>NW_003852435.1:1462661-1464499 GCF_000181295.1 Otolemur garnettii
TTCTTTTTTTCTTAAACCACTCTTTTGAGTGATGATTAGAATGCAAAAAGTTGTACATATTTAATACATAGTGTATAAATATATATTTAATCCCCTTATGAGTTTGGGGATAAGTTTATATCCACGAATCCCTATTATTTCTTATTCTTAGTTTCCTCTTACTCTTATTTGTAAAATTATTATGTAATATTTGTAGTAATAATATTGATGCCATCATAATCAAACACAAAACAGCTACCACTTGTAGGTTGCTTGTTATAATTCATGGATGCAGCCAAGGGCTTTATAAATGCAGTTTGGTTTCTTGCCTGTGACAGTGTTAACATGAAGTTAGTCCTATTGCAATTTGCACATGAGGATGAAGGCTTAGCAGGGTGAAGCAACTTGCCAATGTCACACAGCTGTGACATGACAGAGGTGAGACTGAAATCAGAGTCTTTGGGCTCCACCCTCAGCTTTTTCTCTTATGTTCTACGTCCAAGAGACTAAAACACATTCCCAATATAAAAGCGGTAATTATGTAATTTCAGGATCAAATTAGATGAAAAAAAAATAATTTTTTGGTTGGAGGCTCTTATTTGGCCTCCTTCACATCACCATGAGTGAAGGGTCATCTGTTTTGACTATTCTGAAATCCAGTTCCAGTCTTGGCTTAAATCTAGAAGATAATTCCTGACTTTTTCTTTTGATACCCTTATAGGAGAGGAGCTTTTCCAGGAGATATGATTTAGGCTGGCACAGAAGCAGCAAAGGGACTTGTAACAAGAAGCATTATGGCTCTTTGGCATTATCATTCTGGGGTGCGGAGACGTAATAAACAAGGAGAGCATTGAGAGCCAAGGTCATTATGAATATAATTCAGATTTCAAATTGCTATTTGTGGAAAAATATTCCTTAGACCTGGTTGAACCAGGTTAAATCTCTATAGTGATTATGTTTACAGGTAATTGCCTGGTCCTGTTCTCTTTTTACTTGTGTGGGCACGGTGAGCTTTTGAATCAGTAGGCGGTAGGGCTGTACATAAAAATGAATGTTGTTATTGCCCTCATTAAAAGAGACCCTGATTCCTTTAAGTTTGCTTTAAGAAGAGCCTTTGGAAAAACAAGAGAAATTTCAGAATATCTGATTAATTTGGATTGCACAATTAACAGCGTGACATAGTTAGCAGAAGTGCTGGCATCACTCATTAGGTTGGCTGTGTGGGAGGCGGCCTCAGTCCTGGGCAGGAGGCTATTAGTATCAAGTGCCACCACATAGCTGCACGCCAGCCCAAGCAATCAGGGCTATGTCTTTGAGGCTTACAGAGGTCTGAAAAATCCACTTTTGGTGCTAGGTGGTGCTTTGCCGGTTTTTATTCTAGCAGAGGATGAAACGTCTAGAGAAAGTTTCGTTTCCATGGTCCTGCTTCCTTTAGGGTCAGAAGGTGAGATGCTGCTGGTTCTGCTCCTCTCTGTGTGCCTGGGAGGAGGCTGGCGGGGGCTGTGCTCTCTAGTTCTGTCTATACTGCCAGCCTGGGCACAGGGTCATGTAGCCTGAGGAGACCTTTGCTGAACCTAGCTGGACACCTGTGTGCTCTTGGCCAGGCCTCTTGCTGTGTTTACATGACAGCAATCACTGAAATCAAACCATTAAAAAACTGGCCATTACTTGGATATTTCAAAATATGTCCATAAAACTTGGATTAGATTCTTGTCTAATATTCAACTAGAGTGACCAGGTCAGACTGACCTTGTCTTTTTGAATGGTTCTAATAAATACTGGGCTATTTGACATGTGTCAGGCTTTCTAAAGGGAAGAAAAAACCACAATTTCCCTTCTTCGTTATGGTGGCCGTGGGG
>NW_003852435.1:1465127-1475185 GCF_000181295.1 Otolemur garnettii
GGAAAGAAATTTGTTGGGAAGGCAACATGGGAACCCCGCAGTTGTAAAGATATTCCAGAGCTTAGGTCTGGAGCTCATGGTTTGATTGGAAGCCACTAAGAGCTGACAGAGTGGAGGCCATGGCTGTGCCTCCCAGCTTGGCCAGCATGGTCACAGCAGCAGGGGATGTGGACCAGGAGGGGTCCCTTCCAGAAGGTCAAGTGAGCTGGAAAAGAGCAATATGGCAGAGAGGAGGACTGCTGCCCGGTCGCTGGGAACAGTCTCTCCACATGTGATACCCGTATAGGAGAGGAGATTTTCCTGAAATCCTATAAAGCCTGTCCCCCAGACACCTTGCTGGCCAGGGCTGGGACATCCATGGAGGTATCCAGCAAACAGCTGCTGAGTGAAGATGCCAAAATCAACACATGCATCCTTCACCTCCCTGCTGTCTTTAGGTCATGTCGCCTAGACCTTCAGACTTTCAAATACAAAGAATTGATGCAGAGGTTACTGGCCATGTTCAAATTCCAGATGCAACACTTTATAACTGTATAAATCCTCCTTCCAAGTCTCTATATAGTGTAGTGTCTGGTGTTTCACAGAACTGGATTGAATTTGAGCTTTACCACTCACTAGTAATGACATCGGCCAAGTAATTTCTCTGAATGTCAGATGTTTTATCAATGAAATGGGCACAATTAGATTGTCCTTGCGGGAAAGATTGAAGAGGTAATGTCCCCAAAACTCCCGGCACAGAGCTGCTGTGTAAGAAATGGAAATCACATGGGCAGGTCCATACGTACACCTTAAACATCCCCCTCATGGCTCATTTGCCAGACCTGGAGTGAATGGCGGTGTCAGACGCAACGATCAAATGGTTTTTTCATTTGTAGCTTTTTACTGTTGATCAAAAACTACGTGGCAACTCTCTGTCATGAACCTGGCATTTAAGTTTGAATATGTTATGTATTACGTACACTGGAGATTCCCAGCCCTTGCCGCCATCCCTTACCTCTGGTTGGGATCCTTGTTGCAAGGACTGTGAGGGGTAGAAGTGTTTACATCTGAATGATACAGTGATAGAACGAAAGGCTGAGAATCCCTGATATGGATTTCACTTGCTGGAAATCCTATATTTCCGTTTACTTTCCTTTTAAGGGAATTCAGTCAATTATATTTTGCTCAAGTTTATGCCAACTCAAAAGCCAGGAGTCTGTTCAAGAGGGAAGATGGAAAATCTTCTTGGTCCAATAGTAAAAGACTGCCAAATACCCTCTTTTATCTGGCTCAGAAAACCTTGCAGAGGTTAATTCTCTAACACTTGCATCTCTTATAACAGCAGAATGATAATTACAAGCTAGACCTTCCCTCTGTGGATGGCAGCTGCCTACGGTCTCACCACACTCGCTTGCCTTACAGAGGAGCTCTTGTTTTGGACAGTAAAGGAAGAAAACAGGCAAGGAGATGGCAAGTTCCCACTAGGGGAATGAACGTATATGAATTTGAGGTTAGAAACCTGGGAGGGGAGAAGGAAAGTGGGGGGAGGTGGGAATTCAGCTGACACAGGAGATGAGCGGTTCTGCCTGAATCAGTGATCTTGGTCTTGGAGTTACTGTGTAGCAGAGCTGGTCTATGCCTGAGAGGCACTCAGTTGGAACAAGAAGGGATAAAACCTGACAGGAAACTGTTCGTCAAATTCTCGCTTCTGAGAAACAACACCCATAGGTGTGAAGAGTGAGGGTGTCTGATATCCCCTTACCTGGAGTGAGGCACCGTGTGCATTTCACCAGCAGAGAGCCAGTGAAGCTCCTCTTACTGATGTTTCAGTTTTGCCGGCCTCATCAAGGGCTTGAAGGTCAATATAATTCTGCAGGAAACTGAGGATTCCTTTATTGAATTGGCATTAATTACTTTTTAAATGTAAATTTTCAGCTGCAAGCCTTTTTTAATATTTTTTTTTTTTAAAAACCTCTGAGTACATTGGGGTAAATCAAAGACTAATTGGTGACCAAATTATAGGGTTTAAAGCTGTCTTTTTTTTTTTTTTTTTGCCATAAGTGAGTAAAATAATTAGCAAACGTGAACACATGCTTTTTCTTTCATTAATAGCGAAGCACGTGGTGATAACCCATTTTTAGCAAAATAAAAATTTCAATTTTGGGCTGAGGGCTGCAGTTTCATTATGTGCTGTTTGATATTCAGCCGGGGCTTGCTGTCTCCTGATGCCCAGAGCAGGGCCGGTCTCATTCTTGGGATTGCTGTCATTGGAGGACAAGGTAGGAGATGGGTAACTAGGTTGGGTTCCCTGGATGGGATTAAACAAAACTCGGTGCAAACGTGTTCCTAGGGCTTCTGTTTGAGAAGGAAGCACGGAGAACCACAGAGAGCAGGGGTCTGATGAGAGGTTCACAGAAGACGGGAGGCAGGACCTGGTCAGAGGATCCTTTCAGATGCTATTTTCCCTGCTTGATGATGGTTGCAGCCCACTTCCTATCAGCCAGAGCTATTTATATTCAGAGGCACAGATTCCACAGCTGTAAAGAAAGTGCCTCTGAGTGACTCTGAAATCAGAATTTTTTTCTCCCCTTTTCTTAGGGGAAATTTACGAAGTTGTTTTTGAAGATAATCACAGAGAAAAGGCAGCGCCGTCTCTGAAGGAGATTCCATTGTGCCCTCCATCGCATCCTCTTCTCTCTTTCAGATAATATTCCTTCCCGTCCTCCATTCCCAGACACCACATCCCTTTCACAATGAAACAATAATTTGGTTCTTATCTTGACCTTGCAGGAAAAGTGTTTTTCTCTTGCTTATCCCTATAAAGATTCTGCAAGTCTTCAGCTCAGGGTCATTCTGTAAGCCAAGCTACTAACATTGGCCAGTAAAAAAGAAGAATTCTGAAGGGCAAAACCAGGACACTCCAGCCAGGTGGGGAACGGTGTCCGGAAGGGCATGGCATCGCAATGCAAAGTCACTCATCAGGCATGTAGAGAACTGGAATCTGGCCGGGGCCGGGTGACACAGGCGGGTCGATTCACCTTTTGGGGCTCTCTTCTCATCCGTGAATGAAGGGTGCTATTTCTGATGACGTCTGGGGTCCCTTTCAGCTATGAAATTCTATGATTGCTGCAAGGATCATTTTCCTCCTTCCTGTGCCATGATAACAGCGCTGGGGTTGGAAAATGATCTAACGGTGTTGCAATATGAATGAAAATATGCCTTTCCTGGAGTTTTGCTGAAAACAGCCCAGTTTCCGCATCAAAAAACAACCCTCACTGCTCAAATGCAAACAGGAGTGGCACAAGGTGGTGGTAGAAATGAAGAATAATACCACCACTTTGTATTTTTACCTTTCATGATAAAACAGTAGTTTTAAAAATCGTAAAAATGTACTGGTTTGACAAGTGCCACATTTAAAACCCGATTTAGCAAAGGGTTTTTACCTTTGTAATTTTAAAACTGTCACTTGAACTAAAAATATAGGCTAGCAAGTTGGCCTTTCATATTTAATGTTTTCTTTTTTCCCTTTTTATTTGCAATTCATTCTGTTCAGCTTTGATTAAAGTAGTGGCAGCAGTGGAATGGAGCATGGCCAGGACTTGGCTAATTCATCATTTTGGGAAGATGAGGGTAGGACTCTTCCCACCAGTTCAGGTTTGAAACTTTTCAATGCTAGCCCTTGTTGGGTTTAGCATTAGCCATACATCTTACCCTTAAATGGTAACACATAATCACATAAGAATATTTGACATAAAAAAAGCAGAGATAACTGGAGCGTTGCTCTTTCTCCTGAGTGTAATCCTGAGATTTTACATGTTTGTTAAAATAAGTATGTCAGAGCCCCAGATTAATGGGTCATTGTAGCACGTCAGAAAGAATCCAGAACAAAAATGATAACCCTGGGCGTCCTAGAATATAAAACACAAAAATCTGCTACTGGGGATTAATGGAATAAACAGTGTACTCTCTCTTTTTAGGCAAGAATTGACTGGTGACCTTAGGTAAGTCATTGCGTTTCTCTGCACATTAATGACCTGCCTTATAAAATGAAGGAATTGGAACAGAGGTAAGCAAAGATTCTTACATATTCTAAAACTGGCACACGTGCCTTTTCTTTTTCTTTTGTAAGGTGTGTTCATGCAGTTATTAAGATTTGTTGGATTCAACCAAGTTGATGGTTGTGGCAAGAGGCTGTAGGGCACAGAGGCGGGATCCGGGGTCCTCCTGGGAGGTGAGAGGACTTCAGGCAAATCATAAAACAGCCCTCTGTTTGTAAATGGGGATTATAAACCTCCCTTCTGAGATTCTTTTAGGCTCAAATGAGGTGATAGAATTGAAAGCTCTCAAAAGCCTTAAAAGACTGTATAAACATAAGGTATTAAAATAAAAGGCCCTTTCTATCCATGGAAACTTCTTTGTAAACACTTGTACTTCATTACTGACTGTTGATTCGGTTATTAGGTGTCATTCATTCCTGCTTGTAGACTGTTGACCTATGGTAAGGCGGGATAGATGGGTCCACAGCAAGAATAGAACTGAATGATGCTGATGTATCTGGGGCTTATCTCCTGAACCACTGGTTTCCTGTTCCATGGTGCAGGGGCAATACCGCAGACAAAAGGGGCATCAGCGCCTGCACCCTGAGTTGCGCATGCTCTTTATAACTCCCTTCCCAGATGCTCATTGAAACTCTGCACCAACAGCTCTGGGGATGGAAGCGGGTTGCTGAGGTCAGGAATGGACACTTACCTATATTGTATAATCTTTTTTGTGCAGTCTGTGGGAAAGGCTTTAGGCCACTCCACTCCCTTAATGTTTATCACTCTCCTTACAAGTGCAATTTTATTATCCCCATTTCACAGATGAGGAAATTGAATCTAAAGAGATTATTTGAATAAAGAAACTGAGTTACTAAGTGGTGGAGCTGGGATAAAGATCTCATCCTGTCTACATGACATAGCACTTCCTGAAAAATCTTGGTATCTCTTTTTGACAGATTTTTCCCCTCTCTCTTTTGGCAGCTCTAATCTTTAAAACAAACAAGCAAACAAATAAACCTGAAACTATTTCTTATCATCCAGAGTTGGCTACTAAGGCACTGTCTAAGGGACCAGCCATCCCTGGTTCACAGCCATCACCTGCAGTTTATTTGAAATGTTAAAACTTGGCCCAGCTCCAGGCCTACTGTACCAGCAAGATCCCCAGTGGCCTGTGAGTACATTCAAGTTTGCGGATTCCTATCTAGAGCACACAGGGCAAGATCAAATTCTTCCTTGTCATGATGGCTTTCTAATATCTCTCTTGACTGCATCAGAATTTTGTTCCAAACAGAACTTTTTACCTGGGGCATCTTTAATTCCCCACCTTTCAAGCCTGGTCAAAATCCTGAAAGCCTCTCTGAAGTTTCCTTGACTAAGTAGAGAGTTAGTTCTCTGACCTCCCAAATATACATTTCATAGCCTTTCCTGCCCTCTGCATTGTGCAAAATGCCTGGATATGTGTGATTCTGTGAATTGTAGATCTTATTCTATACAATTGCCTACCAATCAGTCAATCAAAAGTCAGGTGGAGGAATTTAGATTTCATGAGGCTAGCTAGGTTTTTAAGCAGAAGAGTGACATATGGGAAATGGCAAAATAAACTGAAATTGGAAGATTTATCTTGTGCTCTGCAGAGTGGTTAAAGAGGGTAAAAGTATGAAAACTCTGAAAGCCATTACAAATTATAGAAAACTGAACTCTTTGAAACCTTCTATTGGCTGTCATTTGATGCCTGGACTTGTAAGTTTCACATGATGTAAATTTATTCCCTTTATAAATGAGCCAAATTTTGTCAAAATTAGTCAACTCATCTGAGAGTTATTACGAAATAAACACATAACTGTATGCAAATCATAGAACAATTAAGCTGAAACATAGTTCTTACTCTGTCCAGATAATAATGGTCTCTGCTCATATAACTGAGCCTTTGTGCCATTATTAATATGCTAATTACCAATGCCAGTCTGTCCTTATAAGGGTAGGGCATAAGTCTGTTCAATTTGCTTTGTTAGATGCAGCTATAATTGATCAAGTGAAGTTCTTTTCTCCTTTCTGAATGTTTACCATGAAAGAAAAGATAATCTTTCTCCCAGGGAGTTACGAAGTCCCTTTACCCAGGTAATTCTTTGTAGCCATTGACACCAAAGACAGAAGGGGGAGGGCTCTCCCAGGTGGGAAAGGTATTGGCTGTCCTTCCTGGGACCTGTCCTTCTATCTACTGACCTGTGAAATAAGGGGTTTTAATAATGTCTCTTGAAATGAATTGAATGAATTCACCATTTTGGGGAAGAGTCTTGCCTAGAGTGTGACAACTCCTGCTGGCTCCCTAATTTTTGGTATGTATTAATTCTTTCTTGTTATAAGTGTGGACAAGGTAAGTGGAAAACATCACTTTCATTTTTTTATGCTTTTTAATATGGCCTGTAGTTAGTTCATCAACTCCTCATTTGCCAAATGGCTAACAAGGAGGAAGAGCAGCCATTTTAGTTAACATTGACTAATCTGGTAGGGGTAGAAAGCTTTGCTGGAGCAGAGACCATCCTCAGAGCTACCAGTTCTGAGAGTAGAGCTCTTGGTCAGTAGAACCTCGGCCCCTAAGTCATACCTTGGTTGTACTTTGGAGACCTAAGGTGCAACAGTGGTAGCAGGAGTGTGTTTAGGAGGCTCATTCATAATCTTGACTGTATAGATACACACATAGTCATTTTTGTTAGAATAGCCAGTATTTTACATGAAATGAATTTCTTATTGTTTATTCTGAATTAGAGCATGGCTTTTGCTTTGGAAAGTCTTGAAACTAGGGGAGAAAGATGATTCAGAAGTGAGGGATATTGGTCAGCTGCCTGGATCAATATCAATCACATGGCAATTGGGAGAGAGGAGAGAGAGGAGGGTTACACCATTGTTTAGATCTTTCAAATGACTGTGGATGGAGATAGATGGGATTCTGTTGAAGCTCTAATAGCCACAGGGAGAATCACAGTAGGAAAGATTCTAAAGCTCTGCAAATGGCTTAATTTCCAAGCAACATTTTCATTGTAGAAGTTTTGTATATTCATTTGTAAAATTACTAAGTTCTTTATGTCCTTTAGCATTAATGAAAATAGTTTTGTTTTATTCATTTCACTTTCCAGTTTTTTGTTGTTTATTGCTACTACATAGAAACTATACTAAAATATAATTGATTTTTAATATTTTGGCTTTTTATCCTTTGACCTTACTAAATTCACTTCCTGGTTCTGTTGTTCTTTTTGAGACCAACAGACAGGTGCAGAAAGGAATCATATCGAAGCTCTTGTGTACTTCTACATCAACAACCTTGGGTGTCCACAGTAGGTCAGGCTGTGGAGAAGGTGACGGAAGCAGTGGTGGGCTGTGAAATAAGCCACAGGGTACCAAAGTTCTGGAAAACCAGCCCTGCTCTGGCCTTTACTAGCACCGAAGCCTGGAGTAGGACAATGCATCATGTTTAGTGTACACTTTCCTCCCTTTCATCTGTGAAATTAGGATCAATTGCTTTTAGGATTTAGTGAGATTATGTTACTTGCATTGCCTACTACATAAAAAGCTTTAATAAATGTTAGCTTTCCCCTAATTCCTCTACTTAGGGGCCATGAGGGCTGTCAAGAGAAGTAAGATGTATTTGGGATCTTAAAGAGTTTACATTCCAGTGGGGAAGAAAGACATACACCCCACTAACTATAGCATGGGAGTGAATGAAATGAGTGTATTCAAAAGAGAGAGATATGGAAGGACACAGAATAAAACCCACCATGATTAATTCTTCTGGGGAGTGGGCTGGGAAGGTTTTCAGGGGCAGACAACATTAGAATTTGTCCTGAGGGATTTTTGACAGTTGTTTCTGACCCTGCTGATGAAAAATACTCAAGAATATACAGCCAGAGCCATATACTTGAAGAAGGCTTGTAGAGTGTGGAGGAACTGAGAATATTAAAACACAGATGTGTGGAGACTTAGGAAGAAAAGCAAGAAAACTATGTCAGGGGAACTCTCAAAGGTAGGGCAAAGTCTAATTACCCAAATTGAAATCTGGCCTCTGTGGCCGACCTAAGACTCCTCTTGAACCCATGAAGACCTGCCGTAGTAGCAGAGGCATGCCTGAAATAATTAGCTTCATAGTTCAGCTCTTGTTTGGGAATTCTTGGTTTGTATCAGCCTTTTCCCAGGAAGCGTGAGAAGTATTTTGAGAATGGTTAGAAAATTACCTGGACAATAGCAGGGCAGGAAAATGTAAAATCAATAAATAATCAGGCTGAATTTTAACTGAATATATTACTAAGGCTATACTCACATGTAAATTTAAAAACTACTCGCTGGAGAAATTCAGTGTTTTCACTCTTGTGGGTACTTTGGTTCCAGGAGATGGGATGAAGACTGGCTTTTGCATTCCTTACTAACCAGCTCCTACATTTCTCTGGGGTTTTTTTGCTTGAAAAAGAGGCCAGGGTTAAACCATGTTGCTGCCCTTCTCTTTTCTGCAAAAAGTATTTATTTTGGAAAAAAATTAGTTAACCCTAAATTTATATAGAAACAAACAACAGATAGGAAGGGAGGCTCCCTTGAGGCTACACCAACCAGACCTTTCAGGCAGAGATGCAGTTACTTTCCAGAAGGCGATTTGGGCTTAGTAAGCTCTTAACTATCACTCTGTTTGTGAAATCTCAAGGCCCATAAAGTCATAGATATGGATCCTAGATATGGATTTGTTTTCATTTTATTTGTATTTTACATACATATATATGTGTATGTATCTATATGTTTGTGTTTCTGTGTAGTATTCAGTAAAGTCATTTTTGGAATTTTGAGCAAGCTTCAGGAGGGCAAGAAAGCTAAGAAGAACTACTTTGGCCCAAACTGGGGCTCAGGAAGCAAACCCCTCTTCGGGGACCAGGGTGGAGGAGGCAGAGAGAATCAAAGAGAGAAACCCTGGGACTCCCTTGAATATTTTCCTTCCAGACGTTTCATTTTGCATTTGGCTTTGCAGCACCGTGTGTTTGCTCCTGTCACCTTAACCTCTGTACAACTGTTGCTCAGTTGCAGAAAAAGGTTGCATCTGAACAAATTTGTTTCTACATGGGTTTAATTAGGCACCTACCAGGTGCCCAATTTTGTGCTTGATGCTGCCAGGGATATGGAAGATTTATGAGACACAGCCTCTGACTTTAGAGAGTGCCAGCATGCTATGGAAAGCCGGTAAATAAACTTTAGTGTCTATGAGTCTCCCGCAGAGATTGTCAAACAGGAACCATGCCTGGAGATTCTGCAGCTCTGCGAAGCAGCCCTGGAATCCACATTTAAAGCAGGTGAATCTGGTTCAGGTAACCCATGACTCAGACTTTAAAAGACAGCAGTAGCATGGACTTAATATTTTCATTTGCGAGAAAGATCTTCTATTTAGAGATTCACCCATGCTACTTAGTGAGTGATTTAGAGCAAGATATTTATGTTTCTCAACCTTTGTTTATCCATCTATAAAATTATGACAATGACGACTGTCTCATGGGATTACTGTAAGGATTAGATGAGATAAAAGTGAGCACAGTTCCTGGAACATTCTGAAAACATAAATAAACACGTTTTCTCACCCTTCCCCCTCAATGATTTAGCTGAGAAGATAACACAGTCTACTTTAGCTTTCAAGTTATTTCCTATTTGCCAAAACAATAATGATGTTTATAATCTATGCCACACACCTGGCTCTTTGTATTGCCTAAATTTCATTGTTAGTTTTCTGTTGGTTTGCATTTTTAACTGAATGCTTTGGCAATGTGAATTTGGCTCACCAAACCCAGGAACTCTGAGATGATGCCTCAGGCCACCGGAAATTAGAATTGCATGAGATCTAAAGACAGGATCTGGATTTGGGGTTGAAAGACCTTATACCAAAGAGGGGAAAGAAAAGCCATCCTCAAACCTTTGGAGAAGGTTCTATGGAGCATATTGCAAGGGTACAAGTCAAATCTATCAAGTATTGAACACAAAAGCCCTAACATTGTGCTTGAGTAAATGAGGTGAAAG
>NW_003852435.1:1475443-1497877 GCF_000181295.1 Otolemur garnettii
CTTGCTGGTAACTAAAGAGAAATCTTTGCTGGGTACCAGAAAGAGCTATGACTCTGGGACCTACAAAATGAGTCATGCTCCAGGAAGAATTTATAACTTAAATTCTTCCAAAAGAACCAGGAAGACCAGGAGATGGAGACGAAGCTGCCTATTGGTGACAAGGAGGTGGAGAGATTCTGGAACTTGGAGAACTGTTGAGGATTATGCTCATGACTCTAGATCATCTTGGGGCCAGTAGAAATTCTGGCTTAAGTGAGGGGCTGGCAATGCTATTGAACCTGATATGTGTGCTGAATGATCCTGAACCTGACAGCAATTGAGAGGACTATGGGTCCTCTTATACCAAGAATAATGCCTGAAGGCAAGAGACCCAGCCAAGCCAAATGGCTCTTGGACTTTCTCTTTAGCTCTTGATTCTAACTCTATAGTCTCTCCAATCCTCAACTTTCATGGACCTTGGGAAACTCTGTTGTTATGGGTATGTTTCATTAGGGTGGTACTCCCAGTTGTTCCAGAGCAGTAACCATTTGAATGCTTCTCAATATGACCTTTCTCAATGAATATTTCCTAAAGAATCATAGAATGTTAGAAAGGGAAAGGGCCTTAGGGGCCATCTAGTTCAATATCCCTATCTTCCCGGTAAGGAGTCAGACCCAAAAGAAGTACATGCCCTTCTTAAGTTCCCATGGCTGCTCAGTAACAAGACTGTGTCTGGAATATGGGTCTTCCAGGACACTCACATTTCTGGGTCATATTATGATGATTTGTTCTTGCCTGAACTCCCATTTGTCTCTCTGGGAGTCTGGATTGATGTGCCTGCTCAGGCTGGACATACCATTGCTCAGCATTTAAAACACAACAGACTCCTTTTGCTTTTGCTCTTCACATGCTAACCATGGAGTACAAGATGGAACTGCTACTCACAGCTCACACGGATCACAATTTCATTAACTCTGTGTTGTTGGGCTTCCGCAATCCACTCATCTCATAATTGTGCTAAGCTCATTCTGGGAGAAGAGTACATAAAGATTTTTGAGCAGTTAATAATGAGGAAGCCATTGATAAAGATTCAACAAAATTAGCAGTACGTATTCATGAACAATTAAAAGAACTGGCATTTGAGGTGCCAGGGCAGAATGAATGCAGTGGTCCTGGCCAGTGGCCTCCTGCATTTACAAAGTTATCTTTTATGGGCTACCTTGGATAGTAATTTTGATAGAGCTGTCTTTGAAATGGCCTGGCTATAAGTGATAAACATCCTTTACCTAGCAAACAGCCATCATAAAATGTGGGCTAGAGGCCCAGGCGAGCATGGGCAATGTGGCGCCTGTAGCAAACAAGGGCCGAAGAGGCTCTTCTCTGGTCTTCTTTGTCCTTTTCTGCCCCACAATTACTTTTTGAGCTCTACCTTGAGCTTGGAGTATAAAGGTTCTTTTCTTTTCTTTTCTTTTTTTTTTAAAGGTTCCTTTCATAATATGAAAATGTTTTCATTCTATTAAGTTAAAAGAATATAGTTTGGTACCATGGACAGCAGATGCAGGCATGGATTCGTATTTGTTAAGATGGAAACTCAGGGCAATGAAAATCTGTGTGCTAACAATTCTGGGTTCTGTGTCATTAAGACTTAGCCATGCAAGCAAGTAAAGCTATTTTTCTTCTGATTTAGTTTTCTTAGACTCCTAGAAAGAGGGAGGTTCTGATAACATCTCGTTTGAACAGATCAAGCAGTCCTGATAAGTATGGTGTAATTTCATCCCATTCCTCCACAGTGTCCACCCCTGTTGTAGAATTAATTGATATGCCAATAGTCAGTCAGATTTCCCACTTGTGAAAATATGTGAAATGAAAGCTCTCTCTTAAGAAGAACCCTCTATTTCCTTCTAATTTTCCTTTGAATCTATTTCCTAGCCTTCAATCTTAAGGAAAAGAATAATAATACCTTGCCTTGATATACTTTTTGTAACCCATTCAAAGTGTATCTGTACTTGTCAGGATCTAAGAGGATTAAACCAACAAGGTTTATTTCTTGCTGACACTATAAAGACTGGTGGGGGCACCTGATCTCTGCCATCCTCACCCTGGGCCACCCTTGGCCAGTCCCTGTGCCTCAGGAAAAGAAGTGCCAAATTTGTGCCATAACTCTTAGAGCTTCTACTCAGAAGTAATAGAGATCCTTTCCATGAACATTTTATGAGCCAAAGAAAGCCACATGGCAGAGGTAATATTAAAAGTAACAAAAATGCAATACTAACATGTGCTGAGGGAGCGAATGACAAACATTTGTTGAGCAGCAATAATGCTACCAATGCTTTCTTAAATTATCTGTTTTATTTTGAATTTTTATAGTAGCTATGTTCTGAGAATAGCTGAAAGAGAATTATAGATTTTATTCCATGCCTTCCAAAATAATAGTTTCTGAACTTTCAGACTTCATAGAGACATATTATTTTTAAATGTAAAGGGAGAGGGATATGTGCACATATTAACTTTCACCACCATCATTTTATAAAAGAAAATACAGGAATTAGAAAATTTTGAAAATTCAGGCTTGGTGCAGTGGCTAATGCTTGTAATTTTAGCACTCTGGGAGGTTGAGGCATGTGGATTGCTTGAGCTCAGGAGTTCCAGACTAACCTGAGCAAGAGCAAAACCCCATCTCTACTAAAAATAGAAAAACTAGCCAGGCTTTGCGGTGGGTGCTTATAGTTCCAGCTACTTGGGAAGCTGAGGCAGGAGGATCACTTTGAGGTTGCTCTGAGCTATGAGGCCATGACACCCTACCTAGTGTGATGAAATGAGACTTTGTCTCAAGCCTCTCCTTTTTTTTTTGACAATTCAAATGTAGGAAGCATATAATCTTATAATAAGGGTTAGTTCTTTAGGTACATTTAGCTTTATGAAAAACTCTCAACATTGCCCTTAAGTTTTTTTATTTTCCTGATAACTTTTGTAATCTAGTATTTGAGAACTTCTATCCTGAGAGGTTACAATGCCAATTGCCAGGTAATGTGAATTATATGTGCAAGGCATACACACAGGGAGTTAAAATATTAAGCAGATAAGACGTAAGAGTGGATGCAAGATTTAGCTAACGACGCAAATAGGAAGTAAACTGACAGGTTGAAGGCTAAAAAATGAATTGCTGGCTAGTTTAGAGAAGGGTAGACTGAACAGGCCAAGCTAGAATGGGGAAGGAAAGGAGGGATGAACATCAACCTGGTAAAAGATTGGGAGTCTAGGCAAAAATCGTGAACTTGGGACTTTACAAACTCCATGTGGAGAAGACAGCTTGGCAAACAGCAATGAAGTGCAGAGTGGGAGGGGTCCTGGCATATGCCTCTTATTGGAAGTATTATGATAGCCAAATCCTTGGGTAGGTCACTGCCAATGGATGCCTTTGGTCCCTTGGAGCATCTACATCTCTACACTCATGGCATCTGCATGGAGAAAAGATGTTTGAGATCATAGTGGTCTTTCTGCCTCTTGAAAATTCCACCTAACAGAACGCCTATTCCACAGAATCAGCAAAGAAGGCTGCAGAATGAGCTTAAGCTGCTTGAGAGGAACACTTTTCTTTGGGATAAAGCAGAACTTGGTTACCAAGTCAATGCAAAAGTAAGGAATGGAAAGGAGTTGCAATTAGTGTGTGGTTTCTATCTTAAAATCAGTGATGTTGATGCTTGCACACACCAGCAAAACAATGTTACATGTGCTAAGCCAACCTTTTTCATTTAGATAGAGGAAAAAGGAAACTATCAGAGTATATAGTACATGTATGTGTTATCTAATTTTTTAGTCTCCTCACTTCTCCAGAGAAAATATGAAGCATTAAGGAACTACCACGAGAACCTCTTCTTTGCAGAGATCTTTGTATTTTGCAGACAACATCATTAGAATCATTAGAAGCCATTGCCTTGGATGTTAGAACATGTTGATTAAAACCCAGACCAACTGTGGAACAGAGTTGTAATTCTGGAAAATGTGAAGTGAATTAAGGCAAACTGATCTTTTGAGAAAATTACCCCAAAACACTTTCAGACATCACAGCATTTTGTACAAAGAGCATACAGAAATTCAAATTTATAACTACTGAAATTTACTGTAGACCATGTGGGAAAAGCATGTGTAGAAACATTTTTACTCCAAAAATGAATAATAACAATTTGGGGTGGCACCTGTGGCTCAAAGGAGTAGGGTGCCAGCCCCATATACACCAGAGGTCTCAGGTTCAAACCCGGCCCCGGCCAAAAACTGCAAAACAAAACACAAAAAACAATTTGTTCTTTATGGATTTTATTAGCCCTTCTGTTAAGCTGTCAGGTGTCCCAGAATCTCTGGTAGAAAGAGGTTCTAAATTTTGGTTCTTGGAGCTTGCACATCCAGGTAAAGCAAAGTTTGCACAAATACTACTCTCACGGATCAGAATGAGCCATGGGTCCTGGTCTGACTTTATTCATGTTGGGTCTTTAGGGCAGATACCTAATCTCTTTAGGTTTCCACTTCCTCATGCTCAGAATCAAAGAGTCAGATTGGATGGCCTCTAAATTTTGTTCTAGTTTTATGATTTCAGTAATTCATAATTCTCAAAATAGAGGTGTTAAATGGATTCAGGCAATACTGTATACATTTCCAAAATATTCAAGTAAATAATGATAGTTTGATTTTGTGCCAAGCCAAAACCCTTTCAGAATGGCCTGTACCTTTTCTGGATTTTCTTTTTCCATTCTTTTAACTCAAGATTTTTTGCTGTAAATAAAAACTCCTTTTTAAAACCGAGCCTTCTCCTGCTGTCTGATTCATTCAGAGATGTTACAACCCACAGCTTGAGATATGACATTTCCTTTCATTTTGGTGAAATTGTGATGTCACAGAACTTGAATTGATGCATCCCACTGAATTAAGCAGAAGGAGCAAGATAATTACAGATGAGAATGTTCCTATCCATAAACATATGTGTCTAGGTAATCAGCAATGATGGGAAAGGAAATACAGGCAAGGCACATGGGCTGTGGCTCTAGGCAAATGTATTTTTAGAGAGAGCATCTTGTTTTAAAATTGGAGCAAATACTTAACTTGACTCTATCCCAGGAAAGAAGCAATTCAGTATTATCTGCATACAGTGGTCCACCACCAGCTAAATCATACCACTTGTTTTTTGGCCAAATTCATTAATCTGAGAGGTTCTAATATTCCTTAAATTGGATTTCCCTTATTATAAAGGCAGTTATCTTTGCTTGTAAATTGTAACTCCAATAGAAAGCTTGTGTCTAAAATCCTAGGTGTTCTTAGCAAAGAATTATATTCCATTTCATGGATGGTGGGACTGTACCTTATAAAGAAAAAAAAAAAGCTAATTTTTCTCTCATATAGATTTTTCTCACAATGAGGATAGATTGACATTGAGAAATACATACTATGTTAGCATCAATTCAGGAAATGTTAACAGAATTGCAGCTTCATGTGAAAGAGACAAAAATGACATAGGTGTTTTTTGTCTTTTACTTTTGATGTGAACTCTTAATGACAATGCTGAACATCCAATGTTCAGTAACGTCGCTTACCAAGTTAAAACATGAGCAGTCTGACATGTTGGTGAAGATCTCTTCCATTTTCACCCTTCTAGAGAGGGCTGCTGATTGTTCACTGTGGCAGTTTTTAGAGAGCTTTAGAGCAGGACAATCAATCCGAAGTTAGGATGGAAAAGTTAAATTATATAGAATTTTGTGTCTTCCCATCACTGGAGAGACAGGGAAGGTTTTATTATTGACACGCTAGCTAAGTTTTACCTACATGTCACACTTGAGTTCTAAATACACATCTATTATTGTTTCTCATAATTCAATTATTTTTCTTGACTTCAGTATTTCTTAAGATAGCATAACATTTTTCCTACTTGGGAAGCATGAAACATTTCTTTCATGTTTAATATCTTCTCTGCTTTACTTTTTATTTTTAGCAATTTTGTTTTTCAGGACTATTGCCATATCTGTCTTTTCTATTTCTATAGCCAGCAGCCAAGATGAGGTTGTGTTTGACTACACGTGCAGCTGTGGCTATGACCCCTCCAGTTATCTTCCTGCCTCCAGACTTTTCCTGATCCAATCCATTTTGCACATTACTGACAGATTATTTTGATTAAAGGACCATTTTATGTCATTGTTCTGCTTAAAAACCTTTAGTAGTTTTCAATTTTCTATGGAATAAAGTTTGGAACTGTTGAGCCGGGCATCAGATCTCTACATTTCTCCATCTCATTCTCTCAACATTCACCATATCAACCCTCGGTTATACCCAGTCTGGAAACAAGAAAGTAGAAGTTTCTCTGCCATATGTTAAAGTTACTCATCCTGTGGGCCTTTTTAAAAAATTGTATAGATTTTCAAAATCATAAGGAACACCAAAGGAAATATGATGAAAAAATATCATGTGGTATCTGGGATGGTGCTAAGGACTGAATGATTATATTCCCCTCCAAGTTCATACATCGAAATCCTAACCTTCATTGTGATGAGTATTGGGAGGAATTTGGGGGAGCTAATCACGTCATGCAGGTGACGCCCTCATGAATGGGATCAGTGCCCTTTAAGAAGATGTGGGAGAGGGAGGATTTCTTGTTCTCTTTGCCATGTGAGGACACAGTGAGAAAGCAGCCACCTGCAGACGGGAAGCCAGGCCCTTACCAGACACCAGATCTGCTGGCCCCTTTTGGGCATCCTAGCTATATCCTCACTATAAATTTCTGTTGTTTAAGTCACCCAGTCTATGGTGTTTTTGTTATGGCAGCTCAAACTGGCTAAGACAGATGAGATCCTAGAATAAAAAAAGGAATTATAGATAAAAACAAAGGAAACTTGAAATAATAATAATAACAACATAATAATAATGACAACCAGTAATGAATATTGGTTCATTAGTTGAACAAATGTGCTATACTAATGTGGGTTGGGAGCAAGGGAAGCTGCCGGCAGAAAGGAATATTTTTGTACTATCCTCACAACTTTTCTGTAAATCAAAAACTATTCTAAAATAAAAATCTGGTTTAAAAGTGTGAGAGTAAGGTAAGTAGGGGAACCCAGATGTGAAAGACAGAGATAGTAAAGTACAATTTTAAATGCGGTGGAGTGAGCAGAAAAGACTCCTGAGCATGTCTGTTCTTAGGGTAGGAAACTTACGGGGAGGTTCTGAAGCTTCTCTGCAATTTCCTAGGTGTCAAGTGACCAAGACTACCTTCACGCTTCTCTCAGCATGAGTAAACTTTAGACAGGGTTCTTCTTCACTCTAGATCCCTGTTCTCCTTTTAGAAAATTTGCAATTGTGAATCATTTCTCTGCCTCTTGAAGTTGTAAATATTCTAAGATCTAGGAATATCTTTCTCAAGGACCTGGAAGCCATCTCTTTGATATATAATCATCAGGAAAGATAGACCCCCCATTTTCCAGTTTCTATAGGAGGGTAGGAGCCTAACTTTGGTTAACATTTAGCCAGCACAGGTGACCTAATCCCATAGACCTCTCTCCTGCTAACATCCCTCTCTAACTCTTCTGTTAATTAACTCAATCTTATTCTGAAAAATTCTTGTACCTTTTGTTTCAGTGGATTTGAGTTCAACCTCTCACCCCTATTACAACAGTCTTGACTCCTATTGCAGGAGTGTTAGGGTAGGGTGACCAGATGTCCCGTTTTTTAACAATTTGTCCTGCATCCTGCTGTGTTTTAAAAAAGTCCCGATTTTTGGAAAGAATGCAGGAACGGGTGGGAGAACAGGAAGAGAATATACGATTTTTGGCTGCCATGTGGCTATTTTGCTAGGATATGAATTTTATATTATTTTTGTTAATTTTATAATGTTAAACTGTAATAATAACAAATAATTGTTCAGAAGTGATTATGGAGAACTGCTTATCAAAGTTTGCATTGTTGTCAGGCCCTGCCCTGCCCCTGCCTCCCCACCTCCCCCATGTTGTCCCGCTTTACCAATGTTAAAATCTGATCACCCTATATTAGGGAAGTCTTCTTTGCCTTTTCTGACAAGTAACCAGTGAAATTATTTTTTCATATCAGAAGAATATCCTGAATGAGGCTGAGAGAACATGGTATAGGCTGGCCATATCAATAGAGATGTGAGCAACTGTGAGTTGAGATTGTAGAGGATTACTTTCAGAGGCCTGTATGTAAACTTAAGAAAATCCATTTGGGATACTGATGGACCATAAAATGTTGCTGTCTTGTTAAAGAATATATAATTAAAAATATATATCTTTTCCTTAACACATTTGGATTCAGCATGCTTATGCTCTAAGTTCTCTGATGAGGATTTTGAATGGAAGTTCAAATGAAAAGGTATAGAATATTCAGGAATAATCTGGAACTTTCAATTCACAGATATCTCTGATACTTCATTTCCAAAATTTATAATTCTGGAATAATATAACCACAACCATAATATAGTTAGGAAACATGCATATCCCTTTGAAACTGTTTATGTCAAAGAGTTAGCAAACTAAAACCTATAGGCCAAATTGGTCCTAGCTTCTTTGTAAATACAGTTTCATTCTTATTCATTTACATACAATCTAGGGCTACTTTCATGCTACTCTGGCAGAGTTGAGTAGTTGCAATAGAGATTGTATGGCCCTCAAAACTTAAAAATATTTATTATATGACCTTTTATAGAAAAAACATGCAAACCCCTGGTTTATATCACCTCCCTCCAAATTAAAGCATGCTCCTGAAGCTTATATGTCTTTCAAGTTCATGTGGTAGCATTCTCAGCAACTGCCTCTTCTTTTTGTTTTGTCTACTAACTCCCAACTTGGAGTAAAAGAGCCCTGAATTCAATTTGAACTGCTGCTTCCTCAGTTGTAAAATTGGGATAAAGCTGCTTTGCCTGTTTATTGGGGAGTTCTCAACATCAGCTATGTCTGAAATCCGAAGTCTTTCCCACAGCTAAAGCCGTGCAAGACCTGCCTCTGGCTATCTCTGTTTTCACATCTGAACCTCTCCTTCTTTCCAGATTCTCATGGGCTGTGCCTCCATGGTGTGATTTCAACGTGCAATAGAGTTTCAGCCTTACAATGTTTGCTCCAGCTGTTCCTTCTGCTTGGAAGGCTCTTCCCCTGTGTCTTCCTCTGGGTAAAAGACTTTCTAGACTGTCTTATTTAAATCACTTCCTTTTATCCTGCTTTGTTTTTTATCACACTCCTTGTCATTAGTGACCTTTTATATTTCTTTATTGCTTCTTGCTTCCCCTCAAGAGTTTAAGCACCATGAGGATAACATTTTGTCTATTTCAGTCGCTGCTGTATTCCTAATACTGAGAACTGATGGATACATGGCAGGGATTCAATAAAAAGGCATTGGATAAAGAAAAGGACATGAGAGTTTGCATATTAACTTGCTTCAAAAATCACAAAATTGGATGAAAAATGCTTGCTTTTTCTACTTTTTGCCCCTGCAGCTGCTAAAACAGTCCTTCTATCTTTCCTCACCAATTTCCTCCTTACTGGACCCCCCTGCATTGATCCCTGGCTTCCTTTCATCAACTTTCTCTCACCAGCTTTCCATCTAATTTCCAATCTCAGCTGAAAACTCATTGTTTCCCTCTTGCTTCTTAATCTCCCATCCTTCTCCTGTAGTCTGTAACTCTGTCACCGAGAGTGCATCAATGCATCAGCGAGCAAAGCTGTTCTGGAGGTATGAGACAGTGACACAATTAAGCAATGACTAAAAGATTTAAAAAGTCACAGCATCTTGTGAGCTATTATTAATTTAGAAACTATCAAAGAAGCTCAAACTGCATGAATTCTGTAATGGCTTTGGAGAGCAGAATCTCTGGCAAACGCTAAAAAATGCCGTACAGAATTTGAAATGGGTTACTCCCCTTGGATAATTCTTCCAAATCATTTCTGACAAATATATTAAGACAAGATTGGGAGGGAGACCCTGGTGGGAGGAGAGCCATAATCTCTATTGTTCTGATTCTCCTTGATTTCTGTTTCTTTCCCCTCTGTAATTTGGTGCTACAGAATTTAGAGCAGAAATAGCTTCCTTCATTCAGTCCCTGGCCTCGGGGACTACATTGATCCCCCTAACTTGGATTCTTTTGATATTAAATGAAGACATTCAAAGGGATACTTTAATAGGAACTCAGGAAAACAAAGAACCCTGACCACCACTGCCATCACCACCACACCACCATCACCAAGCAACGAAAGAAAACAAATAAATTAAGATAGGTCTAGGGTGAGTGGATAGATCTACCCAGGTATTTTGGGGGGTCTAGTAGAAAGAGCATCATAAGGGAATATCTTGTTTCTCAGTAGTGTGATTCTCAAGCACTCAGGGAACAGGTGCCACCTTGCAGGTGGAATACCTGAGGAAGAAGGAATTTACATTAAGTGGAGAGAGAATCAGGAACATGTATGTGGATGAGTTTAAGTATAACTAGGGAATATCTCTCTGCTGATCTCCAGTTCTGGCTGCTAAGAAACACATATCAGACTTAAGGTAGGAGGCAATGGCCAGAAGTGAGTTCACCTATGGGGATTAGAAGAACAAAGAACCTGGCTCCTCAATGCTCTAGAGCTTTGTAGTAGAGAAGGATGCAGGTCCTTGGCATGGGGCTTATGGGATGGGCATGGTGATTACTCACTTTGATGCAATGAGTAATTGGAGAGCAATTAGGACATGGCCAATATTAAAAACACCAGCAAATATATCATTGCTGTAACTAGGAGCCATGTGGTCATGCCCAGGGGGACAGGGGCCACCACAATGCTCCTGATACCATATAGATAAGTGATCCCTCTTGGACCATCTTCAAAATTGGATTGGGAAAGATTTACAGCTGCTGGGCCTGCTCCCAAGACCCGAATAGTGTTTGATTTATTGCTTCATTTGTGTTTCTGGGGCTCAGGTACATTTCCAAGTTTGTGTTGGGGAAATGAGGGTTAGACAGAGAAGCTGTTGGGTTTATAGGCAAACTCAGCTTCCTGAGCACAGAAGTCTTGTTTCTGTACCTTCTGTCCATCTTACCCTTTTGCCTATGGCCCTTTGGCTTCTGACACAGAGGCCATTTCTAATATCTCAGGTATTATTTCAGTACTTGTTACTACATGTCTAGTTCTACAATATCTACTTTTCTAATTTATTTAATCCTTCCCAAATTCCAGGAAGTAGAAGTCATTATGATTCCAATTTTATTTGCTCAAGTTCACACAGATGGTGGTCTGGTCTGTTGGACAATACAACCCAACCATGTAAATGCTATTCTACACAAATCTTTCAGGTCATGATGAATAATAGCACTTAGTACGGGGTTTAGCCCATGTAGTACTCAAAAAATATTTAGGAACTTTTTTTTTTTTCAAAATTATACAAATAAGACAGGCCTGCATACTTAAAGCCTCAACAGCAACTTTTTATCAGCCTTCTAGAGAACTACACATGTGGAAGCTAGGAAAATGCTTTAGGTCAAATAGGTATTTGTGTGGCCTGAAATTATTTCTTAGAGTTAAAAATAGATACTCTCCCATGTCAGCTAGTTCTGAAACCAGACATAGTGGTCAAGTTGGCAGTGTGGAAAATAAGTTTCAATTCAGTAAGGTGCCATAAGCCACCCAGATTTCTCCAGACCCCCTTCCATACCTGCCTCTCTTTGCTGTCTTGAAAGTTCTTTAGGCCCCTCCAACGTGCTTTCCTGGCAGTCATCTCATATCCTCTTGACCATACACCTACAGCCAGAGAGGGAAGGCAAGCCCCACTTCCCTAACTCAAATCCTTCACATAGACTTTTTGCTATAACAGGCTCCTCTTCAATAAAACTGGTCAAAGTTTATAAAAGAGTTGCTTAATTTTCAAGGTCTTAATCCACGTAGCCCCTTTTCCCAAGTGAGATAAATTGTGAAGGTCATAAGGAACCTCTTTTTACCTCTACCTCTCAGGGATGTTCAGAAGTCAGTTAGAGCTAGCAAAGGAAATTACTTCTTAAGCAACGGAGCTTCCTTAAGTTCTTTTAGTCTGCTTGGGAGAAGGCAGGGGAAGGAAGGTGGCCAGTTAGGGAGGGCTGGATGCTGTGCCAGCATCTGTCCTTCTTAGGCACCTGTTTTACCTAGAGGACTGGTTGGAATAAGCAAAGGATGAATTATTACATTCCCTCCCCTCAGGCAGGGCTAGTATAATAATTCCCCAGCCCCTTCAATTTCAGATTCCCCAGGTGTGCTTGGAGCAATTATAAGTAAAGAAAACACCCAGTGCTCCTGCACTAATAAATTACACAGTGCTCACCTAATTAATAAGGTAACAGTGCCCTGCTGAATTATAATCATGAGGTAACCACCATTTAAACAATTCATTCTTAAAGAATAGCAAACGGACCTGGTCTCAGGGAGTGCAATAGGGAGGCCTGTCAAGGGACAGAAGGCAGTCACGCCGAGTGCTGACAAGGGTGATGGAGTGCAGAGGCTAATGTTTCCTGCAGTGACCTGGGAATTAATGACTCTGAGCCTTTCCAAGCATCACAGTGCTTTGGATAATCTTGGGCAAATCATTTAGGCATGCAAAGTCCAGAAGAATCAATCTCACCGTTTAAATCAATCTCACCTATTCAATGCTGATAATTTTCCTTCTAGGGGTGGTGGGAGAGACTCACGCCATGCCGTGATATATTTAGCAGAACAGTCACCAATAATTATGGGAAAATGAGGCTATCTCCTTAAAATGTCTTTCTGGGCAAGTTCTGGTGATTTGGAAAGGTAGCATCAGGCCTATACAAATATCGTTTTGTCCTGAAGCCCCCCCACTGATGCATTATGGATAACAGCAAGATTATAGCCTTTTGCTTTCTGAAAACATCCAGTGGCTATCTGTCAATTCAGGAGGGAGGCTGTGAAGATTGTTGTTTGATTTTAATATTTCTGTGTTGAGACTCAGCAATGACGGTAATAAACCGTAAAATTTACTCCAGAGGCTGCCTTCCTTGGAAGGCCCCTATTCAAAGATTCATGCTCAGAAGCCCAATTCCTCTCATCTCCACAAAGGAAGGAAAAGTGAGATTCACTGTTTTTAATGAGGACATAACTGTTCAATGATCACCTTGTCGGGGTAAGGCAGTGTTTCCTGTCCCTCCTAGGTTCCTTCCTTCTCTGCATATTTTCTTTCTTTCTCTTTTTCTTTTTTAATTAAATCACAGCTGTGTACATTAATGCAAGCAGAGAGTACAATGCGCTGGTTTTACATACAATTTGAAATGTTTTCATCAAACTGGTCAAGACAGCCTTCACAGCATTTTCTTGCCTGAGGTTTCTCTTGAGTGTTACACTTTGTAGTTTATGCTGATATTAAGGAACTCTCAGGACACGCTGTCATTGCAAGGAGCCCCAGACTTGCTCTATTCATAACTTACCCTTCCTGGAATGATCGAGAATGCCAGATAACACGCAATGGTAGTGATTTATGCATGTGGAAGTTGATATTTGCTGGAGTTGGGACTCTCAGAATCTTTGACCAGCTGCATTCCTCCTCCAGTGTTTCAAAGGGAGCAGATATCTAAGAAAATCCTAATCTCCTGATGAGTTAGGCTGGATTCTTTAGAGCCAGGAGAACTCTGTCTGCCTGACATTAGCAGCTCTGAAGTACAGTTATGAAACAGCATACCTCTTGAGTAAGTCTCAAAGTACAAGCAAGGGCAAACCCTAGGGAAAGTACGTTAAGGAAAAAAAGGCAACTGAGAATGGTCACCCCACTGTCTGGAACACAGCTTGCCTAAGCATTGAATTGTGCCTGCTAAAAATTAACATGTTGAACTCCTAACTCCCAGTACTTACGAATTTGGCCTTATTTGGATATAGGGTCATTGCAGATATAATTGGCTAAGGTGAAGTCATTAGGGTGGACTCTAGTTCAATATGACTGATAGCCTTACAAAAGCAGAGAATTGGACACACACACAGGGAGAACACCATGTGAAGATAAAGGCAGAGATCCAAGTGATGCTTTCACAGTCCAAGGAACACGAAGATTGCCAGCAAACCACCAGAAGCCAGGGAGGAGCATGGAACAGATTCTTCCTCACAGCCCCCGGAAGAACCAGCTTTGCCAGCACTTTGATCTCATATTTCTGGCTCCCAGAATTGTGAGACAATTAATTTCTTTTGATAAAGATGTCCAGTTTGTGGCATTTTCTTATGGCAACGCTAGAAAACGTGTATAGGTACCCACGACAAAGCTTCTGTAGAAGTGGGACCATAGAGACCTCCTACTCCAAAGAAGTTTTTGGGGATAAAGTCAAGCACTTCAGGACAGCTCTTGACACACATTTGAAGCTTAATACATTTGGCTATTGTGATTACATAATTATCATGCCTATCGTTACATCTGTTTGAAGATCTCTCCTATCTCCCCCTCTGTGATTCTTACCACAGTTAGGTTATTAAGTCCTGACGTTGGTTGAGAGCAAACTCAGCTATGCAGAATGATTCAGTGGTTCATAAACCTAAGTTTTAATTTCAGAGCTGAGTTAAGGAGATCCGAGCTGCCTTTGTGCCTGTGTAGAATGGCAGGATGTAATGCAATGTAATACACATCCACTGGGAGATGGCGCGAGAGTCGCCTCCCATAACTTAATCTTTAAAGCTACTTATGGAAGGCTTTTGTTGAAACAGACAGGGTTTCCGCAATTAAATTACCATACGTTAAAAAGGTTTCATTATGGTGTGATTCTATTATTAAAATCGGCAGCAAACTGCAGTGTGGGCTGCCTGGCTGCAAGCCCGCTTTACTGAGACCAGCATTCTTTTTAATAGGTGAAAGAATATTAACCTTCAGGAAGCTCTAAAATAACACGTTCTCAAGAATATGCAAATGGTAAGTTGTGCTCCACAACTCGTAGAAAGTGCAGAATATCCACTGAGGAGACTGATTTTGTTAATTTATATGGCAGGCTCTAGGCTGCTAGAAACTCCGCTCTGCCCAGGGAGGGAGGGACAGAGGCTGGATGGTTGAAAGCTGTTGGGATTAGTGAAGCTTTGATGCTGTTCTAACCATAGAAATGACGGCTGCCCCAGACCTGTCATCTCTACCAGCCTTCATCAGCTCACCTCCCCATCTCAAATAGGGCATATTTCTTTCCAAAGATGGATCAGACTCCAGAGAATCCTAGCGGACCCAGACAAATGGAATGCCATCTCAGGGGTTTGTCATAACTCCCTCCCTGTGCAACCCTTCCATGGTTGCCAGGAGCTGTTTTGTGGTCTTGGGTTGGGAGCTGGTTTGAGGTTGCAACACAGAGATGCTTAAATAAATACTGACCCAAATTTGATATGATTTTCTGAAACCAGTGGTCTTGCTTGACCAAATTGACCTTTCTTTATGTGTTTCTATTTTGAGGTTTTTGTTTACTACAGTCCATTGGAAAAAATCTTCCCAAACTTTTCAAAGCTGGTTTATTTTGCACTTGCTATTTGAAAAAAAGTAGCTGTTGGGAATAATAACCGAAATAAAATTATATCAGACAAATGGTTGTTTCCAACCAATGTGCCGGAGGAAATAATCAATAGCTCTAGTGTTGGAAAATCAAATATGTTGACATTAATATTACTATTGTTTCCTCTTCCCACTGACATTTTAGACTGTGCCTCTAAAGCATTTATTGTCCAAGGGTAGCAATCTTATTTCAGATGTGTTTTAGTAATTCAGCATTCGTATTTTATAAGCTGCTAATTGTTGTCTCCTGCGTACGGTATATAATTTCATTAGAGTTTATTTGCAAATGCGTGTATTTTTTCTTCTCAGTAATAGAAGGTCAGTGTATTTTAATGTATTAATCTGTTTCTGTTTGCATATATATTTTTCTCTGCTCATAATAGGCTGTCACTGCATTTTTGTATATTTATATATTTTATGATGATGTCTGCTATTAGCTAAATGTACACATTTTATTTTCGAAGCATAATTTATTTCTGTGCGTTTAATATATGAAAAATGTATTCATGAAACAAACATCCAAAAAGCACCAGCAAATATCCTACTGAAGTCCTTGTGATACTGGCCCACAACCATTGGCAATAGTAGTGTCCATGGTGAGATTCTCTCCTCCCACAACGGCTGCCGTCACTGGTGATAGTCATTCCTGTCACTCGAGTTGTGTTTTCTTTAGTCTTGGCAATATTGTCACATATCCTATTGAAGGTGCTTGGCACTGCCTATCTCAGGGATGTGTTTGCCCATGTGGAAAGGTTCATAAGCTCAGATTTTTTTGAGGCAAGGATGAGAGGCTTTAAATTTAAATAAAAAATATTTATTATATTTCAGGCACACAAAATCTGGTTAAAAGAATAAGATTTTCTCATGCTCTCCCACCCCCTCGGTGTCTCCCCACCTCCCTGGTCTATCCCCAGAGATAATTGCTTCCAACATTTCTCCCACTGCTTTAGGCAGAGACAAGAGCCCTTGTAGTGTTGGCACCTGGGTAAAAGGAGGGGATGGGCTCTCTGAAGAAGCTGAACAAATATTTGGGAAGAGTTGAGGTTTATGCCCGAGTTGAGCTTGTTTTTATTAATAATTCTTTGGCTATTTCTAGTACATCAGGTGGCTGTCTGTCTAACTTTGCATCCTATGCCTTTGGACCTAATTCCTTAATGGAGTGATTTTGGACTCATCGCTATTGACAATCGTGTGAAAGGTGAGAAATAGACCATCCTTACTCCTGCACTCCTACCAATTTTTTCTTATTTATTATTTTTAGATCTTGTATGGCCTATCTTTATGATTTCAAATAATAGCTTAATAGTCTATTTCTTGATATAACAAATGTAAACAGTGTATCTTACCTCCTTATTTTGTAAAATGAGACTTGTGTTTTTCTTTTCCCAAATTCCATCAGCTAGACCATTGCTTTTACATTAGATAGGTATAGAGCTATGACATTTCCACTTCCTGAGACTGGCTTCAGGTGGGTTTATTTTCCCTTTAAGTTCAGTGGGTTGTTTCAAACTGAACTTCTTATTTCAGCATTTGGAAGTTTTCTATTTTATTTTCTAAAGCCTATTTTCTAGCTCTCATTTTTTCTAGTTTCTTCTTTTGGAACTTTGATTAGATAAATATTGAGTATCTTGGAATAAAGTCCTCATCTTTTTGTAATTTTTCTCTGTGTTTTAGGATGTTTCCTTACTTTTTTTTTTTGGCCTCTGTGTCTTCCAATGTATTTTTTATACTGATGATCAAAGTTTTCACTTTGAGTTCTCTCTGATTTTTTTTATAGCATTCTTTCCTAATTTATGACAAGATTCACTTTTCAAGTTTCCCTGAGTTTACTAGAGATCTTTTAAAAGTTATCTTTTCTTTCCTAAGTGATTTGTATATCCTTGGGGACTATTTTTCCAGCTGGTTTGCCTTGGTTATTTTCTACACTGTCTGGAGCCTTTTGATTGTTCGTGTTGCTATTTTAGTACAAAGTGGATGGCATGGGCTTCCTCTGGCATGGTGTGGCTGCGCTTCTCCAGTGGGCTTGGGGTTAGGCAAGTTCTGTGTTTGCCTGCCATGCACGTCAGCCCCAGCTCTCTCCACATGGCTTCTTCAGAGAGCTGGTCTCCTGCATTTTGTTGAGCAAGACGTCCCCGGTGTTGGTGCCATCTCCTCTTACCCTGCACCTAGCATGGCCAGGCTCATGCTGAACAGGAGGAGATGTGCCACCTTAGCACCTAGCTTCTCTCTCTAATAGGACAGAAGACAAAGGGGGGTGGAGAGTAGGAACCAAGTTAGGGACTGTTTCCCTACCAGAATACATGGGGAGGAGCCCTAGTGAACTCACTCTGACGTGGGCTCATTTGCCTTATTATCATATAACTAAAATTGCAAATTTCAACACGTGGGTTGTTGGGAAGTTTTGTTATGTAACCTCAACCTGTCAATTACCCCAAAGGCTGGTGCAATAACCAATCCTGTGGGGGGAGGGTGGGACAGACTAGGTGGCTTAGTTAGCTTGTAAAATGTTGTGTGTTCCGACTTGGAGTCTGTTCTTCCCTTAAGGATAGGGACCTATTTTGCTCTTCAAGGTGTATCTTCCTATTCTCCTTGTAGTCTGTTTGCCTTTGTTCTCCAAATAAATGAACATGACTGTGATTGTGTTTCTGATCATTCCATCATCTGCCAGGCATCAGAGCTCATTCTTGGCAGTGGAGCCTAGAACCGGTGAACATCCACCTCCAAAGGGAACTAGCAGTCCCCTGAGGCCAATACTGTGACTGTTAGACTTTGCACAGAGTCACACGTACATAGATGTGCTGCACAGATGCGGCCTTCCAATAGAGCTGATTTAGAATTGGGCTCTGTGGGAAGAGTGGCCCCTACTTTCACCAAGCCTACCTCTGCTTACGTTAAACTTCAGTATGATTTGGGACTTCCATCTTTCAGAAATTCAGCAATGTCTTCTTGCTAATGAAGATTGAACACCTGTTCACAATGCACTCTTGGATTTATTTTCCTTTTGTGCAGCATTTATGCTATTTCATTGTGATTTCTTTTGGAGAATGTGGAGGTAAAGGAGTGAGCTCAGTTTATTCTCAGAAGTCCCCTGTGAGGTAGATACAATTTATGACTGGCTCAGGATGCAGCCCTTGGGAACACTGGCTTTTCTACACGTTTTTCCCTGCTTCCTTAACAGCGGAGCCCAGATCTACTTCTAGGAATATATTTAAAATGAAAAATGCCCTCTTTTGTTATGGAAAATTTGAGCACATACAAAAGAGAATAGTATGATGAACCTCAATGGTCATCACCAAGCATCAACAAATATCTCATGAGCAATCTTGTTACTGCTTTATTTTTCTTCATTTTAGCCCCTTCAGTGAATTACTCTGAAGCAACTCCTAGACATTCCATTAAAATCACAACTAGAAACATGGGAATAGATTTTCAAGCCAGAGCACTGATGCTACTTTTGTCCCTCTAGTCATGTACCCACCATTAAGGGAGTGAACTCACATGGCCGCTGATGTCTGAACTGCTATCTATGGCCTAGATAGACCAAGGAATAGAAGGGATAGCTGGGAATGAATTTTTTTTTCTATGGTAGGGTAAGTTATTCTATTAATATTTACAAATACTAAGACACAGTTAAGTAGAATATAGTAGTTTAAAAAAGATTTATAAATACAGCTGCTTCTCATCACACTTTGGCCATAGATCTGTTACTTGGTTCTTGTGATTTTTTTTTTTTTTTTTAACTCTGGGCTTCTTGCCCTGTGTGCAGGAGGCAGGGATAAGAGAGAGGGAGGAGTATGCAAGCTCAGTGCTAGCTGAGGCCTCCTAAAGTGACCGTGTTAGGGATTTCCATGAAGAGCCAAGGGTGGCCCTGATAGAAAAATTTTTCTGAAGGCAACGGACAACCGCCTACCCTTAACCTTTGTTATCTAGTCTAGAAAGAAAAAATTCCACCTAAAAATAAAAAGAACCCAGTGACATGGATGGTATCAGATGTGTCTCAGTGTGAGCATCCTTTCTTTCAGCTTCAACTGTCATGTCTATATTAAGAATCCCCATCCAGCTCCCTTTTTGGCTCAGATTTACTACCCAAGTTGAGGCTTTTTAATCTGCCTCTCAGAAGCACCTACAACAATGCCTAGTATATCATAAGTAATCAGATATTAGTATTTATGGACCATTAGACATTTCCAAATAGATATTATATCAGAATTTAAAATCTGTTCTAATCTCCAAGCCCTGGTTCCACAAGTTGCTAGCCACCCTTGCCCTCCTTGGGGGAGCAGGTGCTACCTGTGAACTTCTTTCTCCCTGTGCATCCACAGGGACCAATGTTCCTTTGCATTTTCCCTCATCCACATTTTTAAATTTTCACGCCCACTCCCTTAGCTCTCCTTTCTGGACTGGTGCAGCAGTCTCCTGCCTCGTCTTCTTTGCATTCATTCCTCCTGCCTTCTATCCTGGTATGTGTCTTGGAAATCCACCTGCATCATCATTCCCTTCTCACGTGTAGGACCACAAGCCTCAGCGACTCTCTGCTGCCTGTAGAAGGAAGTCCAAATGCCTGGGTTCTCCACATTGAAGGCCCAAGGTAACTTTCCAGTCTTCAGACCACCTACTTCAACTTAATAATTCATTTTATTTGTTTTATTTTTCCTTCATTTTTTCAACCCCCCAGAAATAAGCCCCATCATGGCAAAAGCATTTTTATCCATGTCAGCTGATGCATCCATCCCCACTACTTGACACAATGTTTGAGATATAGAAAGCGCTGGATAAAAATATATTGAATGAATGAATGAATAAAGTGTTTTTTACTCCTCTCTGTAATTCTACCCAAGTCAATTGGAATTATTTGCTATTTACTCAATTACAAAATGATATGTCCTACCTCCTCATTTTGGCTTCTGCTCTTCTCTCCCTTTGGGATATTCCCATCCGCCCCACATCTACTGGTAAGATGAACCTCAAAATCTAAATTCTGCACTCTCCTTCCCTGATTCTGCCCTGTGAGAGTCCCCAGACTTCATTTGGACAATCTCAGGGTGTTTATTGCATCCTGCCCTATACACGTATTGTGGTTATTTGTCTGTTATCTTGGTTTTCCATTAAAAATTGAATTGTAAGCTCCTAGAGAATGGGAAGTATGTTGCCCACATTTTAGAAGGAGGATTCTTACTGTTTTGTCTTCCACACTTGTGTTCACTGGTAAATGAGAAGTTGAGAACTATAAATATTTCACCCTTTTTCCCCTACACTTACTCTCCAAATCCCAAATACGTTCTTTATAATGTCAATCATTGGCTGGCTATCAAGTTTTCTTCTATTTTCTGTGCATTATATATTTATGATGTGGTAGAACTCATCACTGGTTTGGGATTTGCTGACCCAACACGGTGTGTTTTTAGACTCAAACTCCTATAATTGACCCTTGGGTTTCTGTTCACTCATTGTTAATCTGGATAGATATACTGTACTAAAAACCAGCTCCAGCTCTGAGGAAAAACATTATATGGAATAGCTTCTGAATTGCATGGCCTTAATTTGAAATTAGATTAATCTCTTTAATGTGTAAAACATGGGAATTAAGGGGCCAGCTCTGCCACTTGCTAGCAGTGTAACCTTGTTCAAGTTACTTAATCTCTCATTGACTCAGCCTCCTTTCCTATGGTGTAGGGATAAAGCTTAAACAATTTAATAGAAATAAATTAATTAGAATAGGGCCTGGCAGCTGTAATTAAACAGACAATAAAAGTTTGTTGCTATTATTGACATAAAATCTTTGGAAAAAAGTTTACTTAGGTACCCTTCCAGTCTGAACAAGAATTGTATACCCCTGAGTTAGATGTGGCAGAAACCACCATAATCTTTGTGATTGGAATCTTTCTCTCAAAAATTTTGGGAAAGGCTTTAACTCTTAATGTGTCCTTGGAGATCTTTCTGATTTGACCTCTGTTTATATTTCTTTTTTTTCTCTGTTTATATTTCTAACCAGCCATGTTCTAATAACTTTCTTTTCTTCCTCTAAACTGCTATTACTTCTTTCATCTTAAAGCTTTCCTCAGTTCACAACCTTTATCCAACTAAGGGTTATTTCTTTAGGAATATCTTCCCTGATAACCACTTTCTTCACCCCTAAAACTGGGTATATTTCCTGTGAATTCTTATAGCCAAATATGATATTAAAAGTATTTAATAATTAGTGCATCATGGGTGTAATCAATAAGATCTTACCATATTTGTGGCACTGGAGTAAAGTCTTGGGAGCTCCTGGCATTATTCCTTTAGTTACTGGGTTGTAAGAAACTCTTGGGGACCCAGAGAAGCTGAGGAGTCAGGCTGATAGAGAGAGGCCTTCTGGGAGCTCAGAGTAGTAGCTGTACACTAGGTGGTGTGGACATAGTGCAATATATTAACAGCTGAGCTCCATGGAAGCTCTTACCACTGAATTAGGCTTGGTTATGGCCTATCATGCTTCCTTTAGCAATGCCCTTATCCTACCAATGCCAATGGCCTATTTCCTTATACATTTTCCTGCCAAAATTTTAGTCCTAACCAAGGCACTTTATTAAAGACTTAGATGGTCTTAGATTGGGTTAGTGCCACTACATCAAGTAACAGGCACCTCTGATGCCCTATAAAAGATCCCGTAAAAGTGGAGTTGAGTCAAGATTGATTTTTAAGAATTGATTCCAGGACACTAGCATGAGAGAGAGGGGAGAATGAAAAGAGAGAAAAGAAATCCCAAGCAGGGATGTGGTTTCTAAGTTTCTGCATTAGTGAACAGAGTTTAATTCTGCCTGGCCTCCTTGATAGTGAGCAGAATTCCTCTCCATACGGTCTCCTGAAACAAGAGAAGTTGGAGCATTTATTCTCGGGCTCTCATCCCCCTTGAGTTGAGGGTTTCTGCTGGCAGCATGAATTCCTGTACTTCTGGGTTGCTTGTGTATATACAGA
>NW_003852435.1:1498110-1501121 GCF_000181295.1 Otolemur garnettii
GGGCTGGGTTTGAACCTGCCACCTCTGGCATATGGGACTGGCGCCCTACTCTTTTGAGCCATACGTGCCTCCCAGAAGGCCAGATTTTATGAACATTTAAAAAACGTCTTGCTAGGATTGGCACCTATAGCACATTGGTTATGGTGTCAGCCACATACACCAATGCTGGTGGGTTCTAACCTGGCCTGAACCAGCTAAACAACAATGACAACTGCAACAACAAAATTATAGCCGGTGTTGTGGCAGGCACCTGTAGTCCCAGCTACTTGGGACGCTGAGGCAAAAGAATTGCTTAAGTCCAAGAGTTTGAGGTTGCTATGAACTGTGACACCATGGCACTCTATCAAGGGTGAGACTCTGTCTCATAAAAAAAAAAGTCTTACTAAATTCCATGCTTTTCATGTTCTTTCTTGACTTTTTCTCAATACCTTCCCTTCTGCATACTCAAGAATTTAACAAATAGATACTAAGTATCTAATCCTTGGTAGGGCAGTGATATGACCTAGTCTCTGCCCTTCACAGAACTTTATAACTTCAGGTCCTGATTCACTGCCATATAAATGGCTTCAAAGGATTGCACATTTGGTCAAAGACTTGCAATTTTGATGAGGTAGAACACTGGGTGGGGATGACAGAGGTCAGAGGTTCTCATTCCAATTCCAGACCTTGATCTTTCTCCTTCTATACCTAGATTTCCTCACATCTTGAATGGAAATTACGCCATCTGTCTTTTCTTACTTTTGTACTATGTTGGGAGGACAAAAGGAGGTAATGCCCACATAAGCAACATATTAAACAAGCCCGAAGTAGCACTGTCAACACATGCCATTTGAAAAAGTGAACAGATGAAATAAGAAAACATCTACAATAAATTGCAGAATCTAAAATATCCCCTCACTCCTTCCAATTCTGAGACTTCGAGGGTAAAATTTATGAAGTGCATGCTGATCTCAAACTGTAGAACAGGAAGGTCTGTTGTAATGGAAACCCAGTCCCTAGACCGAGGCCTTCTGCAGAAGAGAAGGGTGCACTGCTTACTGTGCACCTGCTCTGTGCCAGCACGGGCTTGGCACTTCCCGTGTGTGCTCTCTGGCAAAGCCGTGCATGATGCATTTTGGCCTCAGTTCCTGCCTCCCCTTATGACATCCTCGGAGCCTCTGTCCTTTGTCACCACTTACTGCTCTCTTGTGCTTGAGGGATGTCAGGCTTCTCCCCCTCCCTCCTTTCCATCCTTCTGTATCTCTTGCTGTAGCACCCTGCTTTGTGTTAGGCTCAAGTTTCTAAAAATAGTACCTCCATTAAGGAATTAATGAAGGATACATTTGTGGGGCATTGTGTATGAATTCAAATAGTAATTCTACAGCTGAGATTTTCAGGCAATGCAGCAGTTAGTGGGAGAGAAATTTGGAGGCCAAAGTGGATATTTTGCTACTTCTCAAGTGATACCACTGTCATACCTTTCTACAGTGGTGTCACTGCTTTGTTGGACTCCATGGCAAAGGCAGAATTTCCATCATCATTATCAGTTTTTTCATGTCTGATTGCAGTAAGGCAATGACCTTTTCAGGTCTTAAAATGGGACATTAGCAAAAGTAAGAAGAGTACAGGAGAGAAAAGGTCAGCCGAAACCAACAACATTTTACTTATGAGTTCCCCGGGTAAGTGGAGATAGTCTCAATAATAGTATCTTTTATTTTTCTTTCCTTTTTCTGACTCTCAGTAGGGTATGAGTTTCTCACCTACTGAGGCAATCTTTGGTAAAAGGATAATGAATGATAAGTCTGACCTCAAATATTGGCAAAGCTAGCCCTGTCTCAGTCATTTATTCAGTTTGCAATAATGTTTTCCCTTTTTAAAAGGACTCCAAAGCTGAATAATCCATTCCATCTATTATGATACACATTGAAATTGGAATTATCATTACTCAAGTGCTTTTTATATATTTGCATAGCACAAGTTTCTGTCTCTCTTTGAAACTATTGTGAAGAATGGAAGATTATCACAAGACATACTTCCTATACTTTTAAGTTCTGGTGAAAGCATTTTGCTGTAAGAATTCATCTTTGACACCTTAAACTATACTCAAGTAATTTGATTTGGGTTTCAACAAAGTGCCAAAGTAAAAAATCAACAGAATTTATTGACTTCTTCTTCTTTTTTTTTTTTTAAAGAACTCTTTCACTGGCTCTCATTTTGAGTTGAATTTCACAATTAATTTTTTTTCCTAGATAAGGGCACATTTCTTAAAGCTGTGTTTTATGATTTTATACCTTACCATTTCTGATGAGGAAGAAAACCTTAGGCAAAACACCAAGAGCTCTCAAGAAACCTGTGATTTGGATTCTATATTACAAAACAGGCTGAGAATTTGAAAAATCATAGAGTCTGACACGTTACTACGTTCAGAGTAGTCAACTAAAAATGTGATTGATTGATTCAGAATGATTACAGGAGAATCTGCCATTGGGTTGGTTGAAATTTGCATGACCCCTGTGGATTTGTACAGAATACTATTATATCTAGGATGGAAGGATCTATCCTCTTACAGTGAAAATTTATTTAAATAAATCCTAATACAACCAGGCATAGCACATTTTCTGTCCTCTTATCCTCACTAACTTTTACTGTGTTTGGACTTTGCAGATACCCATAGAGAACAACGACCAGGTAATGATGTTTATCTTCCTTGCTAACCTGCTCTTGCCCTTTCTTCTACATCATCACGTGCCAACCCCAATAATTAATTTCAGATGCATTTCACTGTGACCATATTCACCACTCAGTCTTAAGAGAAGAAGAATTTAACCTTATTTACCTTATTTTGTGTTTTAGGGACAGGGTCTTGCCATGTTGCCTTGTCCGGTGTTGAATTCCTGGCCCCAGGTGATCCTCTTGCTTCAGCCTCCCCTATAACTGGAGTAGCTGTGATTCTTTAACAATTAATTCAAGATAAAAATTTTGAAAATGAACTAGCTCTTTCCATCACATGTTTTCTTTTCTTTTCTTTCTTT
>NW_003852435.1:1501141-1544271 GCF_000181295.1 Otolemur garnettii
TTTTTTTTTTTTTTGCAGTTTTTGACTGGGGATGGGCTTGAACCTGCCACCTCTGGCATATGGAGGCCAGCGCCCTACTCCTTTGAGCCACAGGCGTTGCCCGTCATCACATGTTTTCTTGAACACTAGAATTGTGGTATTTGGAAATCAAAGATCTGTAACTAAATATAGGGCCTGTGAACTGATGCCACTCCATAACTGTGATGGGATGCTTGCAAAAACCGAATATAAGCATTTAGAGACTTGAATAGATATTTGACAGAATAATTTTATATCTGTTAAATCTAAGAATAAATATTTTGTATATTTTTATTGTTTTTACTTCAAGTTCTAGTAAATCATTCTTATTATATTTTACTAAAATAAAGCTCCTTTGTGAACTGAAAAAAAATTCCCAAAGTGATCCTTTACCACAGGTAAACACTGATACATACGCTGTTGTTCTCACTTAGAGATTCAAAATATTTGCTGAATAATAAATTAAAGGCTCTGAGAAATCACACAGTAAAAATACTCATTTAAATCTTAAGCCTCAGCAATCTTTGTTGTTCTTTTTTTTTAACCTGTTGGGTTACCGCTATTAATATTCTATGTAATTAATGTTCTTCAGAATACGTTTTGGGAAATGTTGACTTATGATGAGTGATGTCTGTGACATACTTTATATTTTAAAAAGTACAATAATATATGATCTTATTAAAAACCTACTTCAGGGCGGTGCCTGTGGCTCAAAGGAGTAAGGTGTTGGCCCCATATGCCGAGGTGGTGGGTTCAAACCCAGCCCTGGCCAAAAAAAAACTGCAAAAAAAAAAAAAACTCCAAAAAACAAACCTACTCCAAGTGGATTCAATGAGTAAAGATTACGTGTGTAACATGATAGCATATTTAGAAGTGTATGTTTTAAGTATTTAATTTTTAGGACATAAAAAGTAGCAGTATGTACTCATATACCCTCAAGGTATTTGAGAGAGTTGATCCATGTAAGGATGAACTAATTTCACTTCAGATAAGGAATCAGAAATAAAAGTGATGGGAGAGGAAGATTTTGACTGTTTATTCATGTCAAGAATAGAACACTAAACCCAGTCTCTGTGCATGATATATCCGACCATATTATAAATTCCCATCATGTTCATGACTGTCTACACTGGGTGATATTTGGAAAACCTTAAGCAGAGTCTGGAGATTTGGTTTAGACAAATAAGAGGCCACTGATTTTCTGAATGACATGCTCATAAGAAATCCTACTTTTTTTTTTTTTTTTTTTGAGACAGAGCCTCAAGCTGTTGCCCTGGGCAGAGTACCCTGGCATCACAGCTCACAGCAACCTCCAACTCCTGGACTCAAGCAATTCTCCTGCCTCTGCCTTCCAAGTAACTGGGACTAGGGGCGCCTGCCACAATGCCTGGCTATTTTTTTGGTTGCAGCCATCATTGTTGTTTAGCGGGCCCGGGCTGGATTTGAACCCGCCAGCTCAGGTGTATGTGGCTGGCACATTAGCTGCTTGAGACACACAGTCACTGAGCCAGAAATCCGACTTCTTGAACTACCAGTGATGTAAGGGACTGTGCTTTCTTACTCAAGAGACAAAATAATATGAACACAGACAAACTGACACTGCAGCAAAGAAAACCAAAATATGGTTAATTTCTTCAAGGGTTGAATTTAAAAATAAAGGTACACAGGGGTGATAATGTGTGGAGATGCTTCCTGAGAGCCCTGGGGTGGCCACTCACCCAACAGGGTGACATTTCCTTGGGATATTTTCTGTAATCCTGGATTTAGCCCTTCAGTGTTGATAACATGATCTTATTAATTGCTTCACCAATGACAAGGTATTTGGATGTTAATTAGTGACATCAAGGCTCTTAACACCCCGATGATTAAAATCAGATTATTGAGAGCATAAGTGGTGAAGTGAGTTCAGATTCTGACTCTTCCTCCATGATCTTCCACCATGAGCTCTCACTCCTGTTGTGAGGACAAAATGGGATAACAGATGCAAAGTGCTTAGAACATTGTCTGGTATAGAGTTAGCAACAAATACCAGTTAGATATTATGATTTATATCGATAAATGCACAGTCAAGTGGATTATATGTTCAGAAAGGCTTGATTAGCTTATCTTACCTTGTGGGCTAGATTCATAGGATGCCAAATTATCAGTAGCTATCTGGTAATCATGGCACTGGAAGGAATTAGCTCTGTCTTTATGCTTTATAGCACTAGGCTACGACCACATGATGCATTCTGTCAGGTTCATGGATGCAGCTGGCTAACAGCTTCCAGTAGTTTATGGTCCAGAGTTGCCATCCTGAGAGATGTTCTGCCTCTTTATGGTGACTCTGCATGCTTATGTGCTAAATGGGGAAAATAAAGAATTATTCCCTCTCTGAGCTGATTTTAGAGTGCAGACCTCAGAGGGCAGCCTTATTTCTCTACTCCCAGAGATCATCTTACTGCTGCCTTTACCACATATATACCTCCTGTGAGGTGAACTGAACAGTGCAGAAGGAGGATTCCATTACCAAACAACCCATACTTAAAAGATTCTGTCACTCCATATAAAGATTTGAAGCAACAAGGTCACAATTTCAGAAATGACATGAATTTCATTGGGTGCAATTAAATTTCTGCAGCTGCCTATTGAGTTGAAACCTTAGAACGTATCCAAATTATCAAGTGTATGCTTGATCAGTATGGCCAAATTGCTAAAGAAATGGATTGCATTGAAAGAAAATCATGCCCACTGAACGAGGACTGTCAGGATAATCCTGAAAAGTTGGACTCCTTTGCTGCATTCTAGCCAAAGTTTGGGCCCTTCTGGACTTATGATCATGGATCATCTTCTAGGAAGTTGGCTGAACTACATGCCAGAAGCCCTCATCAGTGGTATTACCCTGTGGTGAGATTATAGTTGTGTATGACAGTTTGCCCGTGGTTCACTCTGTTTAAAACCAGTAAGCACTTTCATGCTTTTTTAAAACACTATTGAATTGGCACAAACTTGCTCTTCTTTTTTTTTCTGTAGCCCAACACAAATATTTGTAACACATAGTTGGAACAAGAATTCACACCCAGAACTTATAAATAACTACAAGGTGGTAAGTAAAAGACAAAAAAATCCAATTTTTAAAATGAATGCAAATATTGAACAGGCACTTCACTAAAGAAGACATCCAGACAGCCCACAAGCACCCAGGAGGTACTGACCCTCCCTACTCATGAGGAAAGTACACAACAAAATCACCATCGGCCGTCATTATATGCCCAGAATGGTTAAAACAAAAAAGACTAATAGTACCACGTGTCCACAAGGGTCTCACACACCCCAGTTGGATGCAAATCAGTGTCGCCAGTAGGGAAAGTTATTTGTCTATATCTGCTAAAGCTACTCCTATGAATCCATGACTCAGCAATCTCATTCGTAGGCATAGCCAAGAGAAATGAGTGTATATTTCTACCAAAGACATATATATATATAAGAATGTTCATAGCTGCTAAGCTTGCATAAAGCTATATTTTATGAATAAAGTGGACCAGGCTGTTTTTGGACTGCTTTTGTTTTACTATTTAAAGCTGATGTCCGTGATTGGCTGCAATTTAGCAGTGAACAATCAGGAGATGCTCTTGGGTACGGATCATTGTAGAGATTATTATTAAGAAGGCCAGATATTCCGATTCTTTATTATCCCCATTTAACACAGCACATAGATTTTGCGTATCATTCATTCCCATGAGTTTTAAGATGAGAGTATATGAAAATAAACTCTTAATTAATTAACAATCTAGTGAAGAAAATAGACTCATATTCAGATATTGCATTATGTCCTTTTTTTCTCCCCCTTCCACTTCTAAAAAGCCTTTTAAAAATAATTCCCATCATTTCGACTTGGCAATGAACCTCCAGCATCAACACTCAAAATTAACTTATAGTTTTCATTAAGTGCAGTCTAGACTGTCTGTGTCTTTACCCAAAACCCGAAGCAGAAGCAATTTGATTTGCTACTTACTCAAAACTTCCTCCTCAAGAGGAAAAGTGAAAGTATGTACGATTGCTTTCAAATCTTAAATGAAGTAAGTACAGTGTTCAATAACTTCATCAAATGAGATCTAAATTTTACAGTGCAAATGTCAGGCTTCACAGGTCAGTGAGCTTTGTCAAATGGTACACAGCCTTACCTATATCAAATTTGCACAAAAGAATTGATTCTGGTGGTTTGGAATAAGGCCATTTTAGTCTTGCTGTAAGCTTTCCAGAAGTAATAGTGCTATATTAGAAGATAAATTATACATAGATTACTGTTTTTAAGTATTATTCAGAATGTTAACAACTAGTATAATGGGCTTTCTTATAGCAAATCCTAAATAGTAAGTGTCAAGCTAACTTTTAAAGCTCTCCAGTCCCTCTCAGCAGTCCTGTGGTTTCTGAGGATAGCTGTGCTGTCTGGCTGACAGAAACATCATGTTTTATTCTCGCCTTTTGTTTTCTTCCTGTTAGGTCTGCTGTGCCTCTGTTACTGGTGGGACAGCCGAGGGAGGCAGTGAAGACCTTTGATGCCTGGCAAGCTGTACCGCTAGGAGGTAGGGAGAAGTGTGTTTTCAAAATGGAGGTTGTTGGCGTGTGTTTTGCTTTTGTGTGAGATCTTCATTGGCAGGAAGACTGGTGGGTATGTAATGGATCACACTCAGCCTCTCTCATGCACCACGTGCTCCTGTGAGCTTTCACTTGTGGATCGCTTCTTTGAAGGGAAGCATTTCCTGATTTTTCAACTTACGGGTTCTAAGAGGTCACCATTCGTGCAGCACGGATATGCAACAGCTCTTTTAAGAGGCCTTTCCACAGCTCTGTGTCTGCAGTGGGTAGGGATTAGGTATCTGGAGTGTTCTGTACAGGCAAGTGCAGACTTCTGTAGAAAAAGCCTTCTCCATTTCCCTTACACAGACTTCTGCTCGCCGTCTCTGCACTCCTGTGCTCTTTCCATATTGTGCTGTTATTTGTTTGCATGTGTGTCTACTTGACCACAGCAGGGATCTCTACTATTTTTCCTCCCCTCCCTGTGGCCAGCACAGTGTCTGGCACAAAGTAGATAGTTTTGTCTGCTAATCAACTGCCACCCCATGTTGGGGCTGAAGACTAAAACTGAGTAAATCAGGCAAAATTTCAAATACAGAATATTGGCTAATAGGAATGCAGGGCTTAGACTTGGGTCTAATGTCCAGGTGGAAATGAATTAAGAAGTAGTATTTACGTTCTTAGACAAATAAGGCCAAAGTTTGCTGAAAGAAGAAAGAGACGCATACTTCTCCAACATAAATGCTGTCCACTGCCGACTTCCCTCTGCAAAGGCAGAGGTTGGGATGGATCTCAGTGATCCTTTCCAGCTTTAAAGTTTTCATCCTCTTAGCACAAAAGATTGATCTTCTTTTGCTTTATATTTTAGATATATTTTGAAGATCTTATGTTCTCATTGCTTTTCAGAAAGCACTAACATACAGATTCAATCTAGCAGGGTGTTCGTTATTAGCCATGAAACCTGTGACCTTATGACAGATCTTCACTACAACCAGAATGCCATGAAGAGAACTTCCAAGCCTCCTTTTTGGTTTTTCAATGCCTGAGTAATATTTGCAAGTGGCATAGCAAATTACAGATTTCATGTCTATTTAATAGCTGATGACTACACTTTAAAATGTAAATGAAGAAGGATAATTAATTTTAATAGAATCATCTCAAATTAACTTCCCTCCCACTACTAAAATGACCTCTCTAGGTTTGTAATGGTTTATCTCATCATTAAGAAAAAAAAGAATCTCTTCCTTCTCTAGGCCTGGCGTGCCTACTCAAGTGGTTGTATAGCAGGACAGAATCCAGGCCGGTATAAACAGTCGAGTTGGCTGCAATTTAACCTCCAGTCCAGTCTCAGTGGTTTATTCCATCACTTAGAATAATAGCAGTTCTCAGATATTTAGTATATTTCTCAGAGCTAAGGCGTTCAGGGTCAGTGCAGGCAAGGCAGTCCCTTATGAAGAAAAGAGGGGAAGGGGCTGCTTCTTTGCTGGCAGTGGTCACACATAAAGGGCTCCTCTCCATCACTCACTCTCTCATGTCTCACTCCTGTCCTCACTTCTCCTCCCTGGGGGAGCGTGTGTTCATCTTTGTGTTTTTTATCATGAAAACTCAGAGCTGAAAGGGACTGCAAAGGTCAAGGGTACCTCGGAGATGAGGAAGCTGAGGCCTGGAGAGGTCGTGCGGCCTGCTAGAGGTCACACAGCTAGTTAAGGGGCACTGGGCCTGGACCCTGAGTTTTCTGCCATCTACTCCAGGCACTTCTGTACTCTATCAGACTTGGAAGTTGGCAGTAGCGGCACTCGAGAGTCCATGTGGCATTTTAAAATAGTGAGGCTTTCTTTTAAGTTTTTCCTCTCTTATTCTACAAAGGTTTTTTAAAAGTTTCCCAGTTCTCCCATTCTCTTTTATGGAAGACTGATCTGACATCTTGTGTAGAGAATTGCCTGTTTCCCACAGAATTAACGGTGGAAGGCAAGTGGCACACACATTTGGGGATACCAAGTGTCCTCAGAGCTGCAGCTCTCCAGCAGCTCGGTAAACATCTCTGCTCTGACTGGCAAGGGAGGGGGAGAGGCAGGAAGGAGCTGCCTTCTGAGGAGCGAGGAGCGGGGACCAGAGGAGGAGCAGTGTTGCAGAGAGCGAGTGAGCGAATGAGTAGTTGTCTTGGCAGCACAATAGGTTTAGTTTTCCAGAAAGTACAAAAATGCAGGATCACTGGTCTCAGAGAGCCTGGCAGCCAGAGAGACTCATTTCTAAGGCTCTGAGTAAAATGCCAACGAGACACAGCGTTTCACATCAGAGATCCCAGCAGACAAACCAAGCATCTCTTTATGTTCCACAGAGATCTACAGTGTGGCTTCAGTGGTCCCACCATGTGAGGGGTAGCCCTGCGCGGTAATACCAGTGAGTATAAGCCTGTTTCAAGGCAGAGGAGTTATAAAGTCTACATGGGCGAGGGGGGACCCAAACCTCTGCGTGCCTGGATGTTGGAGCCTGTGTGTGGGAAGTGTAGGCAGACTAACACAGGCATGAGAGAGCCTCCTGCTTTCATCTTCGACCCTTGCCTCCTTTTCCTTTTCCCCCTTTCTCCTTTATTCCCCATCCCCAACCCTAACTAACCTACGAACTTCATGGCTTGCAAAGTCATCCTTTGAGAGCACCATTCTGACCCTTTGGGGCAGATGGGTTTGCACCAATGGCTGAATGACATCCCAATTTCAAGTTCTAGAGCATCTGGATAGAAACTGCTACCTGGGCTGGACCACAAGACCCCCTTCCCTTCCCCTGTCTTTCTTCCATTCACAGGTTTGCATGGGTCTCAAGTGCTTCCCGATGAACACTGGCTAAATAGAGAAGTTAATGTCTATTTGAATCATCAAAAAAAATTTTATTTTTGACAAAAAGAGTATTGATCCTAAAGGAAAGGTTAAGGTCATTCTGTCCATCTCCGGACACTGAAAGGAGTGTTATGATGAGGCTGAATTAAAAGGTAAGGAAGAATCCCAGTGCTTTGGGAAGCTGAGCTGGGAGGATCGCTTGAGGCCTGGAGTTCAAGAAAATGAGGATGATATGAAGTGTGTTTCAGGGCCTGTGGAAGCAATATCTAGGAACTAGATTAGGACAACTGCTTCCAGAAAGTAGGTTTGTGTCCAGAGCCAGAGAGACTCAAGTTTAAGACCATAGTCCTCTGTGTAGCCAGGCCTGCCTAAGATTGCTGATACCTTCCATGAGATCAACCCAGAGATTTGCTAGTTTGCTGGAGCAACTCATGGAACTCAAAAGTGATATATTTATGACTTCAGTTTTATTATAGCCAGACCCAGCCAAAGGAAGAGACATGTGGGGTAGCATCTGGAAGCAGGAAAGTATGCAGCATGAAACTTCCATGTTCTCAGGGACATGTCACCGTTCTGGTATCGATGTGTGGCAGTGTGCAGTGCATTGCCTAGCTCTAGGGTGCAGAGTTTTACAGAGGCTTCATTTGATGAGCATAATTGATTGAGTTATTGCCCATGGAGTTGAGGTCAGTCTCCAGTCCTCTTTTTCCCCCAGAGGTCAGGTTGATTTCATGTAGCCCCAAGCTCTTCCTGGCATGGCCAGCCCTTATCGTAATTCTATTCATGGTTCAACTCTGCACCATTTCTTATCATAAACCATCAAATGCCCATCAGGAGTTACTTTATTAGATAGACTATCACATGTAGTCTGCAGGGCCATCATAAATGGCAAAGCCACCCCCATCACTTGGGTTCTACAGGTTTAGAGGTTATCTTCAAGGAACCAAGACAACGGCCAGACCTCTGTTTGGATAAAGTTAATTGTTCCCTAGACAGTCTGGCAATGTGGGTTGACCCAGAGCTCACATATGTGTGCGGGTTAGGTTGTGGAAGGGTGTGGCAAAGAGGGAGGGAATGGGCAGTGAAACCAAAATGTTGCCGTGAAACTCCTGATCACCTCCATGGTTCAGAACTGTATGTGCTGAACTGTGGCTCACCAAGAGCCCAGGTAAGAAAGTCACCAGGTAAACATGAGGCTATTGAGTGCATTTGGTCCAGACAGTCTAATCTCTGGCCACCATGTTTACATTTAAATAGATTACTAGTGGCTATGAATTCATATAATCTAAATTTCCGTCCTTATTCAACTGAAAACAGAAAGGCCTAATGATGTCAGCATAATAAATGCTGCTAAACCAATTCTCAATCCTTTATAGTAAGGGTGTGTGTGTGTAAGACAGACAGAGAAAAGGTTTGGAAATTGCCTACTAATCTTTCCTTAGTAGGCATTTGCATTTTAGCATGCTCTGGGTGTGTATCTGCCCGCTAAGACACTCTGATTGAAGAAATAGTGACCTTGTTCTGCTCTGCATTGAAAGCAGGACCAGGCAGTTTGTCTGTAAGGCTAAAGAAGAACAAGAGGCTAATTCACTGCACATTTCCTCAAATTGTGACAGGGCTGGGTAACTTCTTGGACTTCAAAGGGCTTCTCTTTATGAGCAGGAAGTCCAAGGAGTTAAGGGGCTGGCCAGAGCAGGAATGGACCAAGGAGATGCTTCTCTCAGATCACCTGTAGGCAAGTAGAGAGCAGGTGTGTGGCTCTGAGGACCACAGGCTGCAGGTGAGGGAAGATTAATTCCGAGTGTTTTGTATTCCTTTGTTACTTCTCTAGACTGTTCATCAGGGAGACAGTAATGCTAGATTACTAGTCATGTGCTGGGTGGATTAACCCAAGAAACATTGTGTATGGACTCGGAAGAGCTAGGCTTGAATGTGATTGTCTCACTTACCAGCTGGGTTATCCTTGGTGGGTACACTGAACCTTCTACCTGTTTTCCCATCTGTAAAACAGAAAATCCTTCTCTTAAATGTTATTATCAGAATGGATGCAATGGTGCATATAACAAGGTCTAGGACGCTGACGTTGACATAATGAGTATTCAGTAAGCATTTCTTTTCCTCACCTTGCCTGCTTCCTTCTACCCCAGCACTATATAATCTATTATAAAACTTCTTGCTACACTGAGACTTTTGAGCAGCCACTTTGACACAGAAATCTGCATTGTCTCTAAAAGTCTAATTCGCCCTGCAAACCCAAATTCTGCTTAATTGCTTCCTTTCCACCATCGCTCTTGGCAAGCTCCATATAACTCAGTTTGAAGTTTAACCCTATTTGCCCCTTGTCAAGGGGACTGTGCTTGGGGGGTAAGCTGTTTCTGAAGAATTGGGCAATTTAGGAAAATTAAGTTTCAGGCCAGCCATGTGGCTCTGACAGCTTATACTGCTCAGTACTTAGCAATAATGGAGAAAATGCCAGTAAAAATGACAAAACGGCAGAGCCTTGACCCACCAGGTAATTGTATATTGAATATGTCTTGGCTCAAACTGGGGATGATTTTGCTTAAATGAACTAAGGACAAAACTGCTTGTTATAAGTCATATAAAACAAGACCAGCGCCCTGGGTAATTAAAGATGCAAACAGTGCAAGATGTTTGAGAATGGAAGGTGAATGTCATTGGCTTTAAAGGGGTGAGGGGAGGAGGGGGAAGACCATTTCCGCTTAATGAATTGGCTTCAGGCATATGTATGGGCACTGGAAAAGATAGTCGTTCAAATCGAATTCTGTTTTTTTATATTAGAAGAAAAAAAGATTACAGATGTTGGTTGTCCAGCGCCTACAACAGCTCTTATCGTCCTGCAGATGCACAGAGAGGGGCAAAGAAGGCAAAGAGTTTGAAGGATATAAGTACAAAACCACAGAGTGAATTTGTGCAGAAATAAGGATTAAAGCCGTTAAGTGCTTTAGTCACTTGATCCTGCTAATCTTTGTTCTCTAATGTGAAAAATTCATGGGCTTTAGGAAGAGCGGACTGTAGGTTCTTATATGAAGCCAGGAAAGGCTGTCATTGTGTAATCCCCACATATTTGCACCCTATCTTCTTGGTGATCAGAAATACGCAGTGAGGGAAGGCAAGCAGAGAGATTAGCTCTCCATTTCCCAGCACATTGTGTTTTCGCGTTGCAGCGTCTTTAATTACTGAAAAGTAATTCACCAAATAGTACCCTAGTGGCTTGAAAGAGTTAATGCAGTTTCTAGAAGTGTGTAACCTTCTCTCCCAGGGAGTAGCTTAAGCACAGAGAAAATCTGGCTCAATAAATACTAAGCAATGAGAATCAACTGATAAGGGTCAAACTCCACAAATGAAAATTGAACCAATGGCCCATTTAATCTAGTCCCTTCTCAATAAATCTCTGTTCACCATAAAGTCCTGTTTTCCTTGAATGGATGGCCATTCTTCCTCAATCCTTTGAGGTCATGCCAATATCCATTTATTCCTTTCACTCATTCCATCCATCTACCCATTCATACATCTGTCTTATTGAGCATGTACTGTGCCAGGTTCTCTGATAAATAAAAAAAACAGTCTTTTTCTGGAGAGAACTCACTGGAAGAGGGAGATAGCCTGTGGAGAATCTCCTCCAGAGGTCCTCATGAGCCACCATCCTCCCTCCAGCTGTACTCTTACTTGACTGCCCCTGTATCCTAACTCTGCTCTTAGTTAATTGTCATTTTCTTTTTATTGTCTGTCGCTCCCTTCCTTCCTCCAATGCTGGGAATCCCTGAGAGCAAGAAGTCTGTTTCATTCATCTTTTTATCCTCTGCTGTCTAGACCAATTACTGATACTAAGAAGCTGATGACAAATGTTTGTTGGTGAGTGAATAAATGGGATACGTTATTTGGCTGTGATAGTTGTACAAAGCATATATCCACATACTTCTGGGATATTTTTAAGAGGTAGCGGGGATGGCTGTAGAATCCCAAACCATGCTATTTTTGACTCAGACAAAATTAAAAATTTGTGTGTATGGTACACAACTACTTTAAGAGTGAGGAATGCATGTATAAATTCACCATGAATATACATATATAACACACAGATATTTTATATGTCTGTGTGTATGACACCCACAGTAGAACCCTCACAGCTGACCACTCTCCTACATTGACCACTTCCTTAAGTTGACCCAATCTTCATAGACGGGACATGTGCCACATGTACTCAATGGAAATTTCTTATGCTGACCACCTCCATATGTTGACCAGTTTATTATAATCCTTGGGTAGTTAACTTACAGAGGTTCTGCTGTATACATTTCTTTTTAGTCATTTTTTTTTTTATTGTAGTTTTGATTGTTTAGCAGGCTCAGGCCAGGCTCAAACCTGCCAGCCCTAGTGTATGTGGCTGGCACTGTTACCACTGAGCTACAGATGCTGAGCCTCTTTTTAGGCATCTTTGATTCCTTTGTTTATCTTACAAACTACATTAAATCAAGCCTTATAACATATTTATTCTACGATCTTCATATCTCTAGAATCTGTTCATCTTTGTCCATCTTCACTGTTCTACCTTAGCATAAACCAGCACCATAGCCCTTCATTCAATTTACAGGAACTGCTCCAGTCTTGCTAGATCCCAGTCGTCTTCTTTCCTCCCCTAAGTGTGTTCTCCTTATTGAAGCCAATGTCTTTTTAAAGTGCATCTAATTATACCTTTGCCTTGCTTAAGACCCTTAAGTGGTTTCCAGTTGCACATAGAATAAAATCTTAACACATTAACATGTGTTTGAATTTTCCCTTTCCCAATACACACATGAGCTATATGTCAATTCTTCGTCCTCCTATCCCATCCTTTTGTCTCTTTTTACACTAAAGCTTAGATGCTCATCTATTTATTTTTCTAGTTGTTGAATGACAAATTCTCAGCCCTGCTTAATTACCAATGTATTCTCTAACACTGAGCTTATCATGAAGCACAAAACACTTAACAGTCAAGATAAATAAATGACTGAAAATAACATAAAGGCTCAATACAGGGTAAGTTTAATTCCAATTTTTCTCCAAGCTGGATCTTTCACAAGTAGGTTCATTTTATGTAAATCTTTGCTAAATTTTTACTGATGGACAAATTAGAACTAGAAGATCAGAGGATTCTGAACATCCTTAGTGTGTTAAGTCCTTGTTTCTGAGGATGCTACACTAAAATCTTGAAAACTGGGGTAAGAAAATGTCCTGATGGACCTAGGACTGTCCTTAACATTCTACTTCTCAGGAAAGCCCTCAGTCCTGATTTTAGCTCTGAAATACTTGGATCTTAGAAAGTTCCTTAGCCCTAGGCTAACTGGGCAAACTGGGACAGTTGTTCACTTGAGAAGTCTCATGCCTTGGAGGTTGTTTTCTTAGTACTTCTGCTCCACTTAGTTACAGAATCTGTGGCACCTGCCAGGGGATGGCCTTGAATGAAAGCTTACAAATGATAGTGTGAGCTGAGGTTCTCTGAGATCATACCAGCTTATCACAGGATGAGCATGGATAGGACTTAGTGGTGTCCTTACAGTCATCCTATGAGTAAGGTGACCACATTTTAACATTGGTAAAGCAAGACACCATTGACAGGGGGTTAGGGGGTTTTAATTAAAAATTTGGTCTATATGAAGCAACAAAAATTTTCATAGAATGCAAAAATAGTATTGTAATATATATATTTTTAATTTCAACATAAGTACAATTTACAAATATAATACATTAAAAAAATGTATCTCAAAGGAGTAGTGTGCTGGTCCACCTGGGCAACCTTGCCCAGGAGGGGAGTAGGGAGTTTACATTAGCCTTTTCATTTACAAATGAAGTTACATTAACCTCCTCATTCCCAAATGGAGTTACATTAACCTTTTCAGCAGCCAAAAACTATATATTCCCTTCCCGTTGTCCTGCTGGTCCCTAGCTTGTTGTGCCTTCTTTCCAAAAATCGGGACTTTTAAAAAACGCCGCGGGACGCGGGACAAATTGTTACAAATCAGGACTGTCCCACCAAAAGCAGGATGTCTGGTCACCTTACCTATGAAGGAACTGTTGGAGCTGAAACAAATTCTGAACAGGGCATCTGCAGAGCTCTCCTGATAGCTGTGAAGGTAGAATCTTGACATTCTTGAAAACTACTTGAACTTGGACCCAATTGTTTACTCTCTCTGAGCCTCAGGGAATTCATTTATAAAATAAGATAGTACTTTCCTATATGCATCCCAGGGTTGTTGGAGGTTCAAGAGGATAGCGTGTGTAAGAGTAATTTGAAAATGCTCTACACATGGGAGGGCCACTCATTATCTGGCATCAGTGTTATATGAACACAGTCTGAGTCCTTTCCATTAAAAGTTATTGTCAGTATGGTTCTAGAAGTATCTGCTCTTAAGCATATAAAAAAGGCCTGTGCAAAATCATGAAGCAAATCTATAAGCATGTGATAGACATGCACAAATGTCTAAGCTATTGGCTGTGACATGGGGCTAGCTGGCCATGAAAAGTGGTGTCTTCTTCACATATATCCTGGGATCATCTTTTTTACAGAATTGAACTATACAAATGACGTGATAGTAAAATGGCTATCTGATCGTTATTTGTGACATTTGCCAAAGTTGGCTTCCCACTATGGACATCAAGAATTGAATTTTGAAAGCAGTGGCGAAATTTAACATCCATTCCTTTATTATTTTAATGCTTTCATTGTTTGGTGATCTTTTGGGAAGCGAAATGTTGCATGGCTATTTATTTTCTTTCTGCAAAAATCACAGGACAAATATCAATTCTGATTCATTTTTCCTCTTGTAGCATTTTTGAAAGATAAGAATTATAAAAGATTTTCTAGATAGAACATAATATACTACCTATCGCAGAAAATCTCTGTCATTTCTCCTCACCATCTCACCTCCCCCGCCCCATAACATACACTCAGTTACACTGTAATGCGTTTGCACCAAAGAAAATTACTGACCTCATGATCTGAACAACAAAATGTTCTCAAAATATATTGCCTCCTCTGTTAGCTTTGATTAAACCATTTATCAGCAAAAATAAAAATTGCTTTTCTTTGCTTAGCATGTCTGGAGATTCAGGAATACTTTGTGGGGCTCTTGTTACCTCAGCATTTGTGGTTGAATTGCCTCCTACGACTGGTTTATGATAATATGGAGGTGAGCTTAAATTAGGAGGAGGATTGTCTTAATTTCTCTACTGCCCTGTTTGTCACATCTGGGTTTGATGCTGACTGCCTTATTGGCCAGATTAGACTGTCGAGAAGCAAGTGGTTGTAAGTTACGTGTGTGTGGATGTATAACATATATAGGTATATGTTTGCTTCCGTCAAAGAAGTCATCTCATCATGACTCCATCCATAATAAACATTCATTGAATTTTTCCACCTATGGAGATGGATTTATGGCACCTTAGTGAAATATCTGACTAAAATTAGGAATGTAGCCAGGCTTTAGACAACATCGTTTTTCCTTGTGTAATGCTCATGGATCCTCAAGGCCACTGAATTGCTACCTTCATCCTTTTCCTCCACCCCCTGCTCCATGGAGTCATTGGCTTTAGTGGATGTGAATTAGATGGTTGCACAGTTGGATTCTCTCTGACTCTGGGAAGGTTATGTGACTTCACATATGTGGTCAATTTTGATATGTTCCTAGATGAAGTTAGATTTGGCATGGGATTATTTGAGCAAATGCTACTCAGCTGTTGTTATAGATACAGTGCCAGAAGAATGTGTGAGACCAATACTGCATTTCCGTGGCCACAAAATTAAATGATAGTTGATTCGTTTTGAAGTTTCTGGTGAGGTTTTGTAGAAGATATTAGTAAGATTTATTTTATTCCCACATTTATTGAGCAGCTACGGTGTGTTGGGTAATGTGCAGATCTGGAGATGAGACGATCAGGAGATACTGCATCTTGAGGAGCTTAGCATCCAGGGCCTAACAGACCTGCAAATGTACACTTACCAATGGTAACTGCTGGAAATTTGTGTTTAATTTATAGGAAGAGCATAGGTATAGAAGAACCAGTTTTCCTGGAGGTTGTCAGGAAATTTTTCTTGATGGGAATAGAATTTGAATTGAAACTTTAAGATGATTAGAAGTTTAAGCCAAAAGGGAGGGAGGAAGGAAGGGAGGAAGGAAGGAAGGGAGGGAGGGAGGAAGGAAGGAAGGAAGAAAGAAAGAAAAGGAAAAAAGAGCCCTTTAGTAGGAGAAGAATGTACCAGGGTCTGGAGATGAAAGAGAGCATGGTTGTTCAGTATTCCTGGTTAATGAAGTGTGTATGTGTGTGTGTGTATACGGGGAGATTTGCTGGGAAGAGGCTCTGGGCTGGGCAGGACTACACACAGGCAGGCAAGGTTAGCCGGATTATGAATGACCTTGGGTGTCAAACAAAGGAACTTAGCTTTTATGCTCTGTACGAGATTTTTATCAAGAGAGATGTTGTGACAAATGGCAGTTGGAGGGTAGCAATTACACATCTCCAATAGCCTAGCTGTAACCTCCCCTGAGTGACTATAAAAGCCAGGTGTCCCCCCGGGAGTATGTTGAATATAAGTGAAAAAGAGCTGAGATCACTGCTTTGGCAGATAGGAAGTTAAAGTGCATTTGAGAAGGGGCACATTGGATCGGATTTGCATGTGCATTTTAATAATGAGGAAAAAGGCTCAGAGAGGTTAAGTGACTTCCCCTCAGGTTAAATATCTCATGATATTTGAGGCAGGATTTCATTCCGGTTGACTCAATGCACTGGTGATCTTTTCATCTCCCTAAAAGGCTGAAGAGAAGACTAGAAGGGACAGGGCGGGTGAGGGTTTGTAGCACAGCACAAAGGTGTGACAAGCTGAGTGCTGAGGGCTCGTATAGAGTAGAAGAGGAAACAGATTTTAAGGGGAAAGGTAGAATCCTCAAAATACTCAAGAACAGAGTAAGATTGGCACTTGGTAGAAGGTCTAAGATTTCTGATTAGGGAGCTATTGCCTGAGAAGAGGTTTCTGGAGAGTTGCAGAGGAGTTCAGAGGAATTCGTGGTTGGACACTGACGTTAAGTATCAATGACACTGATAACTGATTTCTCCATAATCTACACTGTGGATTTTGATAATGATCTAGTTGGAGGATTGGGAGGCCAGACCCATCCTAGCAGAATTCTGTGTGACGCAGTTTCTGCTTGTCTTCTGAGCATTGTCACTAGTTTTTCGAAATGCCAGAAGTTCTAAGAGAGCGCTGAGAGTGACGCTGCTGTGGGAGGTGCTGCAATTCAGTGATTTCATTCATTTGGGGTTTTTTGCTATTTTTTAAAATTTCCGATTAATATGAGGGTACATACAGTTAGGCCACGTTGCTTGCATTTCTGTGTAAGGCAAAGTCTCAGCTGGAGCTATGTCCTTCACAAGGCGAGTGTGCCACGCACCCTCACGTTGTTACTGCTGGGAAGGACCCCGCATGCCACCAACCCCCCTTCCTAGATTCAGTTGAGATTTTCTCTCATGTGAGCCCATTGTTGTTAATCTACAAATTTCAAATTGGTATTGAGTACACGTGATGCCTGTCTTTCCACTCTGGTGACAGTGTTCTCCAAATCCATCGAGTTGTAACAAAAGGTACAAAATATACCAGAAAACACTATCTAGGGACTTCGCTCCTAAAGGGCATAGTCCTCAGTGTCGTAAGCACTGCAGTACCTGGTAAGGATCTACCAAAGAGGGAGCATTTCATAGCCAAAAGCAAGTGTCTGGGGACAATAGCGCACCGCCCAGGGGCTTGTCTCAGACCTGTCACGCTGGGACTCCTCAGTTCAGAGCTGGTCTTGACCCACTCGCTCTGTGATTTGATTACTCGGAACCTATTCTTTATCAGTTTGATATTTTGGCAAAGCTCAAGTCTCACTGTGGCCTTTGGTTTATAGCCTTGAGTAACACACCAGCTTGGAAGCTGCTTCTTTCTATTTCTTGAGGCTCTGGAAGCCTCCGGTGACAAAGAACTGGTGCATTGGATCTATCACGTACTGCTCTGTTTATCATTTGTAGAACATGTGAAAACCTTTTCCCCAATGTTTTGCCTATCGAGAGTACAGACCCTAGAGTGTTCATTGTGTTGCTAAGTTTTGGTATTTATAGTAATATTTCCCTGTTCCCATTCCCTGCCTGAGACATGAGCTGTAGGACCCATAACTTTTTTCCTTGTTAGGAGATTATGAATACATGTCATAATACTTAATAACCTGCTTGGAGTTGCTTGAAGTGGCCTAAAGATAAACGAGACAATCTAAAGTGAAGGGCCTGGGCTTGTGCCTGCCACACATTAGTAATTTATGGGCAGGTTCTTCATCACAGCACCAAATGCCCCTCACACTCCCCAACCCTCCCTTCCCCAGATCAGTAAGGTCAATTAATGTTGGAGAATAAAATAATTGGGATTACCAATATTTTTAATTGCATTTTGCCTTTTTGATTTTGCAAGTGGGCAAATGGTCCTGTTGCATCTTGCCTTTAAAAAAGAATCTTGTTCTCTCTCTCTCTCTCTCCCTCTGGTTTACTTTCTGAAAAACAATCTGGCTGTCGAGTTCTGATTAAAGGTGAGGCATGCTTCAATATGCAAGCATGAGATATTAGAGGAAAAGATAACACTTGAAACCACACTTTTAACATTCAATTTCACTGCTGTCCAGAACAACTATAAAACTGGGGAAAGGTGAGTAATAGATTTGACAGCTATACTCTAAAATGGACCTTATTAGTGAAATATAAATTATAAGCAGGCCTTTCCTATCAGCACCCTGTGCAGTTAATGATAAGCAGTCAATGAGATTTATATACCCTTAGCATTTTTATAATGAGTCTGTTGCTTTGATGACAGTTTACTGTCAAACATTATGCTTAGAAATTTATAGCATTTGATTCAAATGAATAGACAGTTTAGCTTCATTGCAATCTGTTCTGATTTTCCCTTTTCATGAGGCTCGCATTTTCACTTCTCTCTCTTTTTCCCTTTTTTTCCCCTTCCTTAGACAAAACCCTTCAACACTAGATTGGAAATGAAGTTTTGAAGTGGGTACACATTGACCAGCAGAAAGCATGTGATCACTTGAGGAGAAAAGAGTTCAATGAATTCCAAGAACAGGCATGAGAAGTCTAAAGAAGAGGCCTCTTATGCTACAGTATTAAAAATGTACAGATACACAGGGATAGTAGCTGAGGGGAAGAGATCTGTGCAGAGGAGTTTAACCATGGGAGGGGGCGGCCCATACACATTTGTGTACAGAAGACAGCACTTAATTCTCTCCTAAAAGAACCCCACATCAGTTCTCAGGTTCTCACAACTGCACACAGCCCTGAGGATAAGCTCTTGATCGCACAAGTACCCAATAGAGGCTGCTGACAGATTGACTGCATCTGGAGAGGGCATGGTGCAGTGATTCCGAGGGATGCTCTACAGAGCCCTCTGCCCCCTGGGGTCATTTTGCCATGCAGTTCAAGTGTACACAGCTGTTGGATCTGACGGCTGCCTCTGCACAGCAGGGAGTGTGACTTTGGGTAGCAGGTGCTTGATTTTCAGGAAATGGAACTGCTGCCCAGAAAATGTGATCCTTCAGGTAGACAGGCGCTGAAGACAGGTATAGTCCATAGGTGGTAGCATTGGAATAGTATTTATGCAGCATTTGAAAACTAGCCCAAATGAACCAAAAGTCTTCTTATTTCAGGTTCTATGCTCTCTGTCCCATTTCAGAGCCCTGAAGCCTGCCTTGCCTTCCCCATCGCCTCTGGCTCAGATGAGCAAGCTGGAAATTGGCACCTATGTTTGAGGTTCAGGAGAGCTGCCACCTGCATCCCACCTGTTCTTGTTCTCACTTCACATCCCTCCCAACTCCCAAATCTCAGCCCTAATATTTCTTAAGACTGGCCTTTGAATTTGGTATGGACGATTGTCTTGTTTGTTGAGTCCTGGAATTTCTGAAAGAATGCAGAGCTGGTGTATTCCTCTGCCTCTTGGTACACATGCTGCTTCCGATCAGAATCCTCTTGGATTAGGAACCTAAAACTTGCCAATGACTATTTCCCTTGGAGTCATTGCCAAGGCCCCAGCAAGGATCTGAGTGGACATTCTGGCACATGCCTTTTAAATAAAGCTTCCAATTATGATAACAATATCACTGTCTATTTGGGCCCAACCATGCTACGGGCTCTGTGCTAGGTACTTCCATCCATTATTTTCTAGTGATTACTACAGCTTTGTGAGGTTATGTTATCATCCACATCTTACAAATACGGGAACTGAATTTCTGACATGTGTTAGAGCATGGATTCAAATTCAAAGCTCAAGATTCTTTCAGGAATTTTTGAGCTCTACGTGGGAGGTGATATAATTCAGAAAAACAAGGAACTCTGATTTCTCATGCCCCCATCTATCTTACTGACTTGTTTGGAGGTCTCAGCTGGTAAATTTATCTTTCTTTTTCATGAGGATACTGTTTTATGTGATCATTCTTGCCTCTAAGCTGATTGATGACAAGTGTTAAATTTAAATAATGCCACAGTTGGGAAAAAAGGGGGGGGGATAGTTTTTGGAATTCTCTGAGGCTTAAGGCAGACAGAGCAACAGACTAGACATGAGGGTGCTGAGAAAGTCCTCCTGAAGAACCTGTATTCACAGGAAAAAATCCCAGCATTGCTTCTGTAAGGAAAAAAGACACTGACAGTGGAGATCTCTGGCATGCACTTAAATTATAGCACCGCAGTGAGAGTGAGCATTGAGAAGCAGTGGTTGTCAGGGAGAATTATGAAAGCAAGTGAGTGCCATGGTGACAACTTTGGAAGACATTAAAGGGTCTTAAAAGGGTCATGGACAGAAGGCAACATTTCTCCAGTATGCCCCAGAGGTCATGTAGCTGAAGGCACACAGCCCCAGTGACTGTACAGAATGCTGAGTGGAAGGCTCGGAGCCAGCAAATGAGAGGCACAAGCTCTGCTAGCAGGAGCTTAGACGCAGGCGAGATGTGTGATCAAGTGGTTATTGCTCAGACTGGGGTAGAAAATCCTTTCCAGCCAAGGTCCAATATTCCTTTATTAGAGCACAGTGTGTACGTGGTGCTGTCTGTCAGTCTTTGGGGTGGTTTTGAAATACAATATTACCAAAGTCACTGACATTTTTTTCATAGAAGTTGAAAAATAAGCATTGGTTATCCAATGCCTTTCCATAAACATCATATTCATGTATTTCATATAGCCTCTCTCCAAGGTTTAAAAGAAAACAGCGTGTCCTCAGAAACCAGAAGAAGGCACGTGGAATGGTTCTAAATGAAGATATTAATATTCACATTATAGCTAAACCTTGCTAATTTGCACTAATGACTGGGAAACCTATTGCAAATTACCAAATTAGTGAGTAAGCCAGCAACCAGGATTTCAAAAAGCCCAAAGACAGCACCAGAAAATGAACCTTTTCCCATAATTTCATCAATGCAATTGAATTTTAACTACTGAGGGTAATTTGAAGTCTATATTTTGTCTATCTTGAGAGTCTATGTGCATTTTACAGAGCAGCGGTGGGGCTATTAAAATAAAATTCATTTTTCTGTATGTGGTTGTGATAAAGAAATGTGTGGAAAACAAAACAAAACCCTTGGAAGAAAGAAAGTAAAGCTTTGTGCAAAGAATTTTTATTTTATTATTATTTTTTTAATTGTAATACCAGACATAACTGTGTTCATTTCCTCTTTTAGTTATCAAACAGAATATGCACAAACTTAATGAAATATTGCACAAAAGACCCATAAGCATCCGTGAAATCTCTCAACTAACCAAGCACATTATTTGTGAAAGAGGCAATTTTCTAAAGCACAATTATGTGAAAATGGAAATTGACAGAGTGGGAGTGAGGGTGGGAGTTGCAGTTTTAGTAGCGGCAGCATCCCAGATCTAAATCCTGTGACCATGGGAAGGACCTGGAGGGCAGCACCTAGGACCAGCCGTGCCCTACCCACTACTGTGGTGTGTTTCTTAATGAACTTTCGCTTTCATACTTAATTTTGTATTCAGCATTTTGTGTTCTTTTTTATAATTATACAAATTTCTGCCCTCATAAAACCTGAATCTTTCTCAGTTGTTGGAGTCAAGGGCCTCTGACTTCTTCTGAGGAGAGTTAGAGGAGTGAGAAGAGAAGGGGCTGAAGGCAGCATCTAAGAACATGAGCATTTAAAGAGAAGCATACGCTCAAAATGGAGAAGAAACTAGTTCTGGGCTTCCCTAGGCAGGGTCCTCTCCCTACCTTCTTGGAGGGAAGAAGACCTCAGCCTGCTGTGTCCCTCAAGAAGAGCAGAGCTTCGGTGACCTGGATGGAAATGGGGGCTGGGCAGAGAGGAGCCTACTCCCTATACTGTGTAAATACTCAGAACACCTGCACTTGGAGCTTTGCAAATTACGCCTCACATGGTTCTTTCCATGGTTGGGGAGCTCTGCTGGGGATAATTAAACTTGCTTTTCTTACTTCCCCTAGAAACTCATGTTAGGAGGTACAAACCAGATGCAGTTGGTCCACTGTTGGACAGTTCCAACTAGACCTAGAATTGCTTAGACTTGAGCAACTCCATTAAGGCCTGACAGCACCATAGCAGATGTCCAGAAAGTCCAGCTCTGGGTAGGGTGGGTGCGAGGCTGCCGTGCTTCCCTGTGCATCCTCCTGATCACATTCTGTAGTGTAGTATAGATTGTAGGGAGCTCTCTTTCCTCAATAAACAGAAACGATAAAGGGTGCTCCTTCTCTTAGAGTGTGTTAGACTGAAGATTCTAAGGGCTCAGAAAAAAAATCCACCAGGTAAAGCCACCTTTTACTCATTTTCCCTTAAACCACTTATTACTTTGCCGTGAGAGCTCATGAATTTCAAATACAGTTGTGGACATGAAGGGAAACATACATACATCCTCGGTGTAAAGATTGGGGCTGGGAATTTTGCCATCGTATATAACAGATTAATACAAAATGCCTTGCCCAAGTGTGATTCAGCCACATATCCCTAGAAGCTAAAATAGAAACATGAAAGAGGCACAAATAATTATATTTAAAGAACTTATGACAGAAAGAATTATCTGTGTTCACAGCTAATTTTAACTTTACCCAAACTTTACACTGCACTCGGTTGGATAGTCTCACTGAGGCCCCGTATTATTTGAAGAAGTAAGGAATGTGAAAAATAGTTTTCAAGGGAAACGGGCTGTTTTTAGAGTTCAAATCTTTGAAGTACAAAAATAAATAAAGTCCCCCCTCCCAGATTGTTTAAACAGCATTGTATGAGTTATTCATTCTTTTATCGATGGATTTCATTCTAAAGCTTCAGGTATTTTGGAGTGTCAAGCTTGCTGGCGGTACGTTATCCTTTCCCCCTCCACTTTTACAGCTTTGATAACGCTCTGAGTTGTTTCCCTGGGGACATGATGGTAATGGTCATAACAGGTGCACTTAGTCTCCATCACTCTTACAAGGATGCAGTTGGTGTGACTGGGTACAAACTTCTCGTAATGAAATCCCATTCCAATTACTACCGTGTAGAACTTAAAGCATCAGCAGAATACACTGGGAACACTTCAGCATCTTTTTTTCCCCACCCAGCTCAGATATTATTACTTCTTAAACTTTCTTCTGCAGGAATCCATCAATGTCCTTTTTCAAATTCGCTAAAACACTCTCCAAAGAGGCTTCAGAGATAGGTAATTTTCTCTTATCTGAGTTTTCGCGGAATTTTAGTTCCAATTTTATTGTATTTTTAAGAGCACTCTAGATGCCCGTAAAAGACATTGAGTTGAGTTAACATCCACATGATACAATGCATTTAAAATCCACATAATCTAATGCATTCATACTTATAAAATATTCCTTAGGAAGAACAATCAGAGTAGTCATTCCTTTATTCAGAAGACAGACTGCCCAAGCTCTTAACACTTCCAGAGGTTTGAAGAATCTTAGCTGGTTGTAATGAAATTGTCACAAAAGATGTTGAAAGTGTTTATAATATGCATTAACAAATAGACATGGTGAATTTCCTCAGAGCTGAGGACAGAGTGTCAGTGCTTGGAATCCCTCTGAACCATGACAATTTGATCCCATTAATGCCTTGATTCTGTTAAGATGGTAAAAGAAGGGTTTCTTTCTCGTTGTTGAAGTGAAATGTCCTGCTATAAAGCCACACTCTGGCAGAACAGTCACAAAAGAAGAGGCTAATGGATGTTTTCAACAATGTTTGCTGAGGCTTAGCAGGTGAATTTAGTCATTTCATTATACTGTGTTCTATTCGGGTTTGGGAACGTTAGATCCGACACCTCCACCATCTACTTCATCATTTTTTCCTTCCTATTTCTAGGTGTCTTTTAAAAAAACAAGGTAAGAATTGTTTCACTGAAGTTACCTTCCATTGAAAGACATCTTTATTCAGCTCTGTCTTCAACTTGTCCTCTTCCTTAATAGCTTTCCTGAAGAGCAATGAATGAAAATTCTTAAATAAGAACAATGAAGGGAAAATTAACTTGCAGTTACCATTTCCCTGATCAGCTCATTTCCAAACTCAAAATAATGATACCAATAAGGACAAACGTTAGCCAAAATAATGAAATTATTTTCCACACTGTTGGCTTAATTAACTCTATCATCCAGTGACATCATGGTATAGAATTCTGGCATATATGTTATGGTTAACAGAAATTCATCCAGTTGCTACATGCATGCCATCTGCTTATAGACTAATTTGCCCGCATACAATCTGGAGAAACATTTAAGGCCATTTAAAATCAATCCATTCATGAATCAAAATGTATAATTTGATCACCTACTATAAAGAAGATATGATGCTATTATTTTTAAGGACACAGGGATGTGTTACATATTGGCCTGATTTCAAGCAGTTTATAACTGACATAATTATTAAAGACATATAATCACATGTGGTAGGAAGAGAATGTCAAGTTTGACAGCACGGACTGCCAGGGAATGGTGAGCTCACAGTGGGCTGTGGCAGTCAGAGAAGGCTTCCTAGGTTGTGCTTGATGAATGAGTTACATATAAGCTATAGTAACCGTGAGATGGAAAGATGTATAGGTCTCTAAGAGATAAACAAGGGGGGAAAGGAGAAAGAGAGAGCGAGCACACAGGCAGAGCCATTGACACAATTTTAAAACTGGTTTAGCAGAAAGTGGCAGAGTATTTTGGTTGGTTAGAAAGGGCAGCCAACCAGGAGTAGTGGGGACTAACAGAAGAGAGGAGAGACAGCTTTACAATGCCTGGAGAAATCATTTAAATGTTATTCAAACTAGAATTTTCAGTTGTGATTTCAGCAAGTCAGAAAAAATAAGTTCCTGTGCAAGTGGAAATTAATCCTGTTGTCTCATTACTTGTTTCTCATTTCAGGATCAAAGACTGGATGACTATAACACTACTAGCTCAACAGTCTTTATTTCATTCACTGTGTTTTTGGACAGGAGCAAATAAATATTTCTGCTTGGAGTGTGTCTATACTGCAGCCATTATTAACAGTTCTAAGTGGAGATACCTTTGTGTGGGGAAGAACATAGGTCCTTATACAGTGGTCTCTGACCTTTTTTGGCACCAGGAGCCAGTTTCATGGAAGACAATTTTCCATGGACTGGGAAGACAGGGATGGTGATTTTGGGATGATTTAAGTACATTACTTTTATTGTGTGGTTTATTTCTAATATTGTTACATTATAGTGTATAACGAAATAATTATACAACTCATGATAACACAGAATCAGTGGCAGCTTTGAGCTTGTTTTCCTGCAACTAGATGGTCTCGTCTGGGAGTGATGGGAGACAGTGACAGATGAAGCTTCACTTGCTTGCTCAGTGCTTACTGTCTGCTGAGACCTGGTTCCTAATAGGCCATGGACCAGTATGGATCAGTGGCCTAGGGGATAGGGACAGTAGGCTTTATATGTAAGCTTGCAAGTAAGTAATACACGCATATATGCAGATCCATTTATAGAGTTGCTGGTCAGTGTATAGGAGAGACTGGCTCCAGGACTCCCTGAAAATATCAAAATCCACAGATGTTTATGTCTCGTATATAAAATGCCATAGTATTTGCATATTACCTATGCACATCCTCTTATACTTTAAATCATCTCTAGATTACTTATGACACCTAATACAATGTAAAGGTTATGTAAATAATTATCATATGATGTTGTAATAATGATAGGAAAAGGTCTGTATATGTTAGGTTCAGAGGTGACCCTCCATTTATTTTCCCCAAATATTTTCAATCTGTGGCTTGTTGAATTTATGGATGTGAAGCCCCTGATGTGGAAAGCCAATTGCATATATATTTTGGACAGAAAGTTGCTGTAGGATCCTGGGGTCTGGTAAATAGCCCTTGCTTCACCATAGCCAGGGGTAGGGTTTCTTTGATACGAATCTCCTTCTGTCATGAATGGGTGTTTTGATGATGAAAATGAATGGGCCAACCATGCCACAGTCTGTTCATTTCTTACAAATATGTGTAGTCTTTGATCATAGCTCTAGGCTATAATCTATAATTAACCTACATTCAAAGATTGCCTATGAGAACCACCAGGGCTTTTTTGTTTTTGTGGGTAAATTCTGTGAGCTTGCGCCACTCAATACCACCAACTTTTCTAATGCCAAAGCCAACAAGAACATACATTAAAATTGTACTACAGTAATTGTTTCAAAAGGATTCTTAATTTATAGGTAGAACAACTACATCTCATCTTGCCTTTCACAATGTACTACTGAATACAATTATTTAAAGTCATTTGTCTGGTGAGTTACTGAACATTTCATAACAAATTGTCTTTTCTAGGAAATAATTCACTGTGAGACATATTGATGACAGGTTTGGATTTTAGAAAACGGTAATTTATGGTATCAGCTTGGTTGTCTCGATGACCTTCACTAGACTGTACTAGTATTTTACTTATTCTTTCCTCTTCTTTGCCTTCCAACATACCAGAGAATAATTCATATCCTTGCTAACCTTTGCAATGATTTCCCCAAAGGTTTTCCTTCATCAATATCAGGGAAAACTAACCCATTGTCATCATCTTTTAAAAAGTAATTAGCCATGAATAATTGCTCCGCCCTGACATCTTTCTAACTGAATTGATTTTCCTTTTCTTTTATTTGAAGGGAGATCTATTAATTGTGGCCAGGATAGAAGGCTATCACCCTTTTATTTTCCCATTTCTTACCCTCTGCTTTTCTGTGAATGCTCCACATTCTCCTAGGCTTGTAGACTTTAATACCATGCAGACATTTCCCTAGTTTTATTATGCATTCTATTCCAAAGTAGAAGAATGGATTTTTCTATCTGGCTTTATTAGATTCGATTTTGGAATATTTTACTTAATGGGTTGTTTTCATGGCAGTCCCTATGCAACATTTATATGGCAAATGTTGTGCTACTCGATTAAAAATGATATTTTTCCCCAGGATTTGTCTTGAAATTACCTTTTGGCTGGGAAAAAGTTAAGAAAAAAATTACCATCTTACTGGGCATGAGTTCGTCTCCCTACAACACATTCCAGACACTCAAATACAATGATTGGAGGAGGGCCATGACAAAGAAGAAAGGCAGAATAAGCAGGCTATGCCTGCACAGCTCCTGTTGCGAACGCCCAGATGGGAGTTTATCTACACGCTCTGCTAAGGAGCCACCCTGGAAAATTATTCAAAAGCTTTGGCTGCTATAAGCTCCAAGAGGTTGGTTATGCCTTTGCGCTGATGGTCTCCATTAGTCACTGATTTGCTTTTGGACATGATTTGAGGGATTAATTTTTATCTATAAATCCCTGTGAGGATGGATCCCGGTTATCTTGGCAACAGTGTTTCTATCCACTCTAAAGGAGACTAAGATTCACGAGGGAGGCTCCACCTGATAGAATTATATACGAGGAGAAGCCAGGGCTCTGTGCTTAAATAGGTAACCTTAATGTTGTGTGACTAGAATTTGGCAGTAAACAGGTATTTTATGTTCTGCCAAGATTTTATTATCAGATACACTCTCCTGTTAGGTATTTAATGAGACAAGGTCTTTTTCCCCCGTTTGCTATATTGCAGCATTGCTTAGATTTATGCCTGATTCAAAAGCAGCTGTTCCCAGTTGCTTCCTGGTACTTAAAGTCTGAACTATGTCTGGTGTTAGCAATTTGAAAAGGCTTTGTAGTTTGGATACTGATCTTATATGGTGCTGGTGGCTTGGTGAATACTCATGTAAGCAAACAGAAATGAAAATAGTACACAGTTCATTAGTAGAGTGTTGAAAGCCTGGGATACACTCTGAATGTGAAACGGACTGAGCCATCAAATCACTCTTTCTTGGCAAAGGTAATCTCTCTCTGTGCTTCAATTTCCTGTGTTAGAATATAGGGATTATACCATTTTCTAAACCCTGGCTTCCAGGGAGAATGATAAAGATTAATCACTGGAAGTAGAGTTGCAAATAGAAAGCGCTGCAGAATGTGAGAGGAAATAATACTAATTAAAACTATATATAGCAGAGGGTCCATCTCTTAGTAATGTGAAAAATCACCTCAATAATCAAACTGTAGCTGAATTTGATCTTTTGGTGCTTTGGTCATCTAGTTAGATATGGTGACCTTTCATTGTGCTGGCAACTTTTAAGACATTGAAACAAAATATGGATATAACAAAGAACATAGAAAAAATAATTGAGCAAACCCTACCCATTGTCTGAGCATTTGTAGGCCAAAGGCCTTCTTCATTTTGTTCCCTTCTTAAAAAATCTCAGGGAGGTAATGAAGGAAGAGAGGAGAAATAAAGATAAGGCTGGCAAGTAGCCCACCTGGATTGAAAACCTCATTATTTTCCACCAAACCTGGTATTTGGAGGTCCCCACCCTCCAGCCTGCTTCTGTACGCCTGAAACTTGGAGATTCTCAAGCTGTCCCTCTGGATGCATTTGGGAGTTTGTTAAGTATTCACTGAAAACTCACTACCTTCCAGGGCAGGCACCGTGCTAGGTGAAGAAGGTTTCCCATTTTTTGTGGCTCTTACATTCCTTGTGACAAACAAAAGAGAGTAAATGAAAAACAGACAAATAACGATGCATTGTTCTTAGGCCTGAGAAAATCACAAATGTGGAAGCTGAGGTAGGTGACAGTGGGGCGCTTACTTTGATGGGATGGTCCAGGAAGTCTGTTCTGAAGAGTGACATTTAAGCTGAGGCTTAGAAACTGAGGAGGAGCCCTGTAGGAACCAGCACATGAAAAACCCTAAGGTGGGCACAGAGAGGGAGCCATTTATGGTTTTGATTTTAATCTGAATTTTATACTGATCAAAACAGCTTCATTGTTCTTTATAACAAGGAACTGTTGTACGTCGGAATTCACACAGCAAATGAAGACTAACAAAATAACCAATCTCATATCTACTTTCCATTAGGGTTCAACAAAAACATTTAATTTTGGAGAGGAAAAAAGGTATGTTTATAGACATTTACAAAATTAAAAACCCTTGTAAGGAGGAACGCTTTAGGACGAAATGGGCTTCTGAAGGGGGAGAGATTTGGGAGATAAACCACCCAGCAGAGGGACTGGCAGGCAGAGAGCAAAGAGGCTGGGAGCCTGTCTTGCTGGGAACGATTCTAGATTTCATCCCAAGGGCCCTGGGACGCCTTTGAAGGGATTAAAGTTGAGGACCGCTGTAATCTCATTTATCTTCACATCCTGCTGCCGGCTGGAGGATGTGCTGAGGGTTCCTCCTCTTGAAGAGCTCTTGAATGTGCTCATTCGCTCCTCTTTTCTGCCACCGCCTGGGTCCTGGCCACCGTTTCCTCTCACCTCCTTACATGCCACAGCCTCTTGACTAATCTCCTCCCAGCCACACTTCCTCCCTTTAATCCACTCTCCACATGGCAGCTGGAGTGAGCTTTGCACAGTGCAAACTCGATTTTGTTCCTCTCCTGCTTAGACACCAACAGTGGCCCTCCACCGCTCCCGGGATAAAGTCCTCATCCTTTGCTGACTGAGGCCCGCACTGGCTTAGCCCCTGCTGCCCTCGCCCCAGGCTCTTCCTGCCTGTCTGGACTCCAATTGCAAGAGGGTTTCTTCCTGTTTCCTGGATGTATGGATCATGTTCTCCCTGCCTCCGTGTCTTCGCACATTCTTTTCCCCCTCACCCTAAAACTCTATCCTCCCACCCTCCCAGCTACCCTAATTCAGTGCTTCTCAAATTTAATGGGCACCAGAATCAGGTTTTCCATTTCTAAAATAGGATAATAATACAGATTTCTCTAGGGACATTCTGTAGCCCATTGCAACTTAGGCTTCCTTCTATGGGAAGACTGACTCATTAAGGGTTATAATTATAGAGGGTAGGTGTCGCCCTGGCTAAACTATGAGCAAGTTGAAAGCAGCAATCATTTTCATTCCCATTGCTGAGGACCAGGAAGATATTCAACATAAGTTTGCTGAATCTGAATTTACTGGGACCAGCTTTTTTTTCTGTGACTGGAGGAATGGAGTATCAGGAGGCACTAATTATTTGGCTTCAGTGGGAATAAAAAAAAAATTAGAACCTAATAGACAAAGGATTTAGAGAAGGAAAGCATCACTGAAGATACAACATGAATCTAAAATGCTGGAACAACTTTATTTACATACTTTTCCAAGGATGAATTTCCATGATACAAATGGTGGACATCAACACAAATGTTAGGAGTCCTTCACAAGGAGTGACCATGCAGCTTTCCTTATGGGGTCCATCTTTGTAACTGTAGACAGGAAAATTATTTAGTGCATCTCTTAACACTCCTTTGCCTGGGCTCGATGCCTGTGGCTCAAGTGGCTAAGGTGCCAGCCACATACACCTAAGGTGGTGGGTTCGAATCCAGCCCAGACCCACCAAACAACAATAATGGCTGCAACCAAAAAATAGCTGGGCGTTGTGGTGGGTGCCTGTGGTCCTAGCTGCTTGGGAGGCTGAGGCAGGAGACTTGCTTGAGCCCAGGAGTTGGAGATTGCTGTGAGCAGTGAAGCCATAGCACTCTACCCAGGGGGATAGCTTGAGCCTCGGTCTCAAAAAAAACCAAAAAAACAAAAAACCAAAAAAACACTCCTTTGCCTGAAAACTCACCCTTTACTTATATGTAGGTCACTATGAAAGTTTTGAAACAGACCGTGTCCATTATTTCACATCTGAGAAACGCAGCTGACAGCCTCCTTTCTGACTCAACCCGCGCCAGGTTCAACTTGCTCGGCTTGTTGGTGCTGCTAGGAGGGCTTTGTTTGTTTTCATCTGTGCAGATTTTATGTTTCTTGAACTTTGTGTATCTCAAAACTTTCATAATGACCGACATAACATATACGAACTATCATAGTTCATATATATGCATAGTTCGTCTACATATATTTCAGAAAATGACCACTGAGAATTGTAGCAAGAAGAAGCATATAGGGCAGTGCAATTGAAGGATTAATTTTCAAGTGTCCACCTAGCAGGTTAGACCACCCTGTTCAGGCCCATGCAGCTAGAAGGAAGCTTGTCCTACAGAATAGGTGACCTCTGATTGGCAGGTATAACGAAGCAATTATTTGGAATGTTTACTGTTTGTATTTCCTTTGAAGAAGCAGGATCTCGGTCCTGCAGGCTACTCACTGAGAACTTAGGAAACAGATGCAGATGCTGAAGGCACAGGATAAGTGTGAGCCTTTTATTCTTGCTGACCATGTTTAAAGTCAACCAGCCCTGGAGATGTCTCCAGCCCATCCCTGCCTGCAGTCTTAGGCAGCTGTTCTTTCCTTGGCCAGACCAGTTGGTGCTGCAACATATGAATGCATCTCAGCACAGGGTGTCTTTTGCACAGATTTGATATTTTGAAGATCAAATTTTGTGTGCTCAGAAAATAAACTTGGGGGAATTCATATTGACATTTGCCTGCTAGATTCAGCATGAAAAGTTTTTTGAATGATAAAACCAAGTCCCACCTCCAAAGAACTGTCATATATAAGACTGGACATAAAATTTCTTTTTAAGACTGTGAGCTTCTAGATCACTGGCTTAGATCTTTTCCATTAGCTTTTCCCTGGCTGAAGTCTGAGAACCACCATCCCAGACTTGTGATTGTCTACCCTCAAAGGTTCTCGCCTTCCCTTTCTCTTCAGTTGAGCTCTTTAGATTAGGATTGCTGCCTTTTTCTAATCTACTCTAAACCATTGAAGCGCAGTGCATTACACACTAAGGTTAGTCCACAAATTATTTGAAGTAAATATAAGAATTGTTATTCCAATGTACAACCTTAGACAAGAAAAATACAAAAAAATGTTTGACATTTTGAAGCAGAAATTTTGAATTCAAGATATTTTGATATGTAAGCAAGAACAAATCTACTAAATTCACTTGTATAACTTAATAAATAATGTGCAGAAAGGCAGTACGCATTCCATTCCTGACCTTTGTCCCATTACTATTTTTTTCTCTTATTGAAAAACAACAAAACTTAAAAAAATTTCAGAACGTTATGGGAGTATGTTTTGGCTACACGAATTGCTTTTGTGCAGGTTGAATCAAAGTTATGTTCCTATCACCAAGAGTGTGCATATTACCCGTTAGGTGTGAATTTACCCTTCCCTTCCTCCCCCGTCCCACCTGCTTGGTTTCTGCTGAGTTTTGCTACCATACTGTGCACACAGGTGTGGAGTAACTAGTTCTAACTTAATAGTAAGTATATGCGGTGTTTGTTTTTCCATTCTTGTGATACTTGGCTTAGAAGAATGGCCCCCAGTTCCATCCAGGTTATTATAAAAGGTATTATTTCACTATTTTTATGGCAGAGTAATACTCTGTGATATACATATATCACGTTTTATTAATCCACTCACGTATTGATGGGCATTTACGTTGTTTCCACATCTTTGTGATTGTGAATTGGGCTGCTATAAATATTCAAAGGCAAGTGTCCTTTTTCTAAAATATCTTTTTTTCTCCCTTTGGGTAAATAATCAGTGGTAGGATTGCTGGATCAAATGGTAGGTCTACTTTTAGTTCTTTAAGGTATCTTTACATGACTTTCTGTAGAGGTGGTACTAATTTGCAATCCCACCAACAGCGTGTACGTGTTTCTTCCTCTTCTCATCGTCTGCAGCTTTGGGACCTGATCTGTCATTTGGAGACTTTTAGAGTCAGGTGATATCTCATTGTGGTTTTTATTTGCATTTCTCTGATGATTAGAGATGAGATGTTGAGCATTTTTTATGTTTATTGACCATTAGTCTATCTTCTTTTTAAAAGCTCCTGTTCATGTCTTTTGCCCACTTTTTAAAAATTTCAGGTTAATATAAGAGTACGTATGATTAGGTTACATTATCCGTAAGGTGAAGTCCAAAGTTATAGAAGTCTGAGTTATAGCTGAGTCCTTCACCCAGGAAGTGTGCCATATACCCCTATATTGTACCTGATAGGTGGGAACTTATTGATTCCCCCTCTACCCCCCCTTCTTGAATTTAATTGTGTTTTTCTCTTGTGAGGTCTGTAGCTGTTGATCTACTATTTTCAGATTAGTACTGAGTACGAGGGATACTTGCTTTTTTATTCTTGAGATACTTTACTTAGGAGATGGTTCTCTAAATCCTTCCAGGTAAACACAAAAGATGCAAAGTCTCTATCTCTTTATGATTGAATAGTATTCCATGGTGTGTGTGTGTATATATATATATATATATATGCCATAGTTTATTAATCCATTCCTGGGTTGATTGACACCTGGGTTATTTCCACATCTTTGCAACTGTGAATTGAGCTGCTATAAACATTTGAGCACAGGGTGGTGCCTGTGGCTCAAAGGAGTAGGGCGCCGGCCCCATATGCTGGAGGTGGTGGGTTCAAACCCAGCCCCTGACAAAAGCTGCAAAGAAAAATAAAAAAAGAAAGATTTTGAGTGCAAATACTATTGTGGTAAAGTGATTTTTTTTTTTTTTTTTGGCCAGCATCTTACTCCTTGAGCCATAGGCACCTCACTAAAGTGAATTTTTTTTCTTCTGGCTAGATACCTAGTAATGGGATTGTGGAATAAAATGGGAGGTCCACTTTTAGTTCTTTGAAGATTTTCTCTACATTTTTCCCAAAAGGCTTTACTAGTTTGCCATTCTAGCAATAGTGCCTAAATGTACCACTCTCTCTGCACCCTTGCCAGCATCTGCAGCTTTGGGACCTTATGTTTTGACACTAATAGCTCCTACAATTTCCTGGGAGCATCATCCCATATGTGACACCCTCTTAGGACCTTGTTATAGAATAAAAATATTACGTTTTCATTATCAACTAAAATATACTTTGAAAGTCTTAGAAGATAACAAAATTGAAGGATTGCATCCAACATAAAATTGGTTGGATTTGTTCATCGCTTACCTCCTTATATACATTCTCGCCAGACACACATTCGTCAAGGATCAAGGTCACTGTCCAACATCATTATTTCCATGTTATCATAAGTCATTTCATAATAAGTCAATGAATAATGATAACAAATGGGCCCCTAGCTGAAAGCATCTATCAACTTCACAAACAAAATTTCAAAAGGTATATTCTTACTTGGAAACTTGTGAATGGTACCTTCAGCATCTATATGAAGAGACAAAGGACGTAGATATCATAACAATTGCCTAAGAGGGAAAACCAGATGGCTATTCTGACATGTTAGAAGTGATAGGAAAAAAAAGAAATACCTCAGAAATGTAGCCCTCAATTTTCTGTGGATTAATTTTGCAATTATTCTATTAATCTTTAGTCAAACTCTTAATGAGTTATCAATTATTTTTAACATTTTATGAACTCTATCAGGGCAAAAAATGGATTTACAGAGGATGAGAATGTTTATGAATCATTTTCAGTGATTGTAAATGTTGAGGCTCAGAACATCAGGGAACAAAGACAGGGAAAGGGCAGACCCTTCATACTGCGTGGATTGCGGGGGGAAGTGAAGCTTAGGAATGTCTGTTGCATATATTATCAACAACAAATTTTGTTTCTTACGTATATTGTCGACAGTGTATTATTACATTTTGCTGTTGTGATTTTGACAAGACTGTGTCAAAGTGGTTCTGTCAAAATAGCTGTCTATGTCTTCCTGAATGAAACAACTTGATCTAAATGGCTGTGTCAGGTGGCCCGAGGCAAGACTTTCTGCCTATGAACAACGTGGCCAAGTTCAGTTTAGTAGGACAATGGTCAATAATAGATCTCATTTCTAGGCTCCCTAAACCCGAGTTCTGGGTATTAGCATCTCCCAAACAGCACTGGCAGGGTGGGAATATACTTCTATTATTTACTTTTTTTTAATACTTGTTCATTGTTCAATGTGTAAGTAGGAGATCCAAGGTGGAAAATGAGTATTCATAATTCTTCTTCAAATATAAGATTTTCTTTTGTGGTTCATTTATTTATTTTGTTATTGTTGATTTCAAGTTTTCTGTATATGGAATACTGAACATTGTATGATACTACTCAATAGTATCATAGACTTCCTCAATAGTGCAAATAGACTTCCAGGAAGGTGGTCGATTATACTTCCTCACCTTCCTTTTGAAGATAGGTTTTCCCTTGCGACCTGCTTTTGTCAATGATTTGTGAACATTTAACAGAAGTGATATATATGATTCCCCCCTTTCTGCTTTGAAAGCATTATTGACACCGAGTGAGGTGGCTCACACCTGTAATCTTAGCATTTTGGGAGGCTGAGGCTGGCAGATTGCTTGAGCTCGGGGTTTGAGACCAGCCAGAGCAAGAGAAAGACCCCATCTTTACTAAAAGTAGAAAAATAAGCCAGTCCCTGTGACAGGTACCTATAGTCCCAGCTACTCGGGAGGCTGAGACAAGAGGATTGCTTGCGTCCTAGAGTTTGAGATATCTGTGAGCTATGATGTCCTGGCACTCTACCTAGGGTGACAGAGTGAGACTCTATCTCAAAAATAAAAACAAAAAACAAAAGAAATGTTGCCTCTATTTTCTTGAGTCCCTGATTGAATACACTGGACAAAGCCCCTGCTGCTACCTTACATCAGGCATCAGCATGTATAAACAATAAACTCTGTTGTGTTGAGCCACTAAGACTCGATATCCTAGCCCACCCTCACTGATATTGAAAGGCAGAAAGGCAAAGTCTTTCGGTATGCTGATGCATATGTCAATCTATATTCTTCCTTCAGAGATCTAAGATTCCAAATTAGGCGTTTGTCTTATTTTTATCACAATAAAAGTCTCCAAAACAAAAAGACAAAAGAAAAAGGAAAAAAAAATTGTCACTTCTCTAAATTTTTATTGCTGGTTAAGTTATTACTGCTTCATTCAATACTCCATTATGCTGTTAGGTGTTAATTATTTGTTAGTGTAAAGTTTTAAAGTTAAAATTATGGCTCTAACTATGACTACCTCGCTAGTCAGTGTTGAGATTGCATCCCAAATGGTTCGATTGGTAAACTTCGTGAGCAAGTGCCAAAGGATGATTAAAATGAAATCGAGGGCTCCTGCACCAGAGAGCGCAATTTATTATTTTGTTTTGACAAGTGCAGTTTAGATTTAATTGTACGTGATAACAATCTGTAAGGAGAGTGGAAATGTACTGGGATTCATTTTGTAGAGGTGATCCGAAACACCTCAAGATTGCACACTGTTTCTTAAGTCTGCTGAGAGATGAAGTGTGACATTGCCAAGTTTCCATGTGAAAATGATTATGTTTGTAGATGGAGAGAGAATGATCTAAATTGTTCTATTGTATCATCTGGTTGACTGACACACAGATTTGCTTAATCGAGGACGTGTGCTGTCAATAATTGAGTGTTTTCTATTTTTCAATTTTCAGAAAACTACTTGATAATTCAAGGTTTTTTTTCCCCCCTAGTAAAAGAATCACTCACATGCCCGTGTTCATTTATATTCCTCCGTTATGGTTTGGTTGTAATCCAGGGTTTTCTGATTGATTAGCTATGCATGGCTTGTTGCAAACCTGTGCAAACTCCAGTATTCTCCTGGTCTTCTTGTTTCTTTTTCATGTGCAATATTATGAGGTTTACTCACTTCTCCTGGAAATGTGGTTATTACTGCATAAAAAAGTTTAGTTGAGCTTTGCAAAAATAAAAATATCACTTCACAACAAGTCTACCGTTGTATGCCAAAGAAATTATCTCTCTCTCTCATCTAGCCCAGAAAAAATAATTCAGAAGAAGAAAGTAAAAACTGAGTTCGCCATTAACCGTTTGAGAGCAAAACCTTCCTAAATGTCTCAGGTATTGTTACTTAATCTCAGATTTTCTTCTACTGCCTCAAATGTGATCTTATGGATATATATTTTCTCAATCCAAGTAGGCTTAATTGTTTTTACAATAACAAAATTTGCATATAAATTATATATCAGGAAGAAAGATACCCTCAAAAGCAATTGTATACAGTGTTCTACTTTTCTCTCTATTCTATTACTTTAAATTCGGGTGATACAATCTCTCTTTAAACTTCTCCGAGGATTACTTTGCATTGCTCCTTATTTGTTCCTTGAAAAGCTGCTGCAGATGAAAGGTTATTTACTATAGCCCTTGTGCTCGCTAAAACTTAATAGGAAAAATACTTGTAAGCAGCGCCATGGAATCTGTCAGAGAGGCAATAATTTGGTTTCAAAAAGCTGTCTGATCCTCTTTCTTTTCCTCTGACTCTGCCACCTGATAAAAAATTGCATATCAGCGACTTAAATGGACAAAAAGCGAATGCCAATGGGAACCCCTAACTCAGAGGTTCTCAGTCTTCTATTTTTCTGTGTGGGTGCTTCTAAAGATGGGGAGCCACACACCTCACTAGTGGGAGGCTGGGGACAGGTGAGTATTTCAGCAATTCTGGGAGGTAGATATGTGGTTTGAAGGACTCTTTAGGTTATTTTGATACAGCTTTCTGGTGAGGGGAGGGTGTGGTTTCTCTAGTATTTGAAAATCAGTGCCCTGGTTTAAGTGTAGGGGAAAACATTTCAGTAGTGCATTTTGGGGGAAGGAATTAGATAACCTCTAATATCTCCTGAATACTAAAGTATTCTAGATACGTTTTGTAAGGTTAATGAGAGTTTTAAATAGCTTGCTCTTGATAGCCATCTTTGCCATCAAAGATGTGAACTAAGATGCTGAATCATAGTAACATTGTTAGGAATGGACTTGCCTTGCCAGTGTTATGTCAGTGGGCCTCCATACGTCTGCCATGAAAAATAGCATTCAGAGGAAGTGGTACCTGAAAGTCGCCTCCGAGGGTCTGACAAGACTTTGGTAGTTTTTGATGGTTGATAAGCACTCTTTGCACTTGGCCTCTGTGGTTTGAATTGCTAACTTGGGTTGCTTGTTCTGGGTTTACTAAGGCAGCAGTAAGTCTTTCTGTGTATGTTCTAATTTTTCTTATGACGTGAATTATTTGCAGCTCCATTGTCTAATACCTACTTCCCTCTACCCTGACCACAGCATTCATAACCTGCAGTATTCCAGGCCTCAGTATATAACCTTCACCTTTTCAGCTTCATGTCCCCTAGATTTCTGACAAATTCATTGCTTTCCAGCCAAATGTTCAGCTGTTTCCTGAAAGCTTTGCTCCCTCTGTTGACTCCAAGCCTTAGTCCAACATCCTCTTCTTGTCTGAAATGTTCTTTTTTAGCTTCTGTTGAGTCATTATATCTTGGGAGACTTCTGAATTCAGTGAATGGCATCACCATCCTCTGAGTTGCCTGGGGCAAAATCATAGGGGGCATCTTTGATTCCTTCTTTTTCCTTGTTCCACCATCTGTCAGTGAGTCTTTAATTCTATTACTAAATATACAGTATAATCTCTATAGTTGACTGTTTCCCTACATTGACCACATCCTTCAGTTGACCTAATTTTCATAGAATGGACTTGCACCAGATGTATGTATCTGTACAGGAGGCCTAGCTCCGTATGCTGACCACTTCTGTGTTTTGACTGACTCGTTACAGTTCCTCAGTTGTCAACTTATAGAGGTTCTGCAGTATTCCCCACATTCTAAAATCTTCTCTCCAGCTCACCAATGCCCAGTCTCATCCAAGCTACTACCTGCGTGGGTAGCCAAAGCAGCCAGCCCCTAATTGGTCTCCTGATTTCCACATATGATCAACATACAACATTATCTATTCAGCCATCAATGTGATCTTTTACAAGTGTAAATCAAGTTGGACTTAAAGGCTCATGCCTGTAATCCCAGCACTTTTGGAGACTGAGGAGGGAGGATAGCCTGAGCCCAGGAGATTGACATCAGTGAGACACCATCTTTGCAAAAAGTAAGGTAAATTAGCTGGGCATGTACCTCTAGTTCTAGCTGCTTGGGAGGCTGAAGCAGGAGGATTAATTGAGCCCAGGTGGTCAAAGTTGTAGTGAGCTGTGATGGGACCACTGCTTTTCAGTCTGGGCAACAAAGCAAGATGCTATCTCTACCCCACCCCCCCCAAAAAAAGAAAAAAAAATAGAAGAAGAAATCAGATCACTTTATCTCTACTGAAAACCCCCAGTGTTTCCCCATGGCTCTAGGTGAGCTAGTCTCTTGTAGTTCTTCAACCTCACCTTCTCTTCCTCTTTCCTGGCTCAGGATACTCCTGCTTCATCAGCTTTCTTTCTGTTCCTTGAGCAAGTGAAGCACGTCCCTCCAAGAAATTTTACATTTGTTGTTTCATCTGTTTGGAATCTACTTAACCCAGAATTTCTGTGTCTTACCAATCAAAACTAGGCTCAACTGTCACCTCTGCAAAGAGGACTTTCTCCATTACCATGCATAAAATAATCTCCTCCCCCAGTTATTCTATACCCATTAGTCTTCCTGGTTTTTGCTGAAATTGTTATTTACTTATCTTTTCTTTACTATTTGGCTTCCCCACATAGAAAGCAATATTACTAATTTTTTAAATTAAATCATAACTATGTACATTAATGCATTTATGGGGTATGATGTACTGATTTGATATACAATGTGGTATGCTTACATCTAAGTGAGTAACATAACCATCACCTTGCTTGCTTATTTGTTGTGGTAAGACATTTATACTCTATTCTTAATAGTTTTGAAATGTACCATTGCATTACACACATTAGGTAAGGTCCTGCCAAATACCCTCCCTCCTCCCAACCTCCCCCCTCCCCTTCCCCTCCCTCCTCTTCAACTCATGAGTGGATTAACAAATTGTGGTATTTGTACACCACAATACTATGGAATACTATGCAGCCATAAAAAGATGGAGACTTTACATCTTTTATGTTTACCTGCATAGAGCTGGAGCATATTCTTCTTAGTAAAGTATCTCAAGAACAGAAGAAAAAATTTCCAATGTACTCAATACTACTATGAAACCAATATATAATCACCTATACATTCATATGAATGGTAAAACATACTAATTATTTTTGTGTTAACCACTCACTGAATCCTCAGTGCTCAACTCAAGACTTATGAGTATTTCCTGCCTGAGAGGAAGAGTCTGAAATATTACTTCCTTCATGAATGCCCACAGTTTTAGCTTTTCCTGTGGCACCTATCCTAGACTTGTGTACATTTCCCACCTGTTATATTTAAACCTTTTCAAGGGCCTGTGCGCTACTCACTTTTAGTCCTCAAAGTTCTTTTGTGTGTGTGTGAAGTAAGTACTTAGTAAAAACTTACTGAATTCAATTATCTTCTTTTTGTTAAAGAAAACTGAATAACAAATTTAAGCAAGGCTTCTGTAGTATCTGAGAGTATTAGAAACAATTAACAACAACACAGTGACTACATACTGTCTTTGTTTTTAGGTATTAATAATTCTCACATCTACTTTAGTTTCAGACCTCTTTATTCAAAAGCCCATTCTATAGAACCCACTAACAGTGACTGGGTCAAGAGGAAAGGAAGTCGGACAGGCAAATAGATGAGCAAAAGAAAAGTCTCATGTCTTTAGCAGTCCCAAGTGTCAGGACTTCTGACAGTATGCAAGAGAGGTACAGATTGGAGGCATTGACATGGCAGCTTTCAGCAGGGAGAGGAGAGGAGTGATGAAAAGGAGACGGATGGTCAAATTCCCTTTTTGAGTCCGTCTAAGAAGGATATGGATGAAACTTTCTGAATCTCTGTGGTGGTATTGGTTACTGTGCCCTCTATAGCAGATAAAGAAAAGACACTCACAAGCCTCTGCAATGTGTAAATTGCTTTTAGTGACTCTCCCCAGGAAAGCAGGATGGTGTCAGCTTAGAAGTTGTTAGGCTGCCAATCCTATTGTCAGGCAACCAGGACATTTAAATTCAGATGTGCTGAAATTCCATTTGTGAGTTTTCCACTATAAATCCCTAACATATAGAGAGACCTCTGGCTAGGAAACAGGTAAGCTTCACACATCAAATCTCTTTTCAAATGTATTTTAAATGGCTCTGTTCAAAGACTCCCAGAAACAAGATACAAATGGAGGTATTCAGTGAGGCTAGGTGAAAGGGAGAGGTGAAAGGGAGAGCACAGTTATTGCAAGAGGTACAACAGTCATCCACTGTCAGAGTGGAGTTATTCTTCTATTTGTATCTGTTCAGCAAATACTAGTGGCAACACAGGGAGTCAGAAAGCTTTGTTCAAATCCTGGTTGGGTTACCTATTGTGATGGTTCCTGTTACGTGTTGACTTGTCTAGGCCACGTTACTCAATTCAACACTGACTGACGTGTTGTAGAGGCATTTTGTAGATGTGGCTAACTTCTATAGTTAGTTGATTTTAAGTAAAGGATAATCATCCTGGATAACCTGGATAGGCCTGATCTAATCAGTTGAAAGGACTTAAGGACTGAGGAAGAAGAGATTTCTCCTGCGGACCACAGCATCAGCTCCTACCTAAGTGTTTTCAGCCTGCAGCTCATCGGCCCCATGGATTTCAGTCTTGCCTCCCCAGAACTCACAATCACGTGTCTCTCTCTCTCTGCCTCTATCTCTCTGTCTTTCTCTTTCTCATTTTGTTTTCTTTCTGTGGTTGAACGCTTGTTGAGAAATCTATTAGCCAAACTGACCTTGGGAAAAAACTTTACCCTTTCCATGCCTCAGTTTCCTCACTTGTAAAATAAGGATATAAACAGTATCCATCTCTTAAGTAGTACAGAGTAAGTGAGTTAATAGACTGAGGTCAGGCACATAGTAAGTGTTATTAATTATTAAGCACCTATTGTTTGCTTATTGTAGCTTCTGGAGAGGGATAAGAATAAAAATGAGATGCCTGACATTAAGAAGCGTGCCATTCCTCAGAGGGTTATGTCATAGTAAGTACATTTAATCAGAATGTGACCCTAGTACATGCTCATAATTAGGAAAGGTCAGCTTGTAGGGCTAACAATACTACTAATGAGGACTGAAAACATTTCTCTGTGCTACACATGGACAGACAGTTCCATTTGTTCAATTTTTACATCCGTCCTTGATTCATTTGTTATTTCACTTAAACATTCATTAGGCAACGATTATATATTAGGCAGCATTGTGAATGCAGGAGGTAGAGTGAAAAATTAGACAGGGGTGGTCCCTTCCATCTCATAATATATATTCCAAAGATATTACAAATGACAGAAATAAAAAAAAGTTGGTGCTTAAACACTAAGTAGGGATACATTTCATGAAGAAGATAAAGCAAGGTAAGAGTAGTCAGGGGAGGTCTGGCAACACTTACGTGGATGCCTGAATTCTGAAAAGCTGCAGTTTTGCAGTACTTTGGGGAAGGTGATTTCAGGTACAGAAAACAGCGGGTCTGTGGGGCCTTAGAGTAGAATAAGCTGAACATATTGGAGGGACAGAGAGACCACTGTAGCTGGAGCAAAATGAACAGTGGGGAGAGTAGTCAGGAAAGGAAATTGAGAAGGAAAGGTGGAACTCAGGTGGAACTGGGTCCTGAAGGCTATGGTAAGGGTCTTTAATTTTTTAATTTTATTTATTTATTTTTGTTGTTGTTGCAGTTTTTGGCTGGGGCTGGGTTTGAACCCACCACCTCCGGTATATGGGGCCAGTGTCCCACTCCTTTGAGCCACAGGCACCGCCCTGAGTGTCTTTATTTTAAGTGTGATGGGAATATATTGATGCAGGTATTTAGTGTGGGCTGTGCTAATGTTGGGGATACAGGAACAAAAGGGAGGCTGCTGGGGTACAACAAGAGAGGGAGGTGAGAGAGAGAGTTGGCACTTGGCTAGTAGAGATGGAGGGGATGAGAAGTGCATGAGAGTCAGGGTGAATTTAGAGGGTAGAGTCTTGGGGGGTAAGGCCTGAAATCACGTTGCAATAGCTGCTTTCATATCTTTGAGCTTTATGGGGCCCCAGAGGCCTAACTACAAGTTCTCCTGCTGTTGCTAATACAATCCCTAGTCCCCACATTGGTGGGGCCAGCTGTACTCCACCATGTCCTCAACCCAAGAGGTTCCAGGTCCCCACCAGTCATTCTCCTATGGGAACCTAGGGTCAATGCACTCTTTTGTTGCTACAAAGCCTGTCCTCATAGCCCCTGCTTGTCCACTCTGCTCCAGAGTGCCCCCTTGTGTGGCCCAGCATGCTGTGCTTTGGTTTCTATCCTGGGCTGTGAGTATATATAACCAATAAACTGAGGCCAATTTCATCTCCCTTGTTGGGAGCCTTGTGTTTGTCCATTTCATACTATTTAAGACAAGGAATTTCTCCCTCACCAATGGATGAATAAAAGGC
>NW_003852435.1:1544350-1554566 GCF_000181295.1 Otolemur garnettii
TGCCAGCTGGTTCCAGAATGTCTGCATTATGAATGATTGGATGGAGACAGAAACTGAAAGCCTGACTTTGTGGAGCTGGAAACCAAAACATGCCGAGGAAATTTGTACAGAAAGAGAAAAAAAAGGAAATTTGTACAGAAAGAGGAAAAAAAAAAAAGGACAATGGAGCATCCACCCTGCAGGAAAAGGCAGAGCTGTGGCAGAGGCCAGTGTCTATTCCCTGGCCTCTAGGCCGCAGGCCAGAACTCTTCTGCTGGACCTCTCAGCTGCCCGTGGCTCTGTCACAGCAGAGAGCCTAATTGTCAGTGTTGAAATCCTCACCCCAACAGCAAAACACCTACAGCAGCCCGGTGGCACAGCAAAGGGGTTAATTCAAACCTGCCTTAGACCCAGAGCCCGTAGACCATATGTCCATTGTCATCAGAGAGGCCCCAAATCCTGGCAATGCTGAGGCTTTAAATATTAGCAATGTCGGGAGTCCCTCTCTCACTGAAATATATCCAGTGACAAACAAAAAAAAGGGAGAGAGCAAGAAACCTGGATATGGGATGAGAGGAAATTTGAATATATACACATTATATATAAATTTATATAATTTATATATGTAATTAAATTAAGATGTAGGCCCACAGTTTGGCCCAATTTGAAATCCAAAGTTTACTAAAAATAACTTAGCAAAAATATAAAGAGCTGCTGACTGGCTTCTGTGTCTCTACAATATAAGTTCTGAATTTACTTTAACATATGCTGGAATCCACTAATTGGTGAACTCTTATGGACTTCATCAATATTGGGCTCAAATTACAGTTATATCTGGAGATTGCACTAAATTTCCACAAGTTACCTATACAATCTTGGAGAGTTCCTGAATATAAAATAAAGAACACGTAAAAGTATGCCTCATCTTAACCATTAAAATTACTGGTTTGCCTAAATTCCCATGGTCATAAAACATAATTACCCAAAAAAATCTTATAGTGAGCAGGGAAGTACCAATTCCAGGGCTAATGAAAATTAAAATTACTTTAAGTCTTTGGCACCTAAAAATTGGCTTGAAAAATGAAACCCCATAAACCCTTTAGTTAAAATAGTTAAGATGGCTCAATGTAAATATGAACAGCAAGGATCAAACATTATTACATAAGATCCAATTGCTGAAGGGGGATTATCTCCACTGCTTCTCCATTTGAGGGCTCAATTTTGCCTATTGTTAAACCTGGAAAGAACAATGGCACTTTGTGGTGGATCAGTGTGGTCTTAACACTGTGTGGTTCCATCCACTAAAGTCTCTATACTCAGTACCCAGTATTATTGAAATTAGTATCCCTGTCATAGAAACAATCATTCAATATTTGCTACTATAGGACTTGGTTAATATATTTTATTCAGTGCCTATTTCAACAGCTTCTCAGATGCAGTTCACCTGAATCTCTGAATGGACCCTTTAGTAGGCTGCCAGCGGAGTGTGCCAGCAGCCCTGCCATTCATCACACACAGTCTTACAGGGCAGATCTTCACTGAATCTATCTTTCCCAGGAACACCACTATGACATTATATTGATGGCATCCTCCTTTGAGATAATTTAACACATTAATTAAGGACATAAAAATATAAAATAGCTTGCAAAAAGTAAATGGGCAATTGCCTCACACACAGCATAAAATCCTGCCACTGTGGTTACTTTTTGAAAACTATTTGGTAAATCAAGAGACGTTTCATCCCTGGCCCTATCAAGAAACAGCTATTGACCTTTTCGGCACCCAAACGTTAATATAGGTCCCACATTTTTTAGGTATTTTAGGGCTCTGATGGGAACATGGATCATATTTTAAAATTTTCCTTGACATATTGTTTCTTGCAAATCAGCCCACCTTGAAAGGGCCTTTCTCTGAAAAAAAATTCTAGACTCTGTCCTAATTGAAATCATCAGAAATTCCCATTGGTGCCTTCAAAGAGTCTTTCGTTGGAACATTTTCTCCTGTCTCCTGGAGTCTCTTGATTGCTTATGATAGTCATAAAGTGCCCATGGGCTTCTAAGGCAAGAAACTGCCCATTATTAGACTTGCAATATACAACATCAGAGTGGCAAGTGCTGGCCACCTACTGGGCTATCCTGGAAACAGAGGCTTTAACAGACCCTGAGCCTGTGACCTTGCATACCCAGATGCCTGTTAAGCCTTAGGTCACAGATGTAGCACCCCTTATACAGCATGGGTACTAAGATCTCTACAAAAATACATGCAGGATGAAGTCAAATCTGTGCCATCTGGCATAATCCACCTGCAGGGATTGGTCACATAGGCTTCTCTGTCTTCAAGTTCTTGCCTTATGCTCTGGTGTTGGTGGGAGATACCACTTTCCCAGACCCCTTGGCTACCTGAGGACCCCCTAGGGATTAGTGTCATTATTTACAGTGGGATGTGTAGAAGTAAACGGCATCACCATAAGTGATAAGCCTGGCAGAAGGTTGATGCTTTCCGTCTCTTAACCAGGCTGACCCTGGTAAAGGATGGATGCCAGGGGTAAGCACAACTGGCCAAACTACAGGCAGTCATCTTAGCCCTGGATGTTCTGGCTAACAGATGGTCACATCTGCATATTTTCAAACACTCAAGAGTTTCTGCCCTCAGGGTAAAGAACTTTGAGAATTTCTTCCTGACAGATACCCAAATGTCAATCAACATAAGAGACATCTCCATACACTAATGGTACAAGCTAAGGCTGCACCAGCACTTGTCTGCCCCCTGTGGAGCAGTTGCAGATATCACTGCTGGTGAGCAAGATACTCATTTCACTTCCTAGAATACACAGTGCTGGGCTCTTGAAGAAGTCAGTCCAGGGAACTTCCCCTTTCTCTATGGACTCAGGCATTTCTGAGATACCTAATGAGATTTTCAAAGAACTTCTGTTTAAGATATTGTGGCAAATAGGCCCCTGGCTGGGTATCGCTATTGTCATGGGTGTTGATTAACCTGAACTCACACCCCTGGCCGTGTGCACTTTCTCCCTTCCTTCCTTCTCGAGTCCTTCAATTACTTTTATTGGCTATGAAAGTAGCTACCTCTACAAGTTTTTGATCACCACCCCCCACTTATAACCCTTCCAAGGGGGACACTTCTGCTTACATCTCAGTCATCACCAAGGTTTAAATTGATGTCAAAGTATCAAAGGGTTAATTGTGGAATAAGGACTGAAATTAAGCTGCAATATTAAGTGCTGCTTTAACAACCTTGAGCTTCACAGGGGCTAGAGGCCTAAACATGACTACCTAGCTCTCATCAGATATGCTCCCCAACTTGTTCCCACCTTGCACTGCACCCAGCCCCAACCTAAGGGATTTCACTTTCCATGTTGGTCTGCAAAATTATTCAAACAAGCCAATCATGTTCTTCCACTGGAGCAAGGGGTCACCCCACATTCTCGTTACTATGGAGCCCTCCTGCACAGCTCTGCCTTGTTCACTCTGCCCCCAAGTGCAACCACCAGGTGGCCCTATATAGCACGTAGCGTCCTGCTCCCCTGGGCCGTGTGCAAGTGACTAATGAACCCCTGTCAGTCTTATCTGTTATGTTGTCTGTGGTTTGCCATCTTTGTGCCATTTAGGGAGGGAGTTCCCTTCTTCACCCACGGGGTGACTAGGAGGCTATCAGACCAGGAACTGACAACAGTTGCTAATGGTAAGGGTCTGAAATGGAAAGAGAGGATCAAGATTTGTATCTCACCTTTTCCCTTGAAAAACGGAGTAAATGTCAATGCCATTTATTGAGAAGGAAAAAGGAAGGGGAGGAAGGGCTTTGAGGAAGGAAATTAAGAAGAGAGTTTAGTGAGATAAAAGACTACATTGTCAAACAAGGTAGAATGGGATAAATGGTTTTGAGAAATAATTAGGGAAATATCACTTCCAGTTGGTCAAAAGACAGGCCCATGTGAAAGGAGCTATTTAAACTAAACCTTAGAGAGTTGAAAAGATTTCATAACTAGTGGTGTTGAGATTATGTGTTCTAAACGAGGGAAATAGTAAGGCAAAGCAGGGAGGTAGATAAGGGCAGAATGACAAGTGATTTCAGCTGGCTGTGGGATCCTCTTCGCCAAAGACCTTGAATAATCACTAAGTCCATGGTGGGAATTTAAATTTTATGAGGAAGGCATTAGGATGTGCTGAGGTTTCCTAGCAGTGGCGAGGGTTGTGGGTTCTGAAGACTGACTTCTCAGCTGGGTAACGTCCAGTGTGGGAGAGAGTATGGTAGGAATTGTGGGAACAGGTAGCAAAGCTTTCCATGATCTGAAATGGTTGAGAGTCTTTCCAGAATGAAATCAGGAGCAGATATGAGAGATGTTGCACAAAGAAAATGAACACAAAAACCTTTTGAATGAGTCTTGGTGGGTGAAAGAAAAAGGGAAGCTGCCAGTGGTTCAGGACATCCGTGTGTGGGCAATGGAGAGGTTGTGTAATTGCCAGGAAATATGAGGATGCCGGAGGAGAGATAAGTCTAGTCAAGGAAGCTGATTTTACCTTTAACATGCTGCATTTCAGATGCTACTGGGATTTTTATATGGAGGTAGTTGGAAATAGGTCTATGTTTTTGGTTAGAGGTCACGGTCCCAAGTACCTGCTCAGGTAGAGAAGCTGGGGCCCTGGCAGAGGTGCCCAGGAGGAGCAGGCTGAGGAGCTCTCCTGACATGGCTCCCTCCCACCGCCTGCCAGTCACAAGGCTCCCTGCCATCCCAGGAACCCACTGGGCACGTTCTCACTTGAAGGCCCTCAAACTGGCTTTCCCACTGCCTAGATCTCCCTTCCTCTAGAGTCTGCACAGCTCACTGCCTTTCTCATGTTACTCAGATCTCTGCTCAAATATTCCCTCATCTAAGAGGCTTCTGTCAACCCTCCAACCAGCCTACATAGATTGCGCTCCTTCCTCCTGCTGTCACTCTGAGACCCTCCCCCTGCTTTGTTTTCCCTCCTAGCACCTGTGACTATTGTATGTGTCACTGCCACACTAGAACCTAAGCTCAGTGAGAGCAAGGGCTTTGCTCCAGTTAATGTTCCATCTGTGGCATGTAGTGTGCATAGCGTGGCTGTGTATTAGAAGGCTGAGGGGGAGAACAAAGAAAGGGGGAGGAAGAAATTGATGTGAAGGGGATCTGAGGGGAGAGAAAGCAGAACTTTGCTCCTACTCCGTAGCGGATGCTGTGCTCACCTGTTGACCATTTTTTGCTGGTGGCCCCCTGATTTTTCCCTGGGTAATCGCTGTATCTACTGTCAGCCTAGGGATCAGGTGGCCCTGAGTCTGCCCCATCCCTGTGAGGTGTCCGATTCAGGCCTTGCTTATGAAAGTATCAAGTTCAAGATGACTGGCGTAGGGATCCGTCCCTGATCTGCTTCCGCCACAGATGTCAGGCTGAAGGCAGTATAGTGTGCACAATGATTAGGGATCCAGACTCTGGGTCCTGACAGTTGAGTCTGAATGTCTCCTGGTCACTAACAAGAAGAGTGACTTGGGCAGGTGACATCCCTGCTCTGTGTCTCAGCTGATATAGGATTGTTGTAAAGATCAAAAGAGTTAATACAGGGAGAGCTCTTAGGCCAGAGTCTGTCACAGAGTAACAGAGTCTGCCAGAGCTGTGTAAGTTATTATCTTCTTATGAGGCAAGAGAAGCATTCATTTTAAATTCAAAGCCATGAGCTGCGGGGGGCCATCTTGCCACTAGGAGGAACCTGAGAATAGAGCCACGTGGAGAGAAACTGAACTCAATGATGGGGAGGTGCCCACTCCTGATGACACCTCCTGATCCCCAGCTAGTGAATTTGTGTTGGCTAATCAGTCAGCTGTAATGAAAGTTTCACAATCCTTGTAGAATTTCCCATTGATTTGATGCACACACCTTGCTTCTTTGCTTCAGATGATTTTGTGACTTGTCTAATTCTTTTCTGTTAGTATTTCCCAATTTCTGAAAGTGCCACCTGGCTTAATTTTTCTTTTACTTTGATAACTGTTTTCATTGTTCCTCGAACTCCTGTTTGCTCTTCTCCTCTGGTATGGTGGGCAGGAGGGACCTCAGGGCTCTGTCTGTGCTTGTTCTCAAAGCTCAGGGCAAGGACAACCCTCATGATCTTTGTCCTGGGCCTCACTCTCAGGCTTTTCCATTTTGTTGCCTTTTGGGCATAAAACACACACCTCCTTCCACATTATTTTTCTGTTTCCTTACTCCCCTGTCAAACGCTGCTTCAGAATGAGAAAGGATGAAATGGAACAGGAAGAAACCAATGTGTGCCAACCAAATCCCCTGCAGGGCCTTGCCATCTCCAAATCCGGCTTCATGCTCCCTTGCTCATTCATTTCCCCAACACCCTTTTCCCTACCTCCTCCCCCCAAGACCTAGCACAAACACCCTAGGAGAGAAAGAGCTGGTGAGGCTTGCTTATATCAGCTTGAGTTGTTGACGTTGTCTCCCATAATTGGATCCATGAGTTCCTAATGCAAAGTTTTAAGCCCTGTGGGTGCTCAAAACTGGCTCCTCATATGTGCCAGCTTTTCCCTCTTCTGAGATGGGTGGCATGGGCAGGTTGAATAAACATACAGAGCCATTTGAGCAGTAAAGGAAGAGGTCAGGCTCTCCTCTGAAAGTAAAAGGGGGGCTAGGAAATGAGGAGAGGGCGTGGGCATTTGGGATAGGAAATGGTGGAGAATTTCAACCAGAGACAATGAAAGGATTTTCCCCAGCAGGGCTGGTGCCACCTTCACTAGCTGGCTCTGCCAACCACACCAGCCTCTGTAATTGCATGATTTTTCCCTCACTCTCCACATCTAGCCAGGCTGGGTTTCTCTGGGTCCTCAGACTGACCAGCTCTCCTTCATCTCCCAGACTTCACAGATGCTTTTCTCTGTGCCCAGAAAACTCCATCTTCAGATCCCAGCATAAGTGTCACTTCTTCCAGGATACTTCACTCACCTTTTGTGCATGGAGAGCCCTAAACTTTCCCATCGCAAGACCCATCACACTTGAATGTTAGTATTTATAGAATTGCCTTTCTTCTGTAGATCCCATGTCAGAAGGACCAGGACCCTGTTTACTCTAACCCCTGCTTGTAGCCCTAGGACCAAGCACATTTCACAGCCACACTAGATACTCAAGAAGTGTTTGTTGAATGAATAAACTTTGATATGAATCTTAAAATACCATTAGGACAAGAGAAAATTGATTTCTTCTCTTTTTCAATGGAAGTGGAACTTCCCAATCTGTGGCCTATTTTCTACCATCTCACATCAAGCTGGAGAAGGGATCAAGTCCATTGATACATTTATGCACAGCTTGTCTAAGCATGAACAATTCACATAGAATCACCCAAAGATAATACCTTGAATATAAATTCTTGCTGTGTGAAATGTAAAATTGAGATAGTAGTCTACTTAAATCATATATGACATATAATTTTTAATATAGGATTCTTTTATATCTCCAAAGGGCAACTATGTTATTACGAAAATCACTTCAACTCCCGGCTTCACATTAGATGCAGGTGTGTAAACTCCACCATTGGGCTGAATAGACCCGGTGACCCGGAGGCAGCTGCTTCTACAACCCATTACCTGTATCCAGAGCTTCCTAGCCTCAGCACATTTGCTGGCTGTTATGATAGACTCTCTGCGTTCTCTCTCCCTGACCCCTGCAATCTTCCTGGGAACAGGAGATGGGGCAGAACTGAAAGTCTGTGTAAGTGGAGGGGGCAGGGAAGAGAGGCCCTTGACCGTGTCAAGTTGCTCCGCATAGAAGTGATTTGTGTGTGCACAATAGCTTTCTTTCTAGTCTCCTTCTGACACTTGGGAGTTTAGTTCATCATAGTTACTCATCTGCCTTAGCAGAGAAATTACAAATGAAGCGGAGAGAAAATATGAGTGAGTAAGTGAGAGAGTTTCTGAGTTTGACAGGCAGAGGAAAAGCTAAAACAATGATGACTGGTGCTTGTATAACAGTTTGCAAAGTTGACATTTGAGGTTTCTGGTGCCCTAGTTAATGAGGTGTTTGAGCAGAGAAACAATAGTGTTCAAGTTAAGCTTAGCTAAAGACTTAAATACCTTTTTTATCTTTTTGTTTTTATCTTGTCTTTAAGGGACAGGCTAAGAGAAATCTGTTCTTGGTGGCAGTGTCTACGACAACAAACTCATTTTGTTTTTTACTTTTAGGCACGTGATAGACAACACTGGAGAACTTTTGATATATTTTCTACATGTATAATTAAGCACCTGAATACTGCCTCCCACTTCTGAAATGATTCAAACCCATAGCAAGTTATTCTGGGATAAAAGGGCAATACTGTGGGTGGTGACTGGACACAATTAATTAACCAGAGACTCAGACATTAAGATTAAGGAAGACATGTGCTGTATTATTCTTAATCAGTTATTCTATTTCATAAGGCTTGACTCTTTAATAGGAGAAGTTATGGATTCAAGAGAATGAATTTCAAGAGAAGCAATAGAGGGCATGACTTTAAATTCACAAACACTTTTCTGCAGCCACTATAGATAGGGCATGACATGAGAGCAGCAAAAGGAGGCAAAAGGCAATTCCTGTTCTCTCTGAAAACTTGCATAGATGGCAAGGTACCTGTAACTCAAGGCAGGGTCTTGCCTTTATCATTAGCCTGCAAGTTAATCTCAGTCTGTGGATGCCCAAACCTAGCAAAAAAATCTCATGGGAAACCAATTTACAAGAAAACCCCATCTGACAAACCTATGCCTTTTACCGTTTCAGGGACAGAGGGGAACTATTTTCACACCCCATGGGCCCAATTGTTTTCCATGACACTGTAGTTATCACCTAAAAAATTGTTTAGATAACTTTTTTCCCTCCTAACAAATTTAACTAATCAAGATATTTTAGGATTACTGTTTTTGTTCTGAATTAATGATTTAGTAGTTGCTAAAGAACTTGGGTATTTTCCAGCCCTTCCTCCCCTTGGTCTGTGTGGGCTGTGCTTCCGTAGCTCCAACAGCAATAGCTTTTAAAGCTGACTGGTCATTAAAACTGAGTTGGCAGCATGGTAAAATCCAGATTTGTAAGTCAGTATTGGTCTCCCCAGTTGGAAGTGAGTGAAATTGCTAGGAGTGAAATCCAGGTATGTAGGTATATATATTTTCAAAAAGCTTCTCAGAAAATGTTGATGATTAGCTGGTTTAGCCCATAGTACACTATATTATGGAATTTCCTGTGCAGTACTTTCAAAAATAGAAATGTATATGGGATAGTAGGGTTCTTTTCATACTGGTTAGACAGTCCCGGATTTGAATAGTACATTTGCCACGCTTTGGCTGCAACATGACTGTAGGCTATTTGCCTGGTCTCTAAAATGGAGTTAATACTACCATCTCATGAATAGCACTGTTGTGTGGATCAATTGATAGAAATATATACTCTCTCTCTGTATTTCTCTCTCTCTCTCTAGATATATACATGTATGTATAAGTTAAATATATATATGTATATATATATATGGAGAGAGAGAGAGAGAGAGCAATAGTCCCCCATTACCTTTGGTTTCACTTTCCCCAGTTTCACTTATTTGTGGATGTCCAAATAATGAAAATATTAAACAGAAAATTCCAGAAATAAGCAACGTGTAAGTTTTAAATTGCTGCCATTCTAAGTAGCGTGATGATATCTCGCACCATCTCACTCTGTCCTGCTGAGGATGTGAATCTTCCCTTTCTCCACACTATCCACACTGTCTGTGCCATCCACCTGTTAGTCACTTAATGGCTGTCTCAGTTATCAGATCAACTGTCACAGTGTCACTGTACCTGTGCTCAAGTAACTCAGCAAAGGGCAGAAGAGCAGTGATACTGGCAATTTGGATCTGCCAAGGAGAAGCCTTCACGTGCTTCCTTTAAGAGAAAAGGTGAACATTTTTGACTTAATAAGGAAAAAAATAATTGTACACTAAGGTAGCTAAGAGGGTAATAGTGAGTCTTCATCCATCAATTTGTGAAAAAAGAAAAAGAAATATATGCTAGTTTTGTTGTTACCCTTTAAACTACAAAAGTAATAGCCACGTTGTGTGATAACTTTTATTACAGTGTATTGTTATAATTGTTAGTTATTATTGTTAATCTCTTCCATTGGCTAGTTTGCAAATTAAACTTTATATATGTACATGTGTACATGTTTACGTGAAAAAACATATCTACATACTGTTCCACCTGTGATTTCAGGCAG
>NW_003852435.1:1555451-1556500 GCF_000181295.1 Otolemur garnettii
TGCTCCCCTGAATTTCACAGAAGTAAATGGTTTAATCAAGCCCGTAGCACTGTGCTGAATGAATGAATGAGAAGTTAATCTTTCTAGGGTTTTTTCCTTTTATTTTGTGTTTTAGTGTGAAATGGGATGGGGTTAGAAATTTACTCAGTACAATTCACATATGCAAGATAAAAATAGTAATTATCTTATAATCAAACTTGCCTTACTTAGGAGCCCTCTTTCTTATGATTACTAAAAAAAATTCCATTTACCAGGTACCCACAGCTCAGAATCTTCCAGTATGAAATAGGATTTATCTTGTGGTAAACACTTAATCCATCCAAACTTCTAACTTTCATCTGTTTGTCCCATCACTGATGCCCTCTCCTGGTTCTGTTCTTAGCAAGATGCCATACAGTATAAGCAGATGCTTGAGTGTCCACATGGGAGTAGAGGAGGGACCAATGTCTTCCTTACTGTCCTCTGGAATTTTGCCTGCATTTTCTGAGATACCTCATCCCATACAATCACTAGGCAAGCAAGCAGGTGTTCACTGACATGTGGCTGGCTCTGCCTCATGCTCTCTGTGTGGTGCTGGTAGCCACTGCTTGTGTCAGGGGCATCAGCAGTTCTGGTCATTGTGCCCTTGACTATCCTTTGGCCTCTTCTAGTCCACAACTCCTCTCAGTACTCCCATATCCCCACTGGAACCCACCGAGCTTCTGCATCCCTGAATTGGGAGAATCAGAGGACTTTCTCCATCTTTCCGACTAGATGGTTCTCCCAGCCAATTATACTTTATCTCCATCCCAGTAAGAACCATAGTGTTCTGGCATCTTGACTAACTCAGAACTTCACTAAGGGGCTTGAAAATTTCCAGAGAAGTAAAGAGCAACACCTTTAAGGGGTATTTCTACTGCAGCCCTCCTTAGAAGCTCAACTCTGGAGTTAGGGGTGGTAGAAATTCAAGACAGTCCTGATTCTTCTCTCCTTTCTTGTATTTATTCTCCCTTTTCTCTCTCTTTTCCTTTTCCCTCTCTCTCTCCACCATTTTAGCTTTTCCCCACAAC
>NW_003852435.1:1556948-1562307 GCF_000181295.1 Otolemur garnettii
AGAAAAGAAAATGGATTACTGTACAGTTGGCCCTCTGTTATCTGTGGGCTCCACATCTATGGATTCAACCAACAATGGATTGAAAATATATCATAAAAAATAGATGGTTGCATCTGCACTGAATATGTATAGATGTTTTCTTATAATTACTCTCTAAACAACATAGTGTGAAAGGTTTTTACTTATTATTTATATTGTATCAGGTATTATGATAATCTAGAGAGGATTTAAAGTATATAGAAGGATACTTGTGGTGCATTGGCTATTACACCACTATATATAAGGTACTTGGGCATCTGTGGATTTTGATAACCTTGGTGGGGGGACGGGTCCTGGAACCAATGTTCCATGGATACCAAGGATGACTGTATTAGTTTGCTAAGGCTGTTATAACAAGATACCAGAGACTACAAGTGTGTAGGTCTTGGCAGGATTGGTTCCTACTTGACAGGGTTGTTAATGGAGGAAGAGAAGTTGGTAAGTTCACTTTGGGATGCATTGGGTTTGACGTGACCATAGTATATTCAAGTAGAGATACCCTATGGGATGATAACCTATGCCTGTACTTTATATACAATGTTTTTAGTGCACAACAAATGAGGGAAGCAGGCATTGTGCTCCCCTGAATTTCACAGAAGTAAATGGTTTATTCAAGCTCAAGATCAATATCTGATGTATATGACTCCAAATCCAAGGATCCAAAATTGTTCCAGTCGCTTTCTCACAGCTTCGAGCAGCCCAAGGACCACAACTCGTCAGCAGGATATATGGTCTCTGCATTGCTCCCAAGTCTGGAACCTTTCAACATCATCCCTTTAACATGAGCTCATACAGTGTTAATGTTCAAAATGACTTTGGAGCCTAGCATGTGCTAGGAGATAGACTCACAGCTCGGTACCATCTTAAATATATTCTAAATGACCAAGATATCTAGGTTAGAATTCACAAGAGCCTTGGAGAAGAACTCTCTGCTCCAAAAGTTTATAATTTGGCTAAATTTCCTTTAAAGTTAAAATTTGTTAATGTTTTCTGCTTATGAATACAAAAATCTACATATTGTGTGATAAAAACAATATCATTCATCTTTTGATATTTTAAGTTGTGGAAGGGTGAAGAGAAATCTGGTGGCTTCTAACTCAAACACATTTTCAAGCTAAGAGAGGAAATTTTGTGCACCATTAGTTCCTAACAATTAGTGTCTTGGCTGTTCTTTATAAGTGTATAAAGGCACTAAACTGGCAGGATACTGAGATTTAAACAACAGCACAGTTATTTCCAGTACGCATGCTGAGAACCTTTCGGTAAAGAATGACTTGAATACACAGATTCTAAGGGAATGCCGACCTCACTCGGGCCCAAACACATTAGCCTCTGAGGGTGGGAGGCAAAACATATGGGACCACCTGACTCCAGCTGTTGGCTGAAGCACCACCTCAGGAGATTAGTACCAAGATCTGAATGCTTCTTTCTAACAAGAAACATGAAAGAAGAGGGATTCAAAATAGACTGTTAGAATGTTTTCTACTTGAGGAAGTGAGGCAGTGAAATGCCTTGTCTGCAGACACAGATGTACGTGGGTGAATGTAAAAGGCAGAAAAATGAAGAGTTGGAATGACATCCTATCTGCAGCTTTAAGTGAGCAAAACCACGCAGGGAAGGTATTTGCTTCTAATTTAAGTTAGGGTTGAGTATTTATTTTTTAATAGTATGTACTATTATACAGTTTTAAGAACCTCAACTCTGTCTTTAGAAAGACTATCCTAAAATTCCACCAATTACTATCTCTGTGACTTTAGGTATATTTCTTACCTTTTCTAGGCCTGAATTTTCTCAACTTGTAAGGTGAAAATAATATTTATACCTGCTTCAAAATGTTATTCACATTAGATGTCTGTAAAGTGCTTAGCTCAAAATCTTCTCTGACATACATTCAGCATAAGCATTCACCATTATTCTTAACTTTGGGGTGTACCTAGTAAAAATGCACTTGGAATCTCATTCCAAGATAATCTCGGTTCTTTTTTCCTCTGCTTTCTCTTAGAAAATCGTAGGTTGCTCTGAGCTCTAGTTCAGCCCGGGGCCCTAGCTCAGGGACCCTCTTGTCCATTCAGCAACTGTCCTCTGGTAAGAGCAGAGGAAGTGGCACAATGTATGGAATAGACTCAGAATGGACAGCCTCTGGAGATGGAACATGCCCAAGACTGCATGTGGGCCTCATTCCCTTTCCACAACGGGCATGGCTTTCTTTATTCTCATATTTTCTCTGTTCTCCATCCTCAGTGTCTTCCTCATTCTCTTTTATTTTGTATTTCTTTCCCTTCTCTCTTCTTTTCTGATTATATCTTAAGCCAGCCCGAGTGAAAATGTACTAAGCCTGGTAGGTTGGACGTGGTGGCCCACACCTATAATCCTAGTACTCTGGGAGGCTGAGCTAGGTGGATGACGTGAGCTCAGTAGTTCAAAACCAGCAAGAGTGAGAGCCTATCTCTATAAAAAATTAAAAATAAAAAAAAATTAGTTGGGTATTGTGCCTGGCACCTGTAGTCCTAGCTACTCAGGAAGCTGAGGTACAAGGAAGGATCACTTGAGCCCAAGAGTGTGAGGTTGCTATGAGCTATGATGACCCTATTACACTATGGTACTCAACCTCAGGGTGACAGAGTGAGACTTTGTCTCAAAAACAAAAAACAAGAAAACAGCCAAACACACAATGTACTAAGCCAACTGGGCTATCTATTGGTGATGTTGCTATTCTTTTCTTTAGATGCACAGACACTCAAATGGGAGATATCAATAGAAGCAATACTTAACTGAGCTGGGCTATGTCAGTGATGGGCTCTCATCCTTCCATAATTTTTCTGAGACCCTCCTTGCTTACCTGCTTTTTGTTGTTCATCTTTTTGTTTCTGATCTTTCTACCTTGTTCTCTGTGTTAGTCATTGCTACAACTTTGTCTTTCTGGGACCCCTCTTCATCTTCCTTCCTCATCTCTGCTGCAGAAATTATACTCTTCCCTTGCTAGTTTAATAATTTTGCTGTTTATTCTGGATATGGTCTTTCCTAATATTGCTATACTTGTTCTATACTAAATGCTGTAGATAGACAAATACTGAGTATCTTCCAAAGTTAAACTAATAAATGGTTTGTTCCCACTCTTTCCTACTCAGCTTTGTCAACAAGGATCTGGATAACCCTGAGTTCAAATAGAACTTTCATAGTTATCATCCTGGGCAAAAGGTACTTATTCTGATGAACATGTTAAATATGTTCATACCCATACTCTTTTGTAAAAGTGTACACATTGTACAGTTGGTAGCTTAAGGAAATGTTTAGATGTAGATTAAATAGTGTTATCTTCCTTCCTTCCTTCAGGAGCAGAGCCACATTATGAAGAATCCTAAAGCTTAGGTAATACAAAATCACAAACATAAAATTAGTATTTATCTAAAAGAAAAGGGCATACACGTTACAGTTTTTAAAAGTTCATGAAAGTGTAATCATCGTGTAGTTTAGAAAAATCACATCATTTCTCTTTTCTTTTCACATCAATTCATTTTCTCTCATCATAGCCCTAAAACATTTTTACTAGATTTTTGGTTACATGTTCTTTAATTATTTCTTTATAGAAATAATATTTTGTAGTTGTCTCTATGTATGTCAAGAGAAAAAATAGTTATTCCTTTTCTCAAGCACAACTGATGGAAAATGTATTCTTCTTTTGACAGTTAAAAAATGTTTCTTCCTGCTACACTTTTCTTATTGGGAGTGTCGTCCTAAGGCACATTGCAATGCATGAAACATGTTGATTCACTCACAGACATGTTTACTGTTAATAGCTCTGTTACAGGTCTGTGCCCTACAAACATAGGTAGATCAATAAATTCTATGCCATATAATTCCCATTAGAAAAATATAAAGTTCTTTATAATGGAATAATTTGCATTATGTAGAATATTTCTGAGAGGAGAAAACTTTCATTTTGCCTAGGCATTGAACAAATTCCTTGTTTACAAGGAAACAAGCACTCTGAGAGTGCCAAAGTGAGGCTCTGTCTCAAAAAAAAAAAAAGCAATTATATATGAACTATTTAAACTATTTAAACTATACACTATATAAATATATGCTGCTGAATCCAAACAAAATACATTGCAAACTCAACTTATGATGAGTTTGGATCCAAAATTACCTATGGCCACTCTGATGCTCCTAAAGATAAGGGGGACTCAGAATGGAAAGAGAGAGATATCTTAACTAATTGTAGTTAAAATACCTCTGAAAATTTCATAAAATGACAAAAACATATTGCTAGGGCCCCTCTCAAGGCTTTGGAAAGTTTATGCAATTGAGGACCCTGAAGTTTAAGTTCCACTAATCCTATGGTAAATCCACCTCTATCTGCTGCCTGCTTGATTGCCTCTTCTCCTTCTTATTATCTTCCTCTCTCCACTCTGTTTTCCTTTCTTTTTCCTTCCCTCCCTCCCTCTTTTTCTCTCTTCCTCTTCCTCTTTCTCCCTCTTTCCCTCTTTCCCTCCGACCTTCCCTCCCTCTCTCTTTCCCTACATCCCTCCTTTCCTCAACCCTCCCTTCCTTCTGTCATTTCTTCCTTGTCTTTTTTCCTTTCACTGCAGAATGATTAAAAGCATAGTGGTTTAGAGTGATTGCTTGGATTGGCATTCTAGCTCCATCACTTACTATTTGTGTATCTTTAAGTGAGTTCTCAAACCTCTCTGAACTTAAATGACCTCATCTATTAAATGGGGACCATGATGGTTTTGGTCTTATAGTGTTGTTGAAAAAATTAAGATAATGTCTGTAAATTGCTTAAGTGACAGCTACTGAGTATTCAGTATATGTTAATTGCTATTCTGTCTCTTGCAGAGTGTGGATATAAAACAGAAGAGAGGCCACACTCCCACACTCTTTGGGGATGTGTGATAAACATAAATAAAAAATTATATTACAAAACTTCATAATCAGTAAATGTTTCCATAGCAGGTGATAAATGACCCTACAAGATAGAGTTGTGTGGTATGCCAAACAAGTGATTGAGCCAGGGGTTAAGTGGATGGAAAGCATTTATAAAAGTGGTAGGAATTGAACCAAACCTTAACAACTGGTAGGATTTGGATAAACAGAGAGGAGAATGAAGAAAATATATCTGTTGGGAATTGGTACAAAGAAAGAAAAGGCTCAGACATTGAAAATGTGTGGCCATTTATGTGACAGCATGCATATTCCTAAGTATAGGTGATCATTTAAACACTGTGTATCTAATTAAATACAATAATTTTTAAACCACATTTCCTCAGAATACAATGAACTGGACCATAGATTTAATCCACCAAAATTAATTTATGGC
>NW_003852435.1:1563813-1564647 GCF_000181295.1 Otolemur garnettii
GTATAAAATTTTGAAGCAGGTAACTTTTCATGCCACGTAAGAGTTTTCATTTAAGTACTAAACAGGAAGTCAGGGACTTTGAGTCTTTTATCCAAATTATCTATTGTAACCTTGGCTAAGTTACTTAACCTCTATTTTCTCATTTATAAGAAGACTATTATACCAACCTATCTTATGGGGATATCATGAGTTCTAGTAAATAAGTCTAAAGTGCTTCATAAATGCTTAATGATGATAATGATCATGCGAGCAGAACCACTTTTGTAGGACACAGAAATGAGCTCCCCTGAACAAGGTATCAACAAAACATCGACAGGAAATAGTATTTCTTACAGGGAGAGAACGTGAATGTTCCTAAGTAAAGGTGATCATTTAAACCCTGCATATCTAATTGAAGACTAAATGGAAAAGATAATGGTGTCATGATTGGGTTTATTCAGAACACAATTGAAGACTCATTGGTGGAAGATGAGATTCATTTTATTTTCCTTTCAGATTGTATGCCGCGGGAAGTCACAACGAGGGAAATGTTAGCTTATTCATCTCTATAAAACAGCTCACCTTTTAGCCTCCCTGTCTGAATTTTGCTTACATTTTCTTTTTATAATAAAGAATTGAGATGTAAATAGCTAGAGAGAGGACAAATGCATAAAAAACCCTGTAATTTCAGAAAGTGTTAAGATTATATTCTATGTCAGCTTTAAAACGTAGTTATGCCTACTGAGAGCCTGTTTTATTTTTGGTGTGAATTCTTGGGCATGAGACTGTGGATTATCCAGCAGGGGGTTTGCCATGTAAATTCTTCAAACAAACACCAAATCCTGTTTTCTTCCA
>NW_003852435.1:1566149-1603128 GCF_000181295.1 Otolemur garnettii
CTGTAAACTCTTTAAACTTACCCCTTAATGAGTTTCTTATTCTAATGGACCTAATTTCTGTAACACATTATGTATCTTGAATGATATATTTAATACTTATCCTTTAAAAAGTCATTGGCAAGAATTGTAAGTGTCAGTATTAAAGGTCTTTCCTAACCTATTAGAAAAAATAAAAGAGTGGGAGAAGAACTGCATCAATTATCATGAAAAGAGGAGCTGATAATGTCCTTTTGCAAGAAACACTCTTAAAAGATAATGAACATGAAAAATTAATTAGATTTCAAGTTGGAAGTATCTTTCTCTACTTGATGAATTTGATAGTGCTGCTATTGCTACCTTAATGTATAAAAGGAAAAATGTCAAAATTAATAAGATAGTCAAGAATAAAGAGAGCGGAATGGTTATCTTTGAGGGGGCTGAGTACTTACTGGAAATAATAGCTAATTGGTATAAAGCTAACTTGGGGAAAGAATCAGGCAACATTGTTTTAGACATCGTTGACTGGCATGGTTTCTAAAAACACTCTAGTTTGCAGAGATTTGAATTCATTATCCTGAAAATTGGATATCTCTGGACTGAAAAATTAGTGTTTGTGTCTGGTTTCTAATGTATAAATACGGCATTGAAGGATTTTTATTTCTTGAGAGGAAGTGAGCCAGACATTTAGGATTCTCATCCTTTCATATTACAATTTGTTCTTTCATAAAATTAAAAAAAAAAATCGGAGTTCAAAAAAGATTTTCCAGGGGCAGATGTGTGAAAGAGACTAAATGAGAGTTTTTATTTTAACCTCCCACATTCTTCTCCTCAGTGATTATTTGAAAACCATTTATCTCAGTGGTGATAAATAAAATCTGGAAACCTGTCATCTTGCAGCATAATTAAAAAGTTTTGAAAAATACCGGATAGTTTACTCAGAAGAGCCTGGACCAAATGGTCTCTTGAGACCCCTTCTAGTTTTCAGATAAATTTTTCTATAAATATTTAGCTTCTAGGATTAGTATCCAAATGATCCAAATGATTTCACTGGCTTTCAATAGCCTACACACTGCTATAAAGTCATAATCTCTTATTACATGTCAGAAACATAATGAGTGGTGTATTGGTGATATTTCCCTGACTGTGTTCTGGACAAAGGAACTAAATTAATTTATGTAAAAAAGGGTCTGTGTCCAAATTAATTTTGAAAATGCTATGAAAGGGTTTAGAAAAGACAGTTTGGTCTAGATCCAATTGCCATCCTCAGAACCAAGTGAAATGTCTGGTTGGCTAGCAAGCATAGTGATATTAGAGACCATTATCCTTCTGAATTCAGAGGAAACATACTTTCGTAAATAACCTAAAAGTTTATAAACTAGGATTTCTCTAAAATATATGCACATAAAAAATTATCAAAGATGATTCAGTTCAGAATCCTTGTGAGGCAGTAGTACCATTACCGATGGTCCTTCCAGCCTGTGAAAGCCGTTCTCAAACATCGCCAGTCATGATGGTGGCAGCCACGTTCATTCTTACACTACGGCCAGACACATCAGCATCTGTGACTTAGGTGCTGGAAAGTTTCTCCTGGATTTTGTTTATTGTTTAGATGATTTTGATTCCATTTTTAGGCTATTGACTTACTATTTATTCTTTTCTAATACAATAATGCATGCTTATATTAATAATACTCAAAGAATAGGATGCTCCATGGCGAGGCTCACGGTAACTTGGCATAGAGAACACCTTTCCCATGTAATACAACCAAGGTGAGCATCGTGGCTCTGTGCCACATGCTCTTTCAGGCATTTGGCTTGACGCACCTGTCATCTACAAATATGTGGTTTATAAGTTGGGTCTGGTCACCAGGCAGGGAGCAGAAAGAAATAAATCAGAGATCATGCCAGGCTGAACCTGAACATTACTTCAGCTCAAATTCTGTGAAAGACTGCTTAAGTCACACGGTCACATGTAGCCACAAGAGAGGTTTAGCTATGAATACATGTGGGAAGGAAGAAAGGATTTGGGTGGGTAGCAAGAAATCCCATCTATCACTTGTCAAAAAACACATTTGAGGCTGGGTGGGGTGGCTAGCGCTTTGGGAGGCTGAGATAGGAAGATTGCTTGAAGCCACGAGATTGGGACCAACCTGAGAAACAGAAAGACTCCCATCTCTACAGAAATTTTAAAAATTAACCAGGGATAGTAGTGCATGCCTGTAAGTCCCAGCTACCTGGGAGGCTGAAGCAGGAGGAGCCTCGAGCCCAGAAGCTTGAAGGTGCAATGAGCTAAGAGCAACAGAGTGAGCCTTATCTCAAAAAAACAAACAAAAAACCCCCCTCACAATTGAGAAAACTACAAAGAAGAAAGTAAAAAAACACCCTAAATTCTACCAAACCTAAAAATGGTTTGTTGAATATCCTTCTATGCCCCCTTTTCTGGACATATACAAAGTGAATGGATAAATGCGGTAATGGATAAGGGAAAAATAACGTTGCTATGTTGTAATCATACTTTACATAAAAATATTATCTTTCATTTTATTTAAATTTAATTTAAACATTTAAATTTTAGAAGAAAAAGAAACTATAGTAAAATTTAACAGATTACCAAAGTTTCTCCACCAATAAGAAATAGTAGTCCGTATGTCATTTCATTAAGAGCAGAAAGACTTTATATAAGATTGGAATAAAAAAAGCTTTTAAATTATGTCTTGCAACTCCGAATTATATTTATAGGCAAGCTGCGAGGAAAGATGAGGTAATAAGGACTCTATTTCTTTTCACTTTCCCTCGCCTCCCGGAACTTCCTGATTTTTGTTTTAAATTCCTGTACTTTTTTGTCAGCCTGGTCGCAATAGGTTTTGTTCTGCAAACATAATTCCCTCTGTTGATCATTACGAGATCTCTATTTAAATGGAAGCGTTGCTCAGCTCTCGTCCTTTTACCATAAATTTTCCATTACTGAGTTTACTTTTTAATTTATCACTTGGTTGGCTGGATTTTATTGTTACGTGGTGTTAACATTTTTTATTAATTTTTTTTTAGCAAGGGGATTATAAATTCTCCCTTCTCAGAGTTCTTTCCTATTAGAGAACGCCAGCCCGTTGTCTTTCTACTTGCAACCCTTGACTGTGTATCTATTCTTGGTTCCACCTGCTGCCCTTTATCATGTTAGGGACTTTGTTCTCTTGACTTCTGGAACAAAATCTTGCTGTGGAAAAGCATGAGACCAATCTCATTTTCCCCACTGTGGGGAAATAATTCTGCCTAGGTGCCTGAGTGACATTTTTCCTTTGTTTTTGAAGTTTGATAATTTAATTGGAATGTGTTTTGCAATAATATAATCATAGCCAATTACTATGTCTAGACCCTATCCTATGTGCTTCATGTGTATATATTTAATGCCTCAAACCATTTTATGCTGGTAGCAGGTCATATTATTCTTATTTATCTAACAAGTAAAGTGATGGACGTAAAATTGTAGGACCTTGATTGCAAATGGCAGAGCTAGGATTTACACCCAGGTTTTATAGCTCCAAAGTGTGACCATCATCATTGTAGTCTCTTGTCCCTGCAGTTTAATATGGCATCATACCAAGAATCTCTCTAATGTTTTCTGGTATACGGCATTCTCTTTGTACCTGGAGATTCAGTCCTTTATGTAGTCTCATGAGTTTTATCTCAGGCTTTATATTCAAAGCCCTGACAATTAAGTTGAACTCATCCTAGAAAAAGTGCTACATAACTCATTGCTGCATATCACTACGGTCACCTAAGTACTCCCCTGTCAGGCCCTTTACAGAGAAGTTCAAAGACCCCTGCATGAAGTGATTAATTTTATTGCTAATCATGCACATTTCATTTTTCCCTGTTTCTTATTTATTTTTTATATTTCCTTTCATTTCATTTTGCCGTCACTATTTATTGCTTGAGTTTGGGCATTTGTTTTATGGACATTGTGTTCTTATTACATTTTCATTAATATATATTTTGACTGCTTCTGTTTCAGTGGTATTTAATTTTTTACTTCCTTCCTGCCAGTCTGCATTCTTACTTTCTCTTTGCTCCCTGACTGCTGTGGTCTCTTCTCTTTCTCTCCCTCCTTCTTTCCTTTTGACCACAGCATGTTTGCAGACACGTTCGCTGTACCTTTCTGTTCTGCTCATTTCTACTTGAGTGACACTACTCAGATTTCTTATTTATCCATGATATCTTTTCCCAGAATGGGTTCACCTACCTCCCTTAAGCTACAATTTCAGGCCTGAGTGGATGCCTTCTACACATTCCTTGCAGCCTGAGGTCTTGGGGATGGGTTGCGTGGAGGGCTCTTGTAGGACTAAGTGCACCCCTGAATGGGCTCTGAAGTTTTTTTTTTCTTAGGTTTCATCAAACATTTTGAACAAAGCTCCTCTCTGTCCAGAGCAGGGTGCATCTCATCCTGTGGTCTTTGGCATTTTCCTCCCACTCAGCACGTCTGTTCTGGAATAATTCTATCCCTAGCTCTGCTGAATACTTTGGTGGAAGGAAGCAGCTTCCACTGATGGCTGCTTTCCATCTGGAAGTGTCTCCTCAAACTGGAGGCCAACGGCAGAATTCTTGAATGTTGCCAACGGACTTACCTTTCTTCAGAAGTACTTGGAAGTGTGAGTGAGATTAGGAGACCATTATCTAATTTCTCAGGTAAGGCACTACAAACAACACTTGAATGATCAGGTAGTGCTTTGAAATCTAACCATGAATTTTCATTATAACTGCAAGCAAGTGGCTCTGACCTATAATTTTGAATTCTATCTTTGGTTTGCAAACAATTTTTTCTAGAGTGCGTTGCTTTCTACTTCACAGAGACCTTGGATATAAACATGGATCTAAGAAAGAAGAAGCAAAATAAAAATGAGAAATCCAAGAAAAAAAAAGAAGCAAAACAAAAGACCCTCTTTGAAATATATATTTTATGTAGCATTTAAGACTGCTGCTTACCTGATTTCAACCCTGCTGAACCTGGAGGACGTGCAGGAATGGCTGCCTATCAAAAATAACAAACACTGAAAAGTTTTGACAAGTTGACTATAATTATCACAGATGCTCACTTCATTTTTAAAAATTGCTGTTAAGTAGCAATTACTAAATACCTGTTTTAGAAGCTGCAGCGTTCATGGGACTGCTCTTTCTCTTTCTCCGCCTCATGCCAGGAAGAAGAGATTGTGTATGATAAATTCCACTGGCTTCACTCCCACGTGGGAACTAATGGTCATATTACCTGTTAGTGCCAGCAAGGAAATGGGAATGGCGGAAACATAAGCATGACTCCTTGCTCATTCCCGAACTCCTGTTACAGTCGACAACTGAAAGGGCTATTTTTACCAAAATCAATTTTCACTGCTCATTGTGGAGGAATATTCTGGCCCTCTGACTGGGCATTTGCATTACTGAATGCAGGTTCAGCTACCCACTACCTGAGAACCGAACGCGACAGGGAGTGTTAGTGAAGGACAGGTGGTTTATTTAAGAGCCTACAGCCTGAGGAGATGGCAGACTATTGGCTCAAAGGCCACCTCCTCTTTCTCTATTTGCTGACTATTTATAAAGGAAAGGGGTAAAAAGCACTGATGGCAAGAAGCCAGCTCTGTGCCAGTCATTGCGACTTGTGGGATGCTTGTCTGGTGGATCTTGTCGTCATCAGTCTGGGGTTAGCCTATTCTGAACTCTTGATCTGGTTTTCCTCAAGGTAGTTTTCTGATCTTGTGCCTGACAGCTGTGTAAGCAAGCAGCAGATGTTAGGACAGAACAAGCTGAAAGCATGCTAGAAGGAAAATGGCCAGTCTGAATGGCCTTGGGCTGTGCTTGCATTTGGAGATGGTAGATACGTGGCTTTTGGGCCACTGTCACCTCTTGCATATACCATGCAAAAATCCCAGTGCTCTCTTCCTCTCTTCCGCCAGCTTGGCCCAGAGCCAGCCTTGGAGTCCTTTCTCACATGGTCCTCCAGGGAGCTGCTGCCAATCCCTAAGTATCAACACATGAGTTGAAATGGATCTGCCATCCTTGATGAGCGTCAATGACTAATTAAAAAAAAAAAGAATGGATGACATTAACCTTAAAGCCCCTTTTCTGTCTTAATTCTTAAAGCCTTATAGAATTTTAGCATGTCAGGTGTTCATCATTATGAGAACGAATTTTGATCGTGTCAGAGAAACACAAGAGTAAAGTGATTATTCAGCTATTCATTCATGCATTCATTCTCTCCAGAGATAGGCTTTGAGAGTGTCTACAAAATACTGAGCAGTGTGATTGCTGCTGGAAAGGGACAATATCTTTGGAGGTTCTCAGTCCAGTGAGGCAGACGGATGTGCATATGAGAATCTTGTTAGGGCTCCAGCCACGGCCTGGAGGATGTGTTGGAGGAGCCGTTGATTGTCTGGGAGACTGAAGGGTAGGGAAGTCACAGACAACATCCAGGCTCCCTTGAGCTGGGCCCTGAAGCAGGTGTCAGTATTATCATTTGAATTGTGATTTGAAGATAATTTTAATATCTATTCTCTTCTTAATACTACTAATTAAAATTCATCATCAAAAGTAATAGCAAGAGAGCAGTTGAAGATAATTGTCTTTTGGGATTTGCTGCAGCTATAAAGCCTCACTCAGAATCCTCCAGAGAACCTGCCTCGTCTACCTACAGCTGCCTTCCTTGCTCTCACCGAGCACAGCACAGAAGCACAGACTTTTCTCTCATCTTGGTTCTGTGGATTTTTCATATCTGCTTTTCTGTGTTTGTCCAATGAAAGAGAAACTTCCTTAGACTCCCTCTGTGCCTTCAAAAAATTTTTTGACCACAATCCATAATAAGAAATATATTTTACATTTTACAATGTTATACCTCCCACCACTGTGGATACCCAAATCCATGATGCTGAAGGCCCTTGTGTAACATGGCATAGTATTTAAACATGACTGATACATATTTTTCTTTGAATCTTCTGTAGATTACATATAGTACCTAATAAAATGTAGACACCACATGACCACCATGTAAATAGTGTCTTCAAAGCATTTTTTCTAGGATGAGTTTGTGAAATTACTGTTCAGACCCACAATTATAGCTCTGATGGCTGTTCCAGAAGAAGAGTTCCAAAATTGCTTTGAAGGGTGGACCAGGTGCTGGCATCAGTGCACAGCCTCCCAAGGGCAGTACTTTGAAGGTGACCAAAGTGATATGCAACAGTGAGATAGGTAGTGCTTTTTCTAGGAACAATTCGTGAATTTCATTGTTCAGCCTTATAGATATATGTATTTTTGGAGCATGTATCACCATCTGATACACATGTATAAGGTGTAAATCAAACCAGGGTACTCCAGATATCCATTACCCTAAATATTGATCTTTTCTTCATGCTAAGAACACTTGAATTATTCTTTTCTAGCTATTTTGAAATGTACAATACATTAACGTTAACACCAGCCACCTTACTGATACAGCCTACTAGGTCTTATTTCTTCTACTTAATTGTATCCTTGTTTCTATAATGTATTGGTTTTTAATTTGTACTTTTTTATTGTGTTGTTATTTTTTTATGGCTTTTTCCCAAATATTTTTGATTTGTAGTTGGTTGAATCCAAGAATGTGGAACCCATGGACATGGGGATCTGACTTTTTTTTTTTTTTGAGACAGAGCCTCAAGCTATCCCCATAGGTAGAGTGCTGTGGCATCGCAGCTCACAGCAACCTCCAACTCCTGGGCTCAAGCAAGTCTACTGCCTCAGCCTCCCAAGTAGCTGGGACCACAGACACCCACCACAATGCTTGGCTATTTTTTGGTTGCAGCCATCATTATTGTTTGGCAGGCCTGGGCTGGATTTGAACCTGCCACCTTAGGTGTATGTGGCTGGTGCCTTAGCTGCTTGAGCCACAGGCACAGAGCCAAGGGGATCTGACTTTGTATGTAAAGTTAAAGCAAAAATTTTATGAAACAATATTTATTTTATGTGCAATATATTCAATCAGTTGTATTTTAAAAACATTATTGTTCATAATCAACATTTTGTTAACATACTCTGAGTAATTTAGAATTTGAATAACATGAGTTTAGAAGATGTATATTCGTAAATAAGGCCATTTCATTATAACTGAGAATCAAGACTATTTAGGAAAGCAAATTCAGTGGAGACTATAAATCACAAAGCACCTTTCTAAATAAAATAGAATTAATTTGAAAATTATCAGGCTGCTTCCCAGGAATTTGTGTGCTTCTCTTAAAAAATTGCATCTCAAATTTGGTCATATTTCTCTTTTTGTGTTACTCTAAAATTCAATGCCAAGTTTGGACTTTATAGCATGAATTTTATATATTAATTTTATCTCTGACTTTCTTTCCTTTTTTTCTCTTTTCCTGGAGTTCTGAAGTTGCTTTTAAAAATGCTATTGTATTATTTGTGTTTTGTAAGGTACATTTACAGATTGGAGCAAGATGCAAGTAAACAAATAAAATTGATATTGCTACTGCTGCTATCAGCACAGACAAGTGAGCACTGAAAATCTCTAAATTCTGTATGGTGCTTTGAATTGCTTTGTCTGAATTACACAGAGCACTCCTTGCTTTTAATGTGCTTGTACCATCATTCCATTGTGACTAGTTCAGGCTCATGCACTTGAAATTCTTTAGTTACAGTGTGAACAGAAACTCATGAAAACGGCCTAGAGAGCCTGGAAATATTTGCGCCTGTCTCCCTAGCTAATGCTGTAAAGAGATAGCTCCATATTTCAACATGTTCCTATGGAACATTGTGTTCCAATTACCTTCTATTGTAATTCACAGGTTGTTACGGTAGAGATTTCGACAAGAACAAAAAGTCTCTGGTGAAAATTAGATGCTTTTATACATTTTTAAAAAACCCTAAACATGCTAATTACTTCAACGATGACATGTCAAGTGTATCCCTGGAAAGGGGGTTTGAGGCTTTGGAACATGGGTGATGCTGTGACTACCCAATGGAAGGGCAGATATTTGCCTACACACAATTACCTATGGTAATTGTGTCCCAAGTGAAAACAGGCTTTATGCAGCCTAGTGGAATAACTACCAAAGCCAGAGAAAGCATGTTAACATCAAGATGCTGGCTCAGAATAATTCACTGGCAGGAACAGACACCAGCCTGTCTGGAAGTCTAGGGGACCTCTGTGTTTCACCTATGTTGGTCGACCAACATGTCACAGGTGTTTTCCAAATGAACAGGTGCCTAAAACCAGAACATTATATAAGCTATGTCGGGTTTTATATTGCACGATGCTGATCATATGTGTGCACAACTGTACTGGTTTCAAAGTTTAAAGTAAATTTTGTAGGTTTTAAGGCATGAATATTGACAAGTGATTCAACAACAAATATTAAATTCTGAAGCCCAATGTTGTGTTGCTTAAGTATTTTTCGAAAATACATAAGTAAGTAACTCGTATATTTCCCAGCAGATTATTGACTCCTGGGCCAAATAATGCAAATGTGATGCTTTATTAAAGATCAAAGAAAATCTGGAAGATGTATTTCTTCTCTTGTGCCACAGTTACTGCTGTTACTATTATGAGCTTTTCTTGCAAAAGGGGGGAAGAAAAGTCCAAGCAGCAGAAACAGAGAGGCAAATATTTACTTCTCTGCCTCTCTTTCTGGTCCTCTTTTAAAAGCCTCCTACCCCTCCATGGAGGTGTGCAGATCTCTTTCATTGCCTCTGCTTCTTCCAATGTCTAGTAAGATGTTACCAGGACAAACTTCACAAATATGTATTGACTCCCTTGTTTGTGCTGGTCACTGTGCCAACCAACCCCTGGGATAGAGCAATGAAGAAACCAGCCCTGACATGTCCCCCAAGGAGTATCATAGTCTGAGATGGGGTTGGCCACTAAACAGAGACTTCCAAAGGGGATTTGAGCTTCAAAAAATATTTATCATTTAAACTTTATTCTCCAACCCCAAGACACTGAAGTGCTACAGTTTCCTGTTCTGTAAGTCAGTATTTTCCAGGGGCTTCAATTTCTGATGAGTGGCATTTCAATTTCAAGACTTAAAGGAATGTGTTAAACAGACGCTCGAATAGTCTCCTGAAGAATCTGCAGGGAGCCCCCTCTAATGTATGCCACATAGAAATTCATATTTTCCTTCCAAATTCCCTAGGAACTTTAGTCAGATTGTTCTTTTTTTCTTTTTCCGATATCTGAAAAGAAAATGAGGGTTGGTTAATTAGAATTCCGCATCAAACTCCCACAGAGACCATGATGACAGTATTGTCTGCTTTTTGTTTCAGCCCAGTGGCTGATGGTCAAATAAAGTTTCTTCTACAAAGTTTCTCCTACGTCCTGGATGGCTGGATGCCTTGGCACTTTTTTTTTTTCCTGTAGAAGGCAACACTGTAGGAAGAGGAATAAACATTAAGATACCTGAGAAGTGTCTTGCTGGATTATTATACATAAAAGGAAAAAAAGAAGCATACATATTTTTACAAAAGAATCATTTTCCTTTAGCTAAGGATGCACAATGAACTGATTTAATTTTAATGAGTTCTAATCTGTCATTGTCCGTTCTTACACTTGTATTTTCCAAATCAGCCTTCCATTGTCTGTGCAGGGGACTGGAATGCTTTTCATATCTTTTTAGAGAGTGATTGTTCCGAGGGCCTCTTTTGTTTTGGAATACCTCTTTGTCCTCTTTCACTCAGGTAGTTACTTCTTAGGGGTCTCAAAGCAGCAAAGACTTTAACTACCGACAGTTTTTAATCAGGTAACTCAGGATCTTAAACCATATTTTCTTGGTGGGCTGAATTGATGACACAGTTTTATGAAATCCTATACGTTTGATATATTAAGAACAGTTTCTTACACACACAGGTCCTTTAAAAATATGTGGTATTACATAGCAATTAGCAGAATATAAAACTCATTACTTTACTCGGATTTTTTTTCTTTGGTGGTAGCCTGTAGGCTAAAAATTGCAAGAAAGCAATATTGTCATTATATCCACTTTGCATCTATTGTGCATATTTTTACCCACAGATCTAATAAAATATTCTTTCATATCGCATGTATATGTGTTTGTATGTATCTGTAGTATCTATATACGCTTTTCACACATACACAGATGTTTATATAAAGTTCTCTCTCTTTTAATATGCTTATTAAGATGTAATAGTAATTGCATCATAAAAGCAAGGCAGTTCAGTTGTGTGAAATCTCAGATACTCCTACAATTGAAAAGCTAAGGAAAACACTTTTTTTTGTGACTAACCGTCTTAATAGAATTAAATAAGGAGGGGCAAAATGCCACTATTTGGTCCGAAGGATCTGGACATTTGATTCAGCGGTGGAGGATAAGAGAGACTTATTACAGAAGTCAGAACAGTGCAAGTTAAGCATTTTATGTGTAGATGTTTGAGGCAGTGTTCATGATTTTAAGAAACAATTGCAAGTTATTGGAAATAAACTAATGAGGGCAGAAGGGCATACTCATACATGTTGATTTATGCTAGATCGCCTTTTGGAATTTGCCACGTATATACCTAAAAAGGAGGGTAAAGTTTGAGAAGGTAGGAATCGGAGTGTGGATGATGGATTAGTAATATGAGCTGTAAATTCTAATCTTAACTCTGCCATTCAACAAATTTGTGAACTGAAGTCCGTTGACCTTTCTCTTCAGTGAGTTAAGAACAATCAAGCCCAAAGACAGCTTTCCTCAGGTTATTTTATACACAATTTCTTGCCCAGGGTCCCTCTGGCTATACTTTTCTTCTTGATGGAGCATGAGAGGGCCATTGTGGTCACATAGTAGAGACAAGACTGTTTGTATTTCCAGGCCCTTTGTAAATCCACCAAGATTTGGTTTGTCTGTTCCTGGTCTTGAGAAGTAAGGCTTATTTTGTCCCCAGAGGAAGCAGACACAAAACTGTTCTAAGGTGTATAATGACACTTGGATCTTCTATAGGGGACATTAGATTTCCTAGTGTAAGTTCAGTATTGCCAGATTAAGTGCCTACTATAGCAGATGAAGTTGTGGTGTCCCATTTTCCTGGAGCACAGGAGGGGTGAAGATTCTGAAGTCCTGCAGCTGGGAGCTGACTCGGCATTTAGTCTGAAAAATTCTGCCCTGGAGATTCCTATGGAGACAGTGGGCTGGCTTCCTAATCAAGGAAGCCCTTGGAAAGTGAGTGGGGAGAGAAAGAAAGAGAGAGAGAGGGAGGGAGGGAGGGAGAGGGAGAGAGAGAGAGAGAGAGAGAGAGAAGAAAGAATGGGGAGGAAATGGGGATTTTGTTGATTCTGGTCCCATTTGATCAAGAAATCTTGATTTACTTTTGATGATTTTACACATCACCATCAGCTACGTCTTGAAACTAACAGAAGCGTTTGGGACAGAAGAGATGGATAATAAGGGAATGAACGAATAAGAAAATGAAAGGATAAAGAAATGAAAAAATCCAGAAGTCTTCCAACTTCATCTTATGGATAAAACCACCAACCCTGACCACATGAATATTTCTGAAGTTGATTATACAAGCCAGTGATTTTGAAAACTAAAATTATGTTAAAGGATGACTTTAAAGCAACAGTACTATGAGAACTTAAACAAATAAGAAATATGGTGACGCCTTGGGGTAAAATTTATTCTTTACCTGATATGGGCCTTACTTAGAAAACTGGCTCTCTCTGTATTTTAGAAAAATGGGAATTAAACAATACAAAAATCTTTAAACTCTCCTACCTATTAATGAGCAGGCTCTTCATCAGGGCAGGCTGCAGTTCCCAAAAGAGAGCACAGAAGAGAAAACGCTTGCTGAATTTATTGTATGTAGATTAGAAAGTAGACACTCGAGGGATATGCGTGATAACAGCCAAGTTCAAATTTGCTCTTGTTCTCTCTTGTTTTTCACCTGCTCCTCCCTGAACAGGGATCCAGGGACACAAGAGGAATTCTTCTGGGATCAGAAGCAGAGTGAGAATTTGATGCTTGAAAAGGATCAAATTCTTAATGAGCCTTATCAAACTTATTTACAAGAAACATGAGCTGTGGTTCTTGGGGACTTGGTGAAGGACTCTGAGTTAGCTGAAGGATGCATTTGTTCAGATATGTAATTCATGGAAACCAGAGCAGGTTTTATTTCCAGAAAGGGTACGGTGGGGTGGAGGTGGGATCATATAAATGAACTCTTCAGAATTGCCAGGGCTTGGCTGGCTCTGGCTGCTCTGCCTTCTTTGGCCTACAAGTTATTTTCATCCCTTATTGGAATTCTTAGCATCTAACTGCAAATATTTCTCTAATCTTTAATTATCTCTGTCATTACTAACTATTGCACCAAATTAAAATATGTGTTCTGATTGGCCAAGCCCCTTGTCAAACCTCAGTGTGTTTAGATTTCTTCAATACCTTATAGTCAATGTCAGGTAAACAGAGATGTCCCACTACACAATTCTCTAAAAAATATAGTCTTTATAACCCCAAATCTGCTTAATTCAGTGTGAGATCCCTAGGTTTCCCTGGATGTGATTTAAAATTTCCCTAAAGTCTCAAGGTAATTAGTTTAATCTTTTCTTTGTTTTTCTTTTAACAGTTAAAAGAATTAGGAAATTACAACAAGGGAGAAAGAATAATATTAATGGGATGACTATCTTTTGTCAACACTAACACATTTTTAACATATCCTTGTTTACCTTTCCCAATCTCTACACAAATACATATGGTTTGTGATGAATTACTTGAAAATAAGTTGCAAACATGATGACATTTCACTCATAAATACTTAACACTGATCATCTAAGAAAAAGAAAGATGTTTAATTATTAAACACCATACATTATCACATTCAATAGGTTAATAAGAATCACCTGACATTATTTAATTATAATTAATTTTTAAATTTCCCTAGTTGTTGTAAAAAAGCTATTTATAGCTGTTTTTTAAAAAATTCTGGGATTCAGGCTTGTTCCAAGTTTTGCACTTAGCCCTTTTCAATAGAGAAAAATTTCCCTGATCATTTTTGTTTGTATTCTGTGTCAAAGACTCTTTTTTAAGAATTTAACTTGCAGAATGTTGTTGATTTTGGATTCGTCCTATTGTTTACTCTTGATTAGAATCAAGGTAGATCTTTGTTTCCTGGGAATGTTGGAATGATGACTGTGGTATAGAAGTTAATGTACAACAAAGTTTTGCTATTCTCCTCCCCGTCCCTTCCCCGACATCCTTAGAGGGCCTGGTATTTCCCACTCACCTGTTTGAGTTTGACCACATGACTTGCTGAGGACAATCGGATGACAGAAGACAGGTCCTGAGTAACCAGGCTGATCCTCTTGGGTTTCTACCATTAACATGAGAAAAACATTTCCTGGATGTCAGAAAATTGAATGATGTGTAGACTCAACCTAAACTAAAATCACATCTTGCAGCCAAGCCTTGCCTAGACCAGAAGAACCCCAGCCAATCTGCAGAGGTGTAAGTAAAAAAAGTATTTTTAGGACCCCATTAGGCTGGGGTTCTTCTGATCTGGGCAAGGCTTGGCTGCAAGATATGATTTTAGTTTAGGTTGGGTCTACACATTTGTTTGTTACACAGAACTGAGATGTTGTGATGGACTGTTACCCCCAAACAGCAATCCCGACACATGAGACAGCAATCCTATTTTTTGTGTGTGTGCTGGAAAGCACATAACATGATATCTATACTCTCAATTTTTTAAGTGTATAGTACCCATTGTTAATGATATGTACATTGTTATATAGTCAATCTTTAGAACTTTCTCATTTTGCATAATTGAAATTCTATATCTATTGAATGGCAACTCAATCCTCCCCTTAGCTCCTGGCAACTATCATTTTACTTTTGATTTCTATGAATTTGCCTACTTTATATAAGCAGAGTCAAGCAATACTTGTCCTCCTATAACTGGCTTAGTTCCCTTAACATAACACCCTCAAGTTTCATCCATGTTGTAGCAGATGGCAGGATTTCCCTCTTTTTTAAGATTGAATAGTTTTTCATTGTTTACGTATACTTTATTTTTTTGTATATTTATCTAGTACTAAGCATTTAGGCTGTTTCCATGTCTTGACCATCCTGAATATGGGGGTACATATATCTCTTTAAGATCTTGTTTTCAATTCTTTTGGCTTAAACAGAAGTGGGATTGTTGGATCACATATAGTTCTACTTTTGGCTTTTTGAGAAATCTTCATACTGTTTTCCATATCAGCTTACCATTTAACATTCCAGTAACAGTGTACAGGGATTTCATTTTCTCCACATTCTCTCTAGTACTTGTTATTTTCTGTTGTGGTTGTTTTGAATAATGACCATCCTAACAGGGTCGAAGTGATAGTTCATTACGGTATTCATTATGATATTGATTATTCAGATTAATAATGTTGAACATCTTTTTGTATACTTGGCCATTTGTGTGTCTTCTTTGGGGGAATATCTATACAAATACATTGCTCAATTTTAAAATCAGCTTACTTTTTTTGTTTGTTTTTTGCAATTGAGTTGGAGGAGTTCTTTATATATTTTGTGAATTAATTTATTATCAGACATATGGTTTCAAATATTCTCTCCCAATCTGTATGTCACTTTTCTATCCTAATGAATATTTCCTTTGCTGTGCAGAAGCTTTTTAGTTCAAAGTAGTCCACAAGTTTACTTTTGCTTTTGCCTGTGGTTTTGGTGTTATATTAAAAAAATCATTGCCAAGTCCAATGTCATAAAGCCTTATCCCTATGTTTTCTTTTAGAAGTTTTATACTTTCTGGTCTTACATTTAAGCCTTTAATTCATTTTGGGTTCTGTTTAATAATATTAAGTCTTTCAATCCATGAGCAAAATATATATTTTCATTTATTTGTATATTCTTTAATTCCTTTCATCATTGTTCTCTAGTTTTTAGGGTACAAGCCTTTCATCTCTTTGGTTAAATTTATTTCTAAATATCTTATTCTCTTTGGTGTTACTGTAAATGGGATTATTTTCTTAATCTCCTTTTTGGATCTTTTGTTGATAGTATTGATTTTGGATCCTATAAATTTACAGAGTTCACTTTTTAAGTTATTTTTTTGGTGGAACCTTTAGAGTTTTCTCTATGTTATACATGTACCATGTCATCTGTGAGCAAAGCTAATTTAACATCATCCTTTGCAATCTGGATGTCTTTTTATTTCTTTTTCTTCCTTAATTGCTCTAACTAGGACATCCAGTACTACATTAAATAGAAATGATGAGAGTGGGCATCCTTGCCTACTTCATATTCTTAGAGAAAAAGCTTTCAGCTTTGCACCATTGAGTAGTATCATGTTTACTTTGCTTGCGTTTTACTTTACTTGAGTCCTTCTATTCTTTCTATTTCCTTGGACAACCCCAAGGAAAAACTGGGCTGTTGTATGCATGCTCTGACCCTTTTTCTTCCCAGGTAGAAAGAGGAATTGGAAGTTTTCTCTAATTAGTTTCATGCTGAGCTTGGGAGGATTATGGTAAGTGACTGCATGCTAATCTAAATCATTGCCTCTGTTCTCAGTAGCCCCAAACCTGTGCCCCTTCCTACTAGTGCTTAGATTTAGACAAGACAGAAATCGGTTCCACCAGTAGCCCCACAAAAGGTCTGAACATGAGACATCTGTTTTAGTCTTCTCTTTCCCTCCCAAAGGAGATGCTGGCAGTGGGGCATTTTCCATTGTTTTGCACCACAGTAAGCCACAGGGAGGAACTATGGCAACCAAGTACCAGAGATTTTTGTACTGGATCAATACCACTTGTTTTGTGTTTATCTGATGTGCAGGAGTCTCAAGACATTTCTGCATTTCTCGCAGAGGAGATTGGTTCACCTACTGTTGAAAGCATGTCTCCGTTGGGGAAGGAAGGTGTGGGGCTTCCTATTCTGCTGTCTTGCTGATGTCACTCTTCCTTAATCTACTTATTTTTACCTGAGGTTTATCACCATTTGTGGGGCCACATGTAATCATTTATTTAATAAAGATAATAATCAGTAGAGTTCTCAATCGTAAGGATGTATTTATTAAGTGTTTAGTTGCCTGTAGGGTGATATTTTGCGATTGTGTGGATATTCTCTTTCTAAACAACCTTTCATTCCAGGGCTTTAGTATTTGTTGATGGTTGAATCAGTTGATTGCATTAAGTCTCTGATCCACCATCCTATGATTCCATTTGTTTTTCTGATTCCTTTGAGAAAAATTAGACTTCTGTATATATCCACACAGTCTGAAGAAGAGAAAATACCTCTATTGGGAAGATGAAATAAGCACCCAGATAATTAATTTATCTGTGTGTTCTGGATTTACACTCTTCATTTGAGAGCTTTTGAAAGGATGAAAAAGGGTGCTGTGGTCATTCTTTCAGAATGATACTGGGCATTTTAACTTTAGCAGGCTGAACTAACATTTTTGATATAGTAAGAGGGATTATTGCTTAAAGACAACTTTAGAAGTTCAGAAGTAGAGTATTGATTAAATCACTATGCATTCATAGATTGGAAAATTACGCAGCCATAAAAGGAATATTATAGATGAACATTTAATAACATGAAAATAAGTTATCGTACTAAGTAAGTAGGTTACTTAACGATATACATTGTGTTAGAAGAGAGGCATGTGTGTGTACGGTGACATAGTAGTGCACATAGTTTCATGCATATGAAAACTACTCAGAAAATATTATACATTCTGAAATTTGAACATAATTGTATTAGACTTAAAGAAAAAACCTAAAGGAAAGTCCTGCGTATCCATTTTTGGAAATTAAAACCACTCTATCTTTAAAGTAACCATCGGATTCCCAGAAATTCATAAGAGATGGCTGGATCAAAAATTATAAAATATTATGGCTTTTCTTTAAGCATTCTCTTCTTTTTCATAATTTACACCCCTAAACATTAATTCCATTAAGTAGAACAGTTTTCTGTAGTGGGAATTAAATGAAGTAGGGATATTCATCTTAGGGAAGGCAGTAAACAGGTATTAAAATCTATGCCCAAGTTAAATGCTTAAATGCATGAATGAAATGCAAGAATACAATTCATAGTATGCTGGTGTTTGTGTGTGCACCAATTCAGTAAAAAATATACTCAAATTATTAAGAATAATTAATTATCATGGTGTACTAGTATATTTTGAATCATTTTATATACTTCATATGTTTTCATGCTATTTTCTAAATTTTCTACATTGAACGTCTATTACTATGGAAATTCTTTTGTTATATATATTTTAAAAAAACAAATGGCTGTGATTTTTCTTCTTTTATTAAATCAAAGCCTCAGTCCTGAGGAAATCTATGCAGTAAATAGGTCTTGGAATAAAAGTAATTTTCTACTGTTGGCTCCCAAGAAGAGGATTAAGGATCAGGTGTTTGCAGGTTATAGGCAGGTGGCCTTGGGTAAAGGACACAACTATTCTAGTGGTTACCACCATGTGGTATCCTTCCTCATTTGATGTAGCATGTGGAGTCAGAGTACAGGGAAAAGGAAAAATGAATAAACCAATTCAAATTAAATATTATTTATTCCCAAAATGCTGTTCACGATTGTACAAATAATCTCAAAAATGATGTACTGTTTTCTCCTCTCCAAACTAAGCCTAAATTAACACCTTCTATGTAGCGGAACTGGAAACTTCTGAGCTCAGATCGAAGTTCCTCAAGAAGTGTCAAAATACAATATAATTTATCAGAATTCCCCAAATTAGCTTTTGCTTGGTGGTTATTAAAATTGAGACCCTATATCGTGGTCCAACCAGTGGATTGTCTTTTCACATTAAAGAGTCCATTTCCTTTCCTATGTCTGTCCTTATAATTAAAATTAATTCAACATATGTAAAAAGCATATATATGAATAAAAAGTAACAGAGGAATAAAACAATACTTTGAGAAAAACGGTATTGAAAATTCTATTTGTAGATGATGAACCAATAATTTGGACTTGATGGAATCAATTCTATGTAATGATAAAAGTAACAGATAATATTTATTGGGAACTACCCTGACCTGGCATTATGTTACATGGTTTATATCCTATTCACTCCTCTCATTAATCCTATGAGGTAGTAAGTTTTCTTAACTCCATTTTATATATGAGGCAACTAAGGATTAGAGAATGTCTTAGTCTTTCTTGCTACTATAAAAATACCTTAAATTGGGTGAAGTTATTAGGTATTTATAAACAACAGAAATTTATTTCACAAAGTTCTAGAGGGTGGGAAGTCCAAAATCAAGGCACCAGAAGATTTGATATGATGAGGCCTATTCTCTGTTCTAAAATTAACCCTTGCTGAGGGTAGAGCCCTCATGATCTAATCATCTTCTAACAATCCCAGGCCCCACCTCTTAATCCTGTCACATTGGGGATTAAGTTCCAACATAAGAATTTTGAGGGGACACCAACATTTAGACCATGGCAGAGACTTTAACTGACTTGGCAAGACATTAATGTTATAGACAACAGGGCCAAGAGTCGAAAGCTCATACTCTTTCTGTTAGTTCTAGAGACAAAATATTTTATTTTAGGGAACAAAGACTTGAGGAGGCCCTAGATACGGGTGTTGGAAGAGTTGTTTTAATAAAGAGCTCAATCAGGGCGGTGCCTGTGGCTCAGTGAGTAGAGTGCTGGCTCCATATACTGAGGGTGGTGGGTTCGAACCCAGCACCAGCCACACAGCAACAAGAAATAGCTGGGTGTTGTGGTGGGTGCCTGTAGTCCCAGCTACCTAGGAGGCTGAGGCAAGAGAATCACCTAAGCCCAGGAGGTGGAGGTTGCTGTGAGCTGTGTGACGCCATGGCACTCTACCCAGGGTGATAAAGTGAGACTCTGTCTCAAATAAATAAATAAATAAACATAAAGAGCTCAAGCAATGAGAAGCTACTTGGGGATAAACAGAGCACAGTAGCACACTGGTGGGACAGGACCGGAGAGTGTGAAGAAGTCAAGAAATACATATGACATAGGAGAAGTGAGGGGCCGCAAGAGAGGGAGCTAAGCAGGCTGATGATGGAGAACAGAGAGCAGCTACATAAAGCCTAAACTGATGGTTACGAGGGAGTTTATTGATAGAAGTAAAATCTTAAATTGCATGCTTAATGTCAATCTAGTTTAAAGTTTTAGGTAATGTAAATTTAGGGTGATAAATTCAGAACAGATTGCAAGAAGCAAGTTTTACAGAAAGCAAATCACAGATGCCTGTGGAATGGACACCCTGCAGTGACAGGGCTCAATGTCATTTCCAGGGGACTTCACAATCCTTATCAGTGATTTACATGTGACAGTCATGGGTGGAAGCACCCACTAACGAGCTTCCTCAAGTTTCCACTAAGGACAGTTTGTTAATGAGTTTAGCATGATTTGCAGATTGCATTTCAGGAGAAGCACAATAACCTCCTGATAGGAACACAGCGGCAATGACTTTTAAAAAACAGATGTACTGTGATAACCTAATGGCAGATTCCTTTTCTCAATTTTCTTTCCAAATGTTTGCTTTGGAAACTGGAAATGTTTGGGCAAATACTGTGTTGTATATGCAGTATTCAATTTGATTGACTTGTTTGTCTGAAATAAGAATGGGAGGAAAATCAGATTCTGAAAAGTTTTCTCCTCCCACCACCACTCACAGCAATGTTTTAAGGCAATTGTTTGCTTTGTAAGATTTAGAGTCTTTTGATGGGGGATACTGTACAATGATACTTGAATAGATGGAAGGCAGAACTCTTTTTGTTACTCATGGCTCCAAAGGAGAGAAGGCAGCTACCTAGGGCCCCTCGGAGGATTGCACCTGGGGACAGGGTAACAACAAGTTGGGAATACAGGAGGTGGCTTATGTGTGGCAAGTAGGTTGGTGGTAACTATGTTTCAGGAGCTTTCTGGGGATTGGCTAATTTAAATAATTACATAGGGGCAGGGTCCTGTAGCTCGTGCCTATGATCCTAGCCTCTGGGAGGCTGAGGCAGGTAGATAGCTTGAGCTCATGAATTCAAAACCAGCCTGAGCAAAAATGAAACCCCTGTCTCTACTAAAATAGAAAAACTGAGGCAAGAAGATCTGTTGAGCCCAAGAGTTGGAGGTTGCCATGAGCTATGATGCCATAGCACTCTACCCAGGGCAACAGCTTGAGACCTTGTCTTAAAAATAAATAAATAGGCTCAGTGCCTATAGCTCAACTGGCTAAGGCACCAGCCACGTACACCTAAGGTGGCGGGTTCGAATCCCCAGCCCGGGCCCGCCAAACAACAATGATGGCTGCAACCAAAAAATAGCCGGGCGTTGTGGCGGGCGCCTGTGGTCCCAGCTACTTGGGAGGCTGAGGCAGGAGACTCGCTAGAGCCCAGGAGTTGGAGGTTGCTGTGAGCTGTAATGCCACAGCCTCTACCCAGGGGGACAGCTTGAGGCTCTGTCTCAAAAAAAACAAACAAACAAAAAAACAAACAATTACATAGGACCTAGGGCATAAATGATGTCTCTAGTTGTTTGGTACCAGGCCCAGAGAAGTTTGGGGTATGTGTCTAGTCTCCCTAGAGAGTAGAAGTCTGATAAGGAAAGTGGTTGGGTTTGGGGCTTTGCAAATTGCCTGAAAGAAGAATTGAGAGTTTTTAGCCATGACTTCAACACTTAGTCACGACAGCACTTGTGAAATATTACATTACATTGTTCTGACTGCCAAAGTGTTGGAGCTTGCACGACCTGCAGGAATGGTCATTTTTCTTATGTTCTTTCTGCCTTTGAATTCTAGATATGTGTAGAGGCATTATGACTTTTTGTGATAAGGGAGGCATTTATATTCTCTTTTGGGTTTCCGAACTTTTTCTAAACTGCTCCATTTTTATCAGTCTGTAGTAACACCGCACTCTTTTAGTCTACCAGTGTAGAAATCATATGTGAATTGTTCACCCATCCCACTTTCTCTAGCTGCTTCCTTCATTTACATAATGCTTTTCCACTCTACAGCTGCCACCTTAGCTCAGACCTCCATTACCTTATAAATATCTTAACAGCTCCGTAAGCCCCTTTCCCTTTCTCCAATCAAAGGGTCAGCAGACTATGGCCTGCGGTTGAATCCAGGTGATTGTCTGCTTTGGTAAATAAATTTTTACTGGAATATGACCATACTCACACTTGTTTATGTATTGCCTCTGGCTGCTTTCATGGTATTATATAAGGGCAGAATAGAGTAATTGCAATAGAACCTCTGGCATGTGAAATGCAAACTATTTACTATTTGCCTTTACAGAGAAAGTTTGTCAACCCACATGTCTAGTATATTAAATACTCATTCAAAATCCTGATTATCTTGATGTAGGAGGTGAAGGGAGGAGAGAAAGGAACTGGCAATTGTTGTGTACTCCATGGAAACTCCCAGAATGCTTCGTAAGTAAAATCCAGGTCTAAAAACTCAGGGGAGCAAAGAATATAACTTCTTTCATTTTTTTCCTGAAACTTAATGTCCTTTCTATTAAAAATACCATCCTCTTAGATGTCAGAAACTTAATCTCAATTAGGTGTCTTTCCTCTTTTCCTTTCTTCGGATTTTATCTGTTCTTATCTATTTTAAGTGTAAGTGCCAAGATGCTGAATGGGCTGGTCACTGTCATCAGCCTCATTCCTGCCAAGTAATTGCCACTCACCCATGAAATCCTGCTACCTGGTTTCATTTCCAGAAAATGTGAAGTATCTCTCATCTGAGGTTGTAGGACTTCTGAGAGGCTGTGGGAGGCTTCCTCTGCTACCATGTCATTGTAGGTACATGCAATGATTTTACCTCTTACTGGCCACACTGAGACACAGAGATATAATGAGATTCTTATGGCTGTTTCTGCTCTGGACACATACTTCAATCATTTCTTTCCAGGGGTCTTGTTGCCTCCAGGGAAATAAGGCACAGATCACTCTCAAGTCCCATAGTCCTATCAGTGATTCTCTTTATTCTTCTCAGAGCTCAGCAGCGGGTGGTGGGTCCTTGCCGAAGATTCTACTTTCCTCCCACTACAGCACCTAATGGATTTGTGTTCCTTCTCCATTGCCCAATATGGAGCTTTTTGCTGAATCAAAAATTGAAGTCTTGGGTGAGAAAAAGGAAAATTCACTCCTACTCATCGCACATTTTTTCCCCCCAAATTGATCATAGATACACATGATTGCTTTCTATTGGTAGCTGTAGTTAGGCTCCTAAAACTCAAAACCCAAGAATTGATTCCTATTTGCTTTTCTACTGTCATGCTTTTCTTGAGGCAGTGGACACCTGGTTGACCAGAGTTTATAGCAATATAGGGAAAACATACGAGTTAATGATCTCATACCAGTATCCTTTCCCTCACCTACCACTACCCCTTCCTCCATGCACATTATCTCATTTGTTCTTTGCAATAGCATTGATGGGTAAAGACTTCTGCTTCCATTATGTAAATGAGGAAATAGATCCAGATGAGTTAAGTGGTAGAGAAAGAATATGAATTCATGTCTAATGGCCCCTGAATGAGTGTTTTCCCCCTTATATTGCACTGTAGCATGAATTTCACCCTAAAGTTTGGCTCTCCTGTCTTAAGAGGAAACTTCCTAGTGATAAATATCTTATGTTTCCATTCTATTCTCACTTGTTTATAGTCAACTCTATAGGTTACTCATCTTCCTATTCCCTTTGGTTGTAATGATTTTACAGCTTATTGGACTCTCTGTGTATTATAAAATCACAAGTAAAATACAAAGTAAACAACTCTACACTTTTATTTGCTCATTTAATCGTGGAACCAATGTTCATTGGCTCTTCCAGCACGAAGCAGCATGTTAAGCACTGTGATTCTGGGACATGAATTCTAACCATCAGGAGTATATATTATAGGAAGGGAAAAAGACATCCAGATAGGCTTCAATTACACAAAATGTAGTTGTTAATAGAGTTGAATCAATGTGAAGAAATGTATTGTGGTTCCACAAAAGATTATTTTATTTGCCTTGAGGAATCGGAGGTGACTTCACAGAAGAGACAATATCTGAACTGGGTCTTATCTGAAGGGGAGAAGAAGGTATGGAAGAGCCTTCCAGGCTGAAGATACTGTGTAGCCAAAGACACCGAGTAGAAGAAGAAGGTGCTCCATTCCTCAGCTGACAAATAGATTGGCATGGCAAAATTACAGGCTGAAAGAAAACTGCTGATAACATCTAAAGACAGGAGTGCCATTGTCCAACCTAAAATCCACACATTTGTTGATTTCAGCTTGTGATTTGCAATGAGAGAGAAGAAAGTGCAAATCTTTGGTTAAAATTCACAATTATAATCACTTGAATATGCAAATCGGTTGTCCACAGTATCCATGTTTCCTACTTAACATGGGAAAAAGTTGATTTGTGGGTGTGAAAGCTTTGTGGAGTAGAGATTCCGATGTTGGCCTTGTTTAGATGTCCCCTGCTGATGCTGTGTTCATTAGCCCAGAGGTGTTAGTTCTTCAATTCCTTTTATGAGTGTTTTGTTAGTTTGTCATTGGATAATAATAGATGTGTCAGAGTTAATATGTCTCAACTGTTCGAGAAATTCGTACCTGCCATAGGTTATGGTGACATAATTTTTGAGATGATATATACCCTTCTTGTGTAGTCTAAGCGTGTTGTCAAGGTTTGGCCTTTGACTACATTTTTTTTTTTAACAATAAAGGATGGAACACATCCTGTTAACTTTTAATTTGCTCTGCCTGCCATATTAAGTACACAGCACACAGTTCAGGAATGATTGTTTTTGCTGAAGCATAGTTAGCAAATGGTAAATCTATTTTCATTCTAGAAGTAATGAAGGGAAAAGGAAAAGAAGATTATTGGCAACAATGATCAATTTTCACCTCTAACCTCATCATTTGAAATAGAAAAATATGTTTTCTTACTTGGAATTGTGTAAGAAATTTGGGTTTATTTATAGATTTATTTGATTGACTGAATTATTAGAAAATATTGGCCATCTGCCATAGGCTGGGCACTGGATTAGAAGGTGAGGCCAGGAGGGAGTATAAGGTTCAATCTAAGGGTCATACAATTTAATCTTAAAATTGAACTTGGACTGTGCTGCAGATATCAGTTGATCAACAATTTTTTTTTTTTTTTACTTCTAATCTCTGTAAGCCTCTAGGAGCTAGGGAAGATACAAAAATATTTGAAACAACACATATATAATTGATTAGAAGATGTCTGTTAAATGTTGGCTAATCATATACATAGAAACTCAGGCTACATGTAATATAGTATTATGAAGTCAGAAGAGGGGGAAATTTCTATGGATTTGACTGGGCAGGGAGTGGCTTAAGAAAGAGATGATGCGTATTGGTCAGTGCTGACATGATATCTCCCACTTCACTCCCACATCTGATCAGCCATAAACAATTTCAGTCCATTCAAACTACTATTTGAACAGTGGTCTCAGATGGTTAAGAATGTAAGAAATACTTTTCATTTATACTGAGTTATAGTCTGATTAGTTATTAAATGAAGACAATTTCCCATAAGGTCTCTTAGAGATGAGAATATTAGTTATGGGTGAGCATAGTCCATTAATTATTTCATGTACCTGAAGATCTCCAGGGATTGCCCTGGCTTCACAACATGGCCCCCGAGTATTAAATTTTGCATTTGATTCTCGGCATTTGCGGAAGATGAATAAAATTGGACGACTCCCTGTTGACACTGCATCTGAAGCAGCTACTGTGTGTTATTTCCCTGGAGAGCAAGAACTCTATAACATCCTGCTTTTAGTCAAATTATGCCTCTTTCTCCCCAAAGATTTTCACACACAAGTAGATTAGGTAAACTGTAGGAGTTCATAGTGACAGGCCTCTGGGAATAGAGAAAGATCCCTATAATGCTTTAAATACTATTTTTAATTATGAGACATTTTAAACATACAGAAAAGCATAGAAAATAATGTAATAAAGACCATGAACCCTGTACCTAGATTTAATAGATATTAACATTTTGCCATAATATTTTTTTTTTGCTTCAGATCTCTCTTCTTTTAAAGAAATAGAATCTTTATCCCTAGCATCACTTCCTCTTCCCTGTCTCCAGAAATAGTTGCTATTGTGAAGTTTGTTGATCCATATCATTTCTGTGAATACTTAAATTTCTACTTGCTATGTAGTTGTCAAGAAACAAAACATACTGTTATTTATGTTTTATGCTTTTACATAAATGACATCAGAGCATGCAGCACCTTGCATTTTGCAGTCAGCCTTATGTTTTTGAGACTTAAACCATAGCGATGTATGCAAATCTAGCATTCTCACTTTAACTGTTGCGTACTATTTTATCATCTGAATCAATCATGGTTTATTGAAGCTCTTTCCACTTGTTTGCTATCACTGAGGCTTCTTTGCACGTACGTATGCTTCTTTGGGGGTGGGGGGACACATTAAATGCACAATTGCTGCATCATGATTTAGTGGAGTCTTTCCTGCCCAAAGTTAGCAAATCTCTGACGGCCCAGAGCTGCTCATTTCTTGCTCCCATAATAACCCAGAGCTGGTGTTTATGTTAGTGAGTGTGTAGTAGGTAATCCTATGTGTCACTTGTCTAGATCATATGATTTCCAGACACCTGGTTAAACACTGGTTGAACATTATTTCCAGGGGTGTCTGTGAGGTGTTTTTGGAAGAGTTCAGCTTTCAGATTGGTGAACAAGTGCTCCTCCGCAGTGTACCTGAGTCTCATCAAAGCCACTGAGGGCCTGAATAGAAGAAAACATGGAGGAAGGGAGAATTTGCTGGTTCTCTGCCTGACCAAGGGAGTTGGGACACTAGTCTTCTGATCTCACTGTACCTGGTTCTTAGGCTTTTGATTGGAGCTGGAATCTGTATTACTGGCTCTCTAGCTCTCAAGCCTTCATATGACATCACTGGCTTTTCTGGGTCTTCAGCTTGCAGGTAACAGATATGGACCTTCTCAGCCTCCTCTTCACAATCACACGAGCCAGTACTGTAAGAATGCCTTTCTCTCTCTTTCTGTGTTTCTCTCTCCTTCACTCCCTCCATTCTCTTTCTCTTCTATTAGTTGTTTCTCTAGACTCCATGAGGGTAGGCCATATTGGTTTGTGGGATTTGTTCAGCTGGTGGGGCCTGGGACCCAGAGGTGGGAAGGTACAGCCAAGATCAGTCCTGCAGATTGAACTCATCCTGATGCCCAAGTCCAGTTGACAGTGGCTTTAATTAAATGCTAAATGAGACAAATTGATAGAGTTGGTTCCTGTCTCAGCTGGTAAGATTTATCAGAGTGACTGACTGGTGGGTATGCTCATAGAAAAATTTTCCAGAAGTGAAGACAAAGTGAAAAAGAGGGTGGGTATGATTGGAAGTCAATTTTCTATGAGTCTCTGATGGTTCTGAACCATCTGCAGGAAGAGGCACTGACCACCTTTGTTCGGGACTAATCGTGATTCTAGTTTCCTGATGATCAATCATGACTCCCTTTTTGTGGTTAGGCTGAGTATCCACCACAAAAGAATAAATTCCTTCAGCTCAGGGTTCCTCTTCTATAACTCAACCCAATAATTATGCCACATGTCTTCTTCCAATCTCCCTGTAGAAGCCAGGACTTGGAGAACAGGCACCAGTAAGTGCTGCTGTTCTGGCTATTGCTACTGCTGTGAGTAATAAAGACCTTGGCTCCTTGGGTGGGAGCCTTCTGTCAGCATTCACGGTAGTGCCGCATGCTAGTCTGTTATCTTTCAAGTAGTATAAGATGTCAGATGTTTCAAAATTTTTACTGATGAGAAAACAGAACATAACCTGGGTGATCTTGGACAAAGTACCTGAGTACTCTGAATCTGTTATTTTATGTATTTTATAAGTCAAAGGATTTGGGCTAGAACAGATACTGTTAAGGACTTTGAGAATCTGAAGAGCTTTATGTCTATGAGTCTATGAGGCCGTGCTCAGGCATTACATGCTATAACCCCACTGGAATGGCCATTCAAGGGATAGACCATTCTATCCCTTCTGCTGGCCAGTGTCTTTCATGCTCCACCTTGGCATACTCTCCTATATCTTAGCAATTTGTGCCCTTATTTCTAAGGTGTAAGTAAATGGCAAATTTGTTAGAGAAAGTTTGAGAAATTATCATTTTCAAAAGGACAGTTCCATAGTGTAATCCATAGTTGAAAACATAATGGATGTTTTAAGTACTATCTCTACTTTAGCTAGTGATTTAAGGGAAATCCACATTCCACATGGTCTCCATTACAGCAGACAGCAAATCAAGGCCTCTCTGCACTTCCAGGCTTGTCCTCCTGGAGCACCAGAGCAGTCTGAATCTGCATTTTATTGCTTACCAAAGAAATAGAGCCATCAGAAGCTAAGCAGAGGACATGGGCTCAGAACAGCTAACTTTAGCACCCTTATGGTTTTTAAATATTAAATCAGTTGTCCTTGTTGTTGCAGGGAATATGTTACACTGACAAATGTGGCAGCCAGTGGAGTTTTTCCTTGTGGGATTCAGTAAGGCTTGACTGGAAGGTAGAGGGCAGCAAGAGGCCTGAGTGGGAACATGGTCAGGACAGATCTATTTTTATGCAGGGTCATGAGGCGTGATTGTGACTGAAGGCATTGGCTCTTTGCACCTCAAATGATTCTTTAACTCAAATACTATTCCTCATACACATGATGGGAGGTGATGGGTCAGATGGGGGAGGGCTTGATTGACAGGGCAGAGGCCTAACCCTCGGGGGAAGGCAGAGAGGGAGAAAAGCCGTGAAAGGCACCATGCCACAGGGTGAAGCCACTGCTCGGGCAGGGTGGCCCACGTGCTGCGGCAGTGGGCTACCCTTGCTCACTTCCCTGATCTTTCTATTCCAGCCATATGCTGCAGAGTCTGTGCAGAAACACAGTCGCTTATTCACTGCTCTTTTTCTGAAACACTGAGCTACACTGGCTTATCCTGAAGGTCAGGGGTAGGAAGAGGCTTCTGTCCTCCCTGATCGCCCAGATAGAGGGTTTCATAAGGGTGCGTCCCGCAGTCTTTAAGGCTGTGCATTGCATGCACACAGCTCCACATCGAAGACACTAGGCAATCCTCAGAAACTCTCTGATGGTCTTAAATATTCTTGAAGTGCGGCTGCTACTTTTTCACACAGACTTTTCTTCCCTGAGATGTATTTTCCTCTGTACTTTTCAAGCCTACAGTCCTCGAACTTTAAAAAAAAAAAAAAAAAAAGAAAGTTCAACTATCAAGGGAGCTAGCTTTTTTCTCATTAAGACCCCGAACCACTAGAGTGTCTGATTAAATTAACCACAAGTTGGAGAGCACAGGCAGTGCTCTGTTTAATCTTCAATTTCCTTATTCATACAGGAGCTACAGAAGCATTTCTCTCCCTTCCTATTACTTGGGGTTCCCTAGACACAGGGACACTTCCTTGTTACTGGCTCTGAAAAGACATGTGTGTCATAACCTGCATTCGGAATAGATCAGCCTTGTATATCTTTGGAGACATTTGTTACCTATAAAATAAGATACGAGAGGGAGGAAGAATATATCCTAGGCAGAAGAAAATATTTCATATTTTTGCAATCACATTTTCTCAGAAATAGAGAGTCCCCAAATATTCTGTACGTGAACAGGGAGCATCAGAATCGCTTTTCTGCTTCCCTCCTCACCTGTGTTTCTCCTTTCCTGTTTCATCTTTTCATTTTAGTCCTGCACTTCACCATGTCCTCCCCTCTCATCCCCTTCTCTCTGAATTTATTAATCAAGTCATCCATCTTTACGGTGTAGGCAGCGTATCACCACAAATCCTGCCGCTCCTCAGACTGACTATAAAGTAAACCTCTTCGAGAAGCCTCGGAAGGGTGACTGGTTGCATAAAGTAGATTATGCCTGTCTGGAGTCCCCTGGAAATTGTTGTATTCCACTTATTACCTGTCTTTGAAATGAAAATATCAAGATAGTTTATCTTTGAAATGCTCCTCTCCAGACGATGAGGTTGAAAACTTAATAGTGTCATGAATTCAGTTTAAAACAACAATCTATTTATTCAAGTTACTCTCTTCTCAATACTGAGACCACAGAAATGCCCTCAATAAAGCGATACATTTTAGTTTTGTTTTTATTACCCTATGTTGTAGAGGCCAAAAGTATACCTAACATTGGGAGGGGCGGGGAGGGAGAGAAAGATTGATAGAGAGAGAGAGGAGTGAGAATTTCCCTTTCAATGGTGTGATAATCTAAAAGTCTGCCTGAAGATAGAAGCATTTCAGAAATGGGGTTTGCTTTTTTGTTTCTGTCTTTGTCTTCTTAAAATACATACCACCTTAGTGAAGGGGTCGTCCATTTCTTTGACAATTCCACTTTCTCCCCTCTGACACTAAGACTTAAAGATAGACAGATTGAAGGCTCCTCACGTTTCTTTCCGCTCAGGTGACTGTTCAGAAATGCGAGGCAAAGTTGAATCTATTTCTTACAGCTGTCCCACTGTTTACCCCAGAGGTTCTCATCTGCAGCCCAGGCCTCCCTACTCCCCCTCCAAGGGATATTCAGCAGGGCTTGGAGACATTTTTGGTTGTCACAACTATGCGTGCATATGTGTGTGTGTGTGTGTCTGCTGTTACCAGTGTCCAGTGGGTAGAGAACAGAGATGCTACAATACCCTACAATGCCCAGTACAGCTCCCATGACAAGGAATTATCCAGCGTGAATGCCAATCGTGCTAAAGACATTGAGAAACCCTCACTCACGCTAACCAGACTTGGCAGAAAACACTGAAGGCAGGGGTGGTAGATGAGAGTACAGGAAGCAAAGGAAAATAAACCAAGAATCGCTGCCGGCCTGACAGACACATTCATGTAGGGCATTTCTTTCGTTTAATCGTTACAAAACTACCAGTAAATAAAGATCATTGTTTCTGCTTTTCTTTTTCTATCAAAAGAAGAATCTGATTTCCGAGGCGTGTTAAGTGATGGGCTTTAAGTCACTTGACTCAGAAAGTGTGCTCCTAAAGCCCAAGCTGTTCCTGGGAGCGAAAGATAATTATCTATTAAATCTCAGAGTGGAGAGAATGGAGGCTGGATGGCTATGTCTTATCAACAGATTTCCTCATATAGATAGTGCTCATGTTGACATCAAACAACCAAACGACCACGTGTTTCTCGGATGATTTTTAACTTTAAACATTTGGAAGATTTTCATTTATATCCTGATGTGCCTTTTGAAAAAAAACATGGTGATTTCTCCTTTTCTTTCTTTCTTTTTTTTCCTGGTAAATCATACTTAAGAAGCTTCACCGATCATATAGACCTTGGCTGTGGTGTGTGATCTATTACTTAACGTGTGTAGGCAGAGGACAGTGTGCCACTGGTCATTAATTCAGAACATGTAGACCGCAGATGCTTTAGACTGAAGATTTTAGCCAGAAAAGAATAAGTTCCTGAACTGAAAATTACTGGGTACAGACTGTCTTACCCAAATAATTGGATCCTCTTTTTCTCTGGTTGTCTTGGAAAACAAAATAGTTTTCATCCATGGGAACAATTTAGTACTTTTTTCCTTAAAGATATCTATGATGAATTTGTTTTTCTGTTTATGGTCACAATTTTTGATCAACTAAAGAAGAGGGTAAAAAAATCCTATCAAAGTTCAGCCTCTTTGGGTATTTTTAAGCATATATGCCCATGACAGTGAAAATGACCATTCCTTTACACTCACTGTTGGACCTCTAGAATCCAAATCCTCAAGAGTGAGGCCTGGGCATTTGTACTTTTCATAAGTTTCCCAGAAGATTTTATTTGCGTTAGCACAGTGCTTTGAATTTAGTACTACTCAGTGCTTTGAATTTAGTACTACTCAGTGCTTTGAATTTAGTACTACTCAATTATTACTTGTTGGTGATTTTTACCTTGGTAGTTGAACAGTCTACCTGTTTTTAGTTCAACCTGGCACCCAAACACATCCGCATTTGTTAGACTTCTAAAAGGGTTATTTCCCAAATATTATAAGTAGATATTCTAGACATGGCTGCAAATAACACATGTAAGTATAAAACTATTTCTGTAGAAAAAGAGCTAGTTTTTCTTTCTTTCTTTTTTTTTATTAAATGAGAGCTAGTTTTTCATAATAGGGTTTTAAAACTCGATACTCAACCTCTCTGAGTCTCAGGTTCTTAGTCTAGCAAATGAAGACAATTTCTTCATTATTCTTTCTCTTTTAATGTGTATAAAGACAGAATAAGGTAGTATATATATATATATATATATATATAAAAGTACTAGTTAAATTTTTAAAAATGTAAGATATTGTTATATTTTTCTACTTGACATTGCTTTCCAATTGGGTCTCAGAACTTGACCTTTGGTTTTAGAGGGTCTGTAAACTTAAATACATTTAAAAAAAGTTTTTATCTTTCACATTTCAGAATATTATGGGGGTACACATGTTTTGCTTTTGTACAGTTTTGAGTCAAAGTTATAAGTGTGCCTTTCACCCAGATAGTGTGCATTATACCCATTTGATGTGAATTTGTACATCCTCTTTATCACAAGAATGTAAATTTACATGTTTTTAAAACAAGACTTCATACCTGATGCAGGAATTCCTTTACAACAGGGATTGTAAATTCCAGGTACTCAAGCTCAATCAGGCCTATAGCTGAGTGCTATTTAGCTCACTTAGTGTTTAAAAACACTTTTTTTTTTTTTTTTATAAAAAAGGTAAGTTGCCAATACTTAAAAATCAAGCAATTTCCAATCCAATTTTTGAATTACCACTGAAGTTGAGAAGCCAGTACACTCAGTTTCCATATCCCCACTGGAGCCGTGTCAGCTTAATAGGTTAACTTCCACATGAGTTATGAACTAGTTTTTAAGTTTCCAAATTACTTTTTACATTATTGATTTTCAAACTTTTATGTTACTTTTTATTGATGTATGTTTTAGGTTCTTTGTTTTCGAAGTTTTTCTTCTATTTTCATAATAAAATACCATGGCTCCAAGGAAACATTTTCTTTTTTTTGTATGAGTGGTAGTCCATGTGTTAATAACCTCGTCCAAATCCTGTAGGCATGTGAAGTTATCACCTCTACTCTACAGCTGAGGTTCTCAAAGAGGAGTCCTAGACCAAAAGTGAGCATTGCCTGGCAATTTGTTAGAAATGTGAATTTTAGGGTCTCAACCCTGACTCAGAATCAGAAATTCGGGAGATATGACCTAGCAAACTGTTCACTCAAGCCTTCTTGGTGATACTAGAGCTTGAAAACCACTGCTGTCAGGCAGAGCAGGCCGGTGGTCCACGGGCACCTTTCTCAACGCGGCTCATGTCAGGAAACTCAATAATCCCTCTTCTAATTGTTACCAAGTTTTTCCTTTTACTGAGCCATGTTTTATTTTTCTGCCCTTTTCACCATTTCTGGATTTTCTTTCTTTGCTCTTTTTAGCCTTAAGATAACCAAGAAAAACAATAGCCTTGTGGTTCTTAGCATTTTCAGCCAACAGCAGCAGTTTGTAAAGATGAGCCCTTTTGACTCCAAGCTGATTGACCCCTTGCCATGCTTTAAGACCATCCTTTTCTTACTCCTGTCTGTTGAGCACGTCCTTAAAAGACAAAACAAACAAACAAAAATACTCCAATCCCCCTCCGTTTCTCCTCTTTCAAAACGAAGCATTTGAAAGTGTCCCTGGAAGGAATATAAATTAGTACATTTATTTTGACATCTCTTCCAACATTGATTAGATAATTTCTGATCTGTTTATTGTTTTGTAGCACAGTGTGAAAATTTCTAGAGATTACTCTTCATTGGTGTTCTCCCCTTGAGGGAATATTCATAGTATAAGAACTAACTGTTATAATATGAAACCAATATTCTTGTGAGATTTGTAAATTAAATTTTCTTTCCAACTTTTGTTTAATGTATTCAGTGTCACCTTGTAAAGCAACTGAGATAATTTTGTGTACCCTATCAATTTGTTTCTTGTTTGACATCTGTGTTTGTTTATATAGCTTTCAGAAGTGGAGAATTCTGTCGCCAATTAATGTTGATGGTTTTGAGTTAGAGAGAAGAGAGTTTGCTTATAAATGAAAGTTTTGTTTTTAAGTTGTATTTTACTATAGCTGAGTGTTATCCAAATAAATATTCACTGGATTTATTGAATACTTCAATTGAGTAACGGAATCATAGACTTTCAGTGAAGTAGGGCTTGAGTACAATTTTTTTATAGGAATTTTTCTTGCCGCTGAACAGTGAGACAACAGAAAATATATCAAAAAAAATATTCAAGTAATTGACTGAGTACTGCTTCCTAGTGAAGGTGGAATCTTGGGCTAAGGTAATTGCTGAAACAACTTTAACACCCATCTTTTAAAGGATGTTGTCTATCAAAATAGGAATTCCTGACTTTTGATCTTCCAGATTGGTTGAAGAATCACGTAGGGAACATATTACAATGTTACTTCAGTGTTTTTGTAGTTGGGCCCGGGAAGATCTATTTTATACGTCTCCTCAGGTGATTTTTCATATGAAGCTGGACTGGGGAAACACTATGCTAAACCCCATAGTGCATCCTCCATGAAGAGCCAGAAGAGAAAACCTTTTAGCCCAGAGGACTGAGAAATTTTAGGCTGCTGTCAAGTCTCTGCTAGTTTTGATCTTATGAAAATTATAAGTCTTATAACTAATTGTTTTTCCCTCTTTGATTTTACAGTTAGTAAGTTCAGTGGCAGTTTAGCTTTGGGGTAGGGTTGGATTAATTTTACATCTTATTTATTTATTTACTTTGGCTTTATCTTGGCACTTTCCATTTGTATTTTTTCACTCTCCTGTCTCTGTTTTTATTTAATTGTTACTTGATGGTATTTTAAATAATTTTCAAGGTCATACTAAATCTCTATTGGTATAAGGAATAGTGTAAGTAAATATGATAACCATAGCTAATTGACTCCCCTATAGGTTATTAATGGGACTGTTTTAGGGAGGGACGTGTTAGTTAGAAATCCTGAATTAACTGCTGTTGAACTTGGCACTTTGTTCAAGAGTGTTCCATATGCAGTGATTATGTGACAGCTAACAAAATTAGGAAGAAGAACCATGGTCATAGAGAATGTGGTGTTATGTGTTCTATATCCCCCTTTATGGGTTTTACAATGCACATTATAGTTTAAAGACTCTGAAAAGACCCACAATAAAGACATTTTAAAAATCTTTAACCTAACATTTCCCAAACTTTTCAAAAACCAAGTATTCCCTCCCTCCCCCTGGAACACATGTTAACAATCCCAAAGCAATGTTTTATTTGTGGGATGCTGTAGTATTGCTATGTTTGTAAGTGTAGAATGAATACAGATGAAATGAGGCAAACTGTGTGTTGGACAAACAGAAATTGTCCAGTTTAGTAGATGGACATAAACTGAGTTAAGTGAGTAAACTTCACGGAAAGGGTGCCAGTCAATTGGCACTTGTGAAGAATCATGCACAGAAAGGACAAGAAAAATACTTTAGGATATTTGTATTCTTGTAGTTGCAGAAGGATAAGCCCCAAAAGCGCACACGTGACATCCAGCCAAGTCAGGCTGAGGTCTGAGCTGTTCTCTGTCTGGTTCCATCCTCTGAGTGGCATTATCTTTAGATGTTATGAAGGAGATATTTACTCTCCCTATCCCCAGGACTGGGGAGAGAGTAGTAGGAAGTCTATGGAGAAATATGGATAGGTTTATGCATCAGGTGGAAATTGAATGACTAAAAGGAAGAATTTGTGTTTGTATGGAAGAGTTAAACTCTCCCTGAGGGCATGAGATCTCCCTAGGTACAGGCATATCATACCTCCTGGTAACCTTGGGGAGAACGTGAATACATGAAACATTTCATCAGTCCGTACTGCCTGAGTTTTTTCTATCTGTATCTCCAGGAGCAATAGGGAGAAATAGTTTTATTTTAGAGAAATTCTACTCTGCTGAAGGAAATGTTTCATGTGACATTTTATTAATTGGTCACTTAGTCTTTCCAACTCACAGTCCACTTTAAATAATGTTAAACATTACTCTTACTGTTGAACGATCACAAATTTAACAGGAGCAGGGAGAAACCCATCTATTAGTAATACAATTCCGTTTGGAAATACCTAAATTATCGATGAAAATAAACACCGAGTCCAGAGCCCAAATCATTCAGGGTGGATTTAACAAGGGACCGGCCTGGAATCAGAACTCCCATCTTTCCATGGGAGTGACTCAATAGTTATAAGATGGTGTCATGCTCCTGTTGCACGAAGGTGCCATAACTCATATCAATATGAAAGTGTCATGTCAATGAAAATTCTGTGGCCCAAAGAAGTTTTGGAAATCACTTGCAAGGCAATTTACATTTGGAACAGTTTTGGAAATCACTTGGAACAGTTTTGGAAATGACTTGCAAGGCAATTTACATTTCTGTGGTTTCCTGGGGTCAAATTCATGATTTCGGTTCCATCATTAAGTTGACCACCTGAATCCATTCTCCTTACCTGGGTGACAACATTTATTAACTAGGAATCTTTTGTTCTCCTTTTCTTTTTAGTTAAAAAAAATCTTCCTCCTTTGATACCATTTTTTTCTTTCCAAGCATGAAACAAAGCTCATTGAGAAAAAGAAAGACAGGTTTAGAGAACAAGAGGAAGAGATCAGCTTACAGAGTGAGACGTATTTGCCTTAGACAGCAAATGGCCCCACTGTTGCAATAAAGAAAAGGCAAGGGTCATGGAGTTACAGCACCAAAACATGTTGATGTTTCAGACAGCTGCCGGGGTCCTCGGTTCTTGGAGTGCTCTTGGTCAAAAAAGTGCCCAGAAACCCCAAAGTAAGGGAAGCAGGAAACAAAGTTTCCTGAGAAAGAGAAAGATTCTCAGGGTGAGAGCAAGGGGCAGGCTTACAGAGCAAAATACTACATTTGCCATAGAAAGCAAATGGGCCCCCACTGTGACCCCTTGATTTCAAAGGGGACAAAGAAAAGGCCCAAAGAAAAGGCCCCTTTGATATCTCTTTGTCAACTTATCTCTATTTAAATTAAATTAAATT
>NW_003852435.1:1603238-1606432 GCF_000181295.1 Otolemur garnettii
AACTGAAATTGCATATAGGTCCAGCCCTCAAATTTATATATCTGAGGAAAAAGGAAAATTGAAAAGTTGATTTTACTGATTAAGGAGAGATTTGTCCAGGGTAGGAGTGGGGCTGTGGTGGCAGGTTAACAGCCTTAGTAATATGATTGTATTTCTTTCTTGTTTGTTACACATTCAGAAAAGAAACAGGAGCTGTAAGATAGGGAGTGTGAGATAAGGTGGCATCATGGAAACGGCAATGGTTTGGGAATCTGAAACCAATTTCTAATGTTAATAGTTAAAAAAAAAAATCAGTTAATTTACTACTGCAAAAGCTTCAGCGTATTATTGTAATATGACATGCTTACTGTGTCATAGCTCATTTAATCCTCATAATGATCCTTTCAAATGATATTATTACTTCTGGTTTATAGGAAACTGGAGCCCAGAGTGGTTAAGTAACTTCTTAAGGCCACACAGTAAATGATAGAACTATAATTCTGATACAGAATGCCACTCAGTGACTCAAATTCTCTACACTTACTGTTTCCACTTCCTTTCTTTGCAGATGCCAGATAAGACATGGAACACAATAACTTGGTAGCAGTGTAATGATGGTACAATTATGCAATGGGGACATGTTCTAAGAAATGTATAGATAGTTAGGTGATTTTACCATTTTATCATGATTTTATCACAAACCTGAGTGGCATAGTTTACTAAGGACCTACGTTGTATGGTATAGTCTATTGCCCTATGCCACCCACCTGGACAGCTTGCTACTGTATTGAATGCTGTGGGCAATTGTTACAGAATGGTAAGCATTTTTGTTTCTAAATATACCTAAATGTAGAAAAGGTACAGTAAACATATGGTATAAAAGAATGAGGCACCTGTATAGGGCACTTCACAAATGGAGAGTGGGAGTTGCTCTGAATGAGTCAGTAAGTGGTTAGTGAATACGAAGATCTAGGACATTACTGGACATGGTGGAGACTTTATAGACACTGTACCCCTAGGCTACACTAAGTTTATAATTTTTTCTTCAATTATAAATAACCTTAGCTCACTGTTATTTTTACTTTACAAAGTTAACATTTTTTTGACTCTTGTATTAACACAAGTCAGATTGTATAGCTATACAAAAATATATTCTTTATATCCTTATTCTATAAGCTTTTCCCTACTTTAAAAATTATTTATTTTGTACTTTTTGAAATTTTTGTTAAACCTAAGACACAAACACATATGTTAACCTAGATCAACACAGGATCAGGATCATAATATCGTTGTCTTCCTTCTCTACATTGTGTCTACTGGCAAATCTTTGGGGTCAGTAACATACACGGAGCTGCCATCTCTTGTGACAATAATGCCTTATTCTAAGATGCCTTCTGAGGAGTTGCCTGAGACTATTTTACATTTAACATTTTACTAAAAATAAGTAGGAGTACACTCTAAAATGAAGAAAAATTGAATAATATATAAGTCAGTAACATAGTTATTTATTATAATTATCAAGTGTTATGTATATACTTTAATATGACTGGCCGCACAATAGGTGTGTTTATATCAGAATCACTGCAAACACAGCAGTAATGCATATGCCATAAGACTTATAATAATGGCTACAGTGTCACCAGGCAATAGGAATTCTTCAGCTTCTTTTTTTGGGAGGGAGCAAAGATGATTGCCCTCTAAACTTTTGATTTAATTTCATGAAACTTGCACAAGTCATTTCTCATTCTTTTTTTTTTTTTCTCAAATGTCTTTTCTGAATACTTTCTAGTGTGGTCTAAGTACAAATGGAAGTGACCAGTAGAGAAAGACCTCAGGAATTTGTAGAACTTTTCATTAGGAGAGCAAGTAAGATGTTTGGGTTACAAATGGGTGGAAAATATTTTTTAACAAATGTGTGGAAAAATCTTAATGAATAGAAAAGGAAACCAGGCGTTACATAGTAATAAATAATCGCAGACTTTGAGAATTCTTCAGCTTCATAATAATCTGTTTTTTTTTTTTAGACGGAGCCTCAAGCTATCCCCCTGGGTAGAGTGCCATGGCATCACAGCTCACAGCAATCTCCAACTCCTGGGCTCAAGCAAGTCTCTTGCCTCAGCCTCCCAAGTAGCTGGGACTATAGGCACCCGCCACAACGCCTGGCCATTTTTTGGTTGCAGCCATCATTGTTGTTCAGCGGGCCTGGGCTGGGGATTCGAACCTGCCACCTTAGGTGTATGTGGCTGGCGCCTTAGCCGCTTGAGCCACAGGCACCAAGCCCAGCTTCATAATAATCTTATGGAAACACTGCTATCTATATGATCTGTTGTTGATTGACACTTTGTTACACCATGTATGACTATATCTGTCAGGGTAAGCTAAGTTTTAAGGCAATTAACAGTTATTTCCAAATATCAATAATTAAAGTAACAAAGATGCATCTTTATTTTTTACCCTGCAGCAAACTTCTACTCCATATCTTCATAGTTCTCAGAGACTCAATTGGAGAGGCTATGTGTCACTTTCAACTCTGGGAACTGAAGAGGAAGAGCAAAGATCACAGTCCCTAGTGCTCAGTCATTGGCCCCAGTGACAGGCTACTTACACTTCCACCCTCAAGAGAACCAGTTTCATGGCTTCACCCAACCATAAAGAAAGCCAGAAGCAGAGTCCTAGTAGGAGTGGAGGAGTGAATGACAACCACAGAGGTGCTGGGCTGGTTGCCTTTAATCAACATGATGTCACTTTCCTCTTCACTGTCTCCAGCTTCCCTCCTGTGAGCTATTTAGTGCTTTCAGCCTGAGCTATGTGCACCTTTGTTGTCTGAGATGGACTGTCCTAGTTCCTGCCTCACCTCTAGCTAGCTGAAATGTTGACAGACAAATTCTCCGACCTCTCCAGGCCTAACTTTATCAACAGAAAATAAATAGTTGGATTAGGAGAACTTTAAGAGACCTGCTAAATGAAAATTTTATGACTTCATGAAAAAGTCAAAATAAATCCCTTTCCTTTGATTATCTTGCACTGATCAGGCTCGTAGCACAGGCTATATATGGCTGGGGAGACATAATCCAGCAGTGGAAAGATAAGCAACTGAGGCGCCCTGAAGCTGATCAGGAGAGATAGCCAGGTTAAACCACTGAGGCCACCCAGGGCTCCAGTATAAGAATTTGGAGGCAGACAACACATCTAGGGTCTTCAGGTGTTAATTTTCT
>NW_003852435.1:1606892-1607343 GCF_000181295.1 Otolemur garnettii
AAGGTTGATTGCTGGTGATAGAAGCAGAGTGAAAAACACCCTCTGGGCCCAGTAAAGTGACTACACATAGAAGCAAAAGGTCCACTCACCCATATTTATCTGCTCAGATGCTTACTCTAACCTCCCTTCTCTTTTCCCTCACATAGTAATTTTACTAATCAGTCACTATATTTGGGGAAACTGCCTGAAAGTAAAGTTTGCATAAAGAAATGAGACAGTTTGAGAACTTGAGGTCCAGAGAATGAGCCAAGAATTTTTCTTTTATGGGTAGGGTAGTTTTAGCTGAGTTTCATCCACTGGCATTGAATAAAATGACTGCTTGTGTATGAGATAGGGATTACTGGGCTAAGGTTGGGTAGCCATCCTTGTAGGTAGCAGCCTGAGCAAAGACATCTAGAAAGAAAATCTCAGTTTATTTATTAAATGGAAAAATGAGAGGTAGTTCTAGAAA
>NW_003852435.1:1607624-1641400 GCF_000181295.1 Otolemur garnettii
CACTCTACCGAGGGTGACACAGTGAGACTCTGTCTCAAGGAAATGTAAAATTTATTCTATGAAAAATGAAAGACTGTGGAAAGTTTTTGAGTAGGGCACTAAAATATATGAACTATGCTTTCTGAAGGGTTTCCTGTTAAGGTAGAGAGAAATATTCAGAAACGGTAGATTTAGGAGTTTATTATAAACATAGAAAAACAGTATAATCAATAATCAAACTCTGGTAGTGAATAGGAAGCCTTACTGTATTTGGAATTGGACAGACAGGAGGGAAAGTTTAGATTGACTCTAAGATTTTAAGTTGTTTTCACTAATATAATAGGCACTCAATAAACGGTTGTGAAGGGCTAGTTAACAAGATAAATGTAGGAGTTCTACTAGAAGATTATTGGATATAGATAAAGGAAATGTGTTTTGCTGATTGGCCAAGGATATATTAAATCATTTAGTTTTGAAACTGGTAGAGAATATATTCTTATCAATCCCTGGACTCAAAATCAAATGACTATCCATGTACCAAAAGCGTAAATGGTTGTCAAAAGAAGGTCATTTTCTTTCTCATTAATTTGGTAAGTTTATTTTGAAAGAAACTAAAGAAACTATGACTCTTCTTATACATGTAGGCAACTGTATACATCATTAATCCCAGGAAATCCACAGTGGACAGGTCAAGGCAATGGGAGATGATTCTCAGGGTTGGATGGTTTTTGTTCTAACCATGAAATGAAATTCCAGTGGGCTGGCTATTTCTCCTTCCCTGTCTAGTTTCAATCTTCCAATGTGGCACCCTCTCCACTCTTTTGAAACATGCACGTTGACTTCCTGGTGATTCTTTAGCCAACGTACAATCCTATTCTGCCTGCCTCCAAACCCTTAGTTCCGTATGCTCCATTGCACCATTAGTGAATAAATTTGCCTTCCTTGAGATTGGCTCTTTTTGCAAAATTGCTTCTCTTTCTACTCTTCTCTAATCATTTTTGTTCTTTATTTGCAAGTACAAGCAAAATTTTAATTTTTTTAGGAGGACTGATTGTAGCCTAGTGTCAGGAGCCTAACTCTCATGTATGTCACCTTGGCTAGGCCATAGAACCTAATTGTTTAATTATACTCTGGTGCTACTACAAAGATATTTTGCAGATGTTAATCAATTGACTTTATGTAGAGAAGATTACTGTAGATTTTGTGGGCAGGCCTCATTTAATCAGTTGAATAACCTTAAGAGCAAAAACTGAGATTTTGTAGAAAGGGAATAATATCAGCCTCCAGATTCAACTCCCAGTACTGAGATTACAATCTGTCAATCTGCTCAACAGATTTTAGACTTGCCAACCTGTACAATAACATAAATCAATTTCTGTATGCTTGTCAATCAATCCATCCATCTCTTGTGGGTTCTGTGTTTCTGAAGAACCCTCACTGATACAAATTCTTTCAAGTTATCTGCATGGTGATGTGATTACTAACAACTAAGCTTAAATGGGAGTGTCAGCACCACTTGTGAAATAATGCCAAATATATGTATTTTTGCAGTTGTTGACTGGGGTTTGGTTTGAACCCACCACCTCTGGCATATGGTGCTGGTGCCCTGCCCCTTTGAGCCACTGGTTCTGCTCATGATACCAACTATTTTGAAGACAAACTAAATTTGCCTTCATGGTTATAACTCAAATGGTGGGGCTTCCTCTTCTCACCTGTTCAAACTGGTTCTCATTTGGACAGAAATTTGCCCAATTAGAATTAGTAGCACCTATTGATGGGGCAATCATAAATCTGACCTACAACTGAATGTTCCAGAAATTATTTGCTATCTTTTAAATATAGAGGGAAGCTTTCCAGGTGAAAAACCAAAACATTTAAACCTTAGGATTGGCATATAGAAAGAGATCTCAATCATCATGTAGCCCCACTTTCTTCTTTCAAAGATAATGAAATAGAGGCCCAGGAAAATTACATTTACTGTGTGAAATCACATTCATTAAAATTATAACTTATCTTTTTACATTTGTTTTTTTACTTAAAGTATTTTATATTTTTGGTTCTTGCTAAACATTTTGATAAAGTACGTTGTTTTGGCCAGTACAGTATTATTTCATATATGAACCAGAATAATTTAATCAAATACAAATACTTATTTAGTACATTTAAGTTACATTCATATCTTACTCCTGTAAATACTATGATAAATATCTTTATATGTAAGTATTTATACACATGTTTCTCATTACCAAAGATAAGGTTTAAGAAAAGGGGTTTCTGGATTAAAGGGTTTGAACTTTATAAAAGCTTTAATCTCAGGTGCCAAATTGTCCTCCAGAGGGGTCCTAGCAGTTTCCAAATACTCAGTCATGCATGGAACACCTGTTTTCCTCACCCTCATTTATACTGGATATTTGCATTAATAAAAAGACCTGATGGGCATGGAGTCTTATTTTAATTCACATTATTTATTAGCAAGGTTGAACTTTACCTTCCTAATTTGATTGTAAATTATGTATATTTTATGCATATTAAATGCCCTTTCCCCCTTTTAATTAGAGTTTATGTTTTACTGATTTGCGGAATTTTTTTAAAAGAGAAAAATTGAATCCACAAAACAATCCTTCAATAAATGGTGGGTGTTTTTATTAGTATTGATATTGTCATTGTTTTGTTGAGGGTGTTGGTATTACTGTGTCTGTTGCTAGATATTTATTTAGGAAGAACCTGCAAAGAGGTCACTGTCTGGGGTCCAAGAGGCTACGCTATGTTGGTGAGAAGGCAAAGGATATCTATATTTCATTGGGAAAAGTCCACCAAAGCACGTCCCAGTTATGCTGCTGATTTTAAAATCTTTCATCTGCATCTTTTAGCCAGGCTCTATCCTCCCTGGAATAAAGTAAAATGTGGTTTATGCTCCAGGCAAATGTATAATGACATGCAAACCACTCCACCTGTTTAGTTTCTTCTCTAACTAGGCACTGGGATTCTTTATTTTCTTGGAAATTATGGGAATCAACCTCAGAGAATACATAAATTGCAAAGTGCCTTCTTTTTTTATACAGCATTTTACATTACTCCTATTTTTTCCCCTCTAGAAAGTGTGAAATTACATATCTTAAAATGGAAACTGTGTAGCAGTTTTTTATCTTTTTAAATATTTAGCAGTACACAGTGTTTACTTTCTATGTTCCATTCTTGAATATTGTGTTTTATAGAAGACTATCAAGGAGTTTTCTTTTTCATTTTTATAGTAGGCCCCAAACTCTTGTGGGCCTGTGTTCATTCATTTGCCTGCTGCTGTGTTTGACGTTCTCCCCTAGGGCAGAAGTAGTATTTATGACTGGTCACTACATTATGCAGCCTTTAGTGAGGAAGGATGGGAGAGGACTCGGGGATATTTGAAAGAATCCTTTGAGAGTGACAAATATATTTTAAACTTTTTTTGAACATTTGACCTCCAAAATTTTTACTTCCATACACGAGTTAATATGTACAACTTGCTTAGCACAGTTCCTGACACATAGTAGATGAGTATCCAAGAAGTTAGTTGCCTTTGGTATCAATAAGGACTCTCTAGAGAAACAAGACCAAGGGGATTTTATAGATGCATGTGCACGTGCAAGAGATTCATTTTAAGAAATTGGGAATCGGCTCAAGTGACTTCAGAGGATGTGTTTCAAATTTGTAGGGTAGGCCAGCAGGCTAGAGACTCAGAAGTTAGTGTTGTAGAACTGAGTCTGACATTTGTAAGGCAAGCCTCAAACTGAAAACTCAGGTAGGATTTTTTGTGTTGGTCTATTAGGTTTGGAGGAGGGTAATCAGGTGGCGGAGAAGTGGCTAAGGATAAAAAGCAGGAACTGAATTGTAGCTAGGAACTGTTCCTGGTAGGAACATACACAATATGGAGCTCCTAGTGACCTGTAACTGAACTAAGGTTCTTTACCATCTAATTAACATAGCATAGGTGTGGCTTTCATGAAAGATTCTGGGGAAGAAGCACAAGTAGAAAGGAAAACTGTTGTACATATACCCAGTTTGTTATGTAACTTGCTATGTAATTCAACATGTCAATCACCCAAAAGCAATGGTTCTCATGGCAACCAATCCTGCCAGGAGAAAGGCAGGACAAACTGGTGAGCATACAAAAGGCAGCACGTGCTGGGGGGTGGTGGTGGTGGTGGTGGTGGAGGATTCTCCATTTGTGAAGACTGACTGGTTACTGTTTCCCTGAATGATATTTTCACTTCGTGTCATTTTGTGTGTCTTTCTTTATCAATTTCATTTAACATGGCTTCTTTCTTTTCCCCATAATAAGCTGAGAGATTGCTCTATATTTGGATCACTCCATCACTGGCTCGATTCGGGACCAGTACTCATTCTTGACACTGGGGGACCAGGAAACATCCAGATGGACCCAACAAGTCTTGAGGCAGAATTTCTTTTACTTTAGGAAACTTCAGTGTTTGGTCTCAAGGCCTTCCACTAATTAGATGAGACAACTCCACTTTACAAAGGGTAAAGTGAACTGATTGTTGAAGTTAAATTAATCGCATCTACAAAGTACCAGCATAGCAACACCTAGAAAAATGGTGGACCAAACAACTGACACTGTAGTCCAGTCAAGTTGACACATCAAGTTGGCCAGACAGCTTCCTTCCCCACATGAAAAAGGGAGTAGAAATCGATCAAGAAACCTGAGGTCTTTTACTACCTCAATTTTGTGACCTCTATTTTATGAGTTTTATAAATCCATTTAATAAACATAGACAGCAAAAATCTTTGGGAACAGGATACAGTGGAGTTTTGAATAAGAGAAAGGAAAGGAGGCTTTGTGTTGGTTTGGGAAATGAGGACAGCAGCAGGAGAGGTGAGAGCATCCCAGAGATGACGCTACTGCCTTCCCGGCTTGGCCCAGTTCTGCCAATTTTCTATGACTTTACAGTAGTAATGATAGTGGTGGGTAGGAGGGAAAACACAGAAAGGACAGGCTTCCCTAATGCACCATGTTAGGGAATTCCCTGATGCAAAATAGGGCAGGGGGGTCATAAGTAAGGTAAGATATAGCATGTGACGATTCTCTGGAAACATCCTTGATGAGTCTCAAGAAATGCCCAGATCTTTCTTCATTACAGCAGTACAGATCTAGACCAGGGTCCTCCTTGAGTTCTGATTCAGATTGAAAGAAAATCTCCAAGAGTGGAAGGAGAATGGCTTGAATGAAACAAAAGAGTTCCTCATGTGCTGATGGTGAAGTTGCTTAACCTTTCAGCTGTGCTAAGTATTTAGACATGTAGGAGGATAATAATATCAACCCCCAACCTATTTAATAGGGCAAATGAGTTAAGACTGTGATAAGATTTTAAATTTACGTCAATCAGCAAATTTAAAGCACAGCACTATAATTAGAAATTCACAATTGCCTGTGGAATATCCTTGTGGGCAAAATTAACACTTATTGAAGATTGTTAGCAGTGACTTTAATCTCAGATATAGCCTGGTTCAAATGAGTTGATCTCTTTCTTCTGAGCAAGATGTGATACCTATATATCAGGACGGCTTCCCATAGAGATGGAATTTTTTTACTATTTCAGAAACTCAGTGCCACTTTTTCTTCTGTCATGGTCAACAAATTAAATAAAAAAACCTAAATCAGACACTTGGGGAGGTCTCCAAGGTACAATTTGTTAGTCTTGAGCACAAACGACTGCTCTTCTAGGGAACTGACTTGGCTCCTGGCAGTCGTCGATCACATCCTTCACTGCATACTTTTGTGAGCCCTGTGTATGATGAATATACATTTCATAAGTCAGGTTAACTGTTTTAAGCCAGTTATGCAGAAACACATCCAATAACTGAGTTTCAAGGATCCTCTTAGGATTTGTATTTGGATCGGTAATATATTTAGTAATATCTTTTATTCACTGCCTATTGAAATATTTCTTTTTAATGCCTATTCATTTTGAGCAACACAGAACAAACACACAGTAACCCCCTTCTTGTTAATAGAGACTTCTCCATTTTTAGGTCAAAATTCCTGATCCTTCTCTAAGAGTGCCTGTATTGGGGTTTACATATCATTATAGAAATGACTTAAATGTTTCCTGGATTACTTACATAAGGCAATGATATAGTATGGTAATAATGAGGGGACTGAATTTTGGAGGCTGAAAAGTCAGCTATGTAAGTCATCTGTGGAAGACTGAGCGCCGGATCTTGGCTTTCTTAGACTGGTATTTGTTTAATGTGATTTTTCAAAAAAATAGTTATCTGAAAAGCTTCCCCTATAAGCAGGCATATGACCTCCAGGAGGCAGTTAAGAGAAATGTAATGGCACCATTTGATATAGTGTAGGTTATGTCTTTGGCAGTGATCCAATTTTTTCCAGTCTTTATTCACTAGGGAGTAAAATTATTGCCTCATAAAACAAGAGAAATGTCCAGTTATTTCTAAGTAGAACCCTATTAACTTTACCACTGTCACCAGTTCCTTCCACAACACTAAAATCTTTTCAGCCTTGTGGCAGGGAGGATGTTACATACCCAGGTTTAGTGATCCAAGGACAATTATTTTGAAAAACATATATTCCCTTGAAAGACCCAGTTTTGAAAGAACTAATTCTTAGAATGATGCTCCAATGAATCACTAGATTCATAATAGCATTTTTCTTTGAAAACCTTTTGCCTATGTCAAAACTATCAGCCAGAACATAACAATGGGAGTCTTAATGTTAAAGAAAATTTATGACTGAGAGAATTTGATTATTCAAATGCATTTCAATGCTTCACCATAAAATCATTGAATTAAAGTTTAATTTATTTGAAAAATCTTGATAGACATCCCCAATTTCCATCTGAATATTGCCATTGTGTAGAATACTCCGTTAGGTCATCCTGAGAGTTATAGTCCCCTTTCTGCTTGAGAGGCAAATAAAAGTGCTATACTTGCCTACAATGTCTAGGTGAGAACAAATTGAATTCATTTGAGGAGATGTTATGGTTCCTAGGAAGAGGGGAGAGAAGGTCATTTAGACTCTGCTATATTCTTCCTTGGTTATATGTTGTCGAGAACTGGCCAAATACTAAGATCAGACTTAACCAAGGATGATGTTAGTCTCCCATTTACATAAGGGTAAATGGCTCTTAGGTTGAATCTCTGATAACCAAATCCTTTATATGCATTTCTAATTGTTTCTTAGCTAGGAGTCTGACATTCAGCCAAGTTGGGTCTGGGATTTTCGTTATCTCCTATCTGAGATAGTCTTTGTTGAGGAATATAGTTAGAATTTGATTTGACTGCAAATGACAGTGTCTTAGCTGAGTTTTTCCCAGAGTAGATTTTGAAACCAGGACTTTGATGATTCTGAGAAGCACAGGAAAGTGATGAAGGTGAGTCAGATAAAGGAAGGAAGATAATAAAATGTATTATTATTATTTTTTTATTTGCTCATAACTATGTACATTACTGCATTTATGGCTACAATGTGCTGATTTTATATATAATTTGGAATGCTTACATCAAACTGATTAATAAAACATATTTTTAAAGAGTGAATTACCTCTTTGGGCAAATGGAAGCTCAAGTCTACCAAAGAACCTGTAAGAAAACAGGAGTAATAGTCTGAAAATCATCCCCTCGAAGGACTGGAGCTGTTCCTTATTAGCTGAAGTTTGCCCTGAAGGATGCTAACAGTCCCCCCAGTACTGAGTTATATCTGTGGCCAGTTGAGAGAATTTCCTTACAGCTAGAGAAAGGCTTTAGGCAGAGAAGCAGAGAGACATAGGCTCCAGGGTTGGAAAACTGTCTACCAAAGTGAATTCAGAGGTGGGCTGAAAGAATGTAAGGAGGGGCATCAAGAGGATCTCCTACAAACAGTAAACTCAGAAATAACCCCCTATTAGAGGAGGAGAGGGCTACTTTTTTATGTAAAAGAAGGCCAAAGGGAGACAGTCCAGGACTGGTTTTGACATTACCATAATCCCCCAGTGTCCCAATTCTTTCGTGATCACCATCTTGCTATCTTTAGGGTGGGCTCATCTTCAGAATCCAGAATGGGTGCCACATTTCTTGTAATCATATCCCTATCCTATGTGGTAGACAAATAAAAAGGACAAATAAACCTTGTTCTTTTCGTTTAAGGAGACATTCAGGAAACACGACAAAATATTTCTACCTGTATCACATCATCTAGAACTTAGTTAAATGGCCACAACCTGCTATAAAGCCTTTCGACAAATACAACCTTGATATAACCTTAAGTGCAGGTGGCCATGTGTCTAACAAAAAAAAAAAAAAAAAAAAAAAGAAAGAAAGAAAGATCCCATTACTGTGAATGAAAGGGAGAATTAAATATTGGCATCTACTACCATCTTTGCATTGTAGTATTTTCACTTGAACAGAATTATGGCTACATAGATGGAAGAAAGAGTAGAAAGCATGGCAGCACCTGTGGCTCAAAGGAGTGGGGTGCTTGCCCCATATACCAGAGGTGCTGGGTTCAAACCCAGCCCTGGCCAAAAACTGCAAATGAATAAATAAATAAATAATAAAAAATTTAGAAAAAGAGTAGAAAGAGCAGAAGTGAATGTAGTACAATTATACTGACTGCTTTTAAGGATCCTGAAATTACTGTCATGTACCTCTGCTAAGACTGACCATCTTCACAAAATGTAAGGTATTGACCTTGTTTGCAAAATTCATTTGCTTGCATTTTGCCTGATTATTTTAATAGTACATGCAGAGTTAAAATAATGTTTATATTATGAATATTAGTGGACATAATGATTATATTCATCTGCTAGAGTTGCCATGTCAAAATACCACAAATTAGGTGGATTTCACAACAGAAGTTTCTTCCTCATAGTTCTGGAAAGGCTGAAAGTTCAAGATCCAATGTCAGCAGTTTGGTTTCTTCTGAGGCCTCTCTCTCTGGCTTATAGACAGCCACCTTCTTGCTATGTCCTCACATGACCTTTTCTCTATATGAATGTTCCTCTAGTGTCTCTTTTCTTATAAGGACACCAGTCCCATTGGATGAGTGTCCCATCCTTGTGACCTCATTGAACCCTAATAGCCCCTTTTAAGGTACTATCTCCAAATACATCCACCTTTGGGGTTAGGGCTTCAACATATGCATTTGTTGTGGGGACACAATTTAGTTCATAATAATAGTAATGAATAATGATTTACCACTTCCTACATGTTGAATCTGATGCTAAATCTGATCTGAATCTTATGTAGATTATTTATTTAAGCTCACAATAACATGGAATAAGATATTGTATTCCACCTTTTACAGAAAAGGAAACACATTGAGGGAAACAGACACCTGCCTAAATTTGCATGTAACCAGTGGGGGCAGCAGACTGCCTCCAGAGCCTGAGTTCTCACTCCCCTGTGAGACAGTATTTGTGATCTGATGCAGGAGACACACCTGAGGGCTGGAGAACTGCTGTGGGTGGTCCCAGATGGAGAAGCAAAAGCTGGTTGTGGGCGATGTTAGGGGAGGATGTTTTGAAGAGGTCCTTCAAAAGTAAAATCTTTATCTACTCCTGAACAAATGAAGATGTAAATCCAAAAATGGCAAGTATGGGTTACAATATCACCTTTTCAATGGTGGAGGCTGGAGGACATGGCTTTAGGTCGCTAGTCAAATAATCAGCTAATGGAATTAAGCAGTCTCACCCATGCCATGGCCCCATGCTTTGGCCCAGCCAGGCCTCTCCTGTTCTGCAGGATGGAGCCCTGGGAGGAGCTTTGGAAAGTCAGCTCCCTCTAAATTAGAGGCTCCACAAAGGAAAAATGTTGGTAGGACCAAGCCGAAAAAGCCAATTTTTTTCCCAGATGAAATAATCAGGTTTCTCCATCTCTTCAGTTGGTATAAAGAGTAAAGGGGGCAGAGAGCTTACAAAAAGCCTCTCTGCCCAGAAATCAGCCATAAGAAAAAAGCATTTCCAGATAATGGGATATAAAGGAAGTTTCTCGGCACTTGCCTGGGCAGCTGGGGAGTCCTTTTACAAGTAAAGAATGTCTTGTACTTCAAGGCTGAGGCAAAGGGAAAGAAAATATTTCTTTGATTATTTGTGAAAACTTTTGTTATGGAATTGATTTTGTATTGATTGAAAGTAGTACAAATAATTCACATAATGTTAAGGGACCACCAGGCTTGGGATTATTTCTTGATGAGTATCTACATTTTGGAAATGAATGACCGCTTTGGTAATATTAGTATATTTCAGGTATTCATACAAAATGAATAGGGAAACCTTCCCACAAAAATCCAGGGAATTTCTTGCTCTCTCTCAAAAAAACAAAAAATGACCCTGCTTTCAGAGAGAAAACAGCAGATCCAAACAAAGAAATCAGAGGCAATAGAAAAGATTGCCAAGTAGATTAATCATTCTACTTGGTATATCCAACCTGTGATGAACATTTGTTAACAATTGATCAATAAGCTATTCTCCTACCTCTTAAACTAGAGTTGAAACATTAAAAACAGAGAAAAGTAAACGTTTTATAACCCTCCAGAAGAACAAATCACACTGGTAGCAAGGTCCGCCACCTTCAACGATAATACATTTCTGCAGAATAGTTTTATGCATCTTTATTTTAAGACTTCCCACCTTCCACCTAATATATTTGGAGTCTACAAAGGCAAACCAGAATGGAGATTTCAGACACTTATGCATAAAAATAAAGTAAAAAGTTTTCTTTTCCCTAAAAATTAGTAATGTAAGGAAAAATTATATTGTTGGCATGGCCTTAGACCATAGACTTACTGAGGACTCGCTTCACGGTTATAGAGTTGGCTCTGGCTTCTCCTGAAGAATATAATACCTGCATTTTCATGCTTGTGCATGCAAAAAAGGAGGATTTTAAATGTGTGTGTCAAACTAAATTTTTTAAGTTTTTTCCCAATTAATTCCTCTCCTCTAGCACATCTTGAAAATCAAATGCAGTGATGTGGTTTAGTCATTCTGTTATTAAAAAAAAGATGATTGACATTAAATTCCCATCTGTAATTTACCAGCTTTACCATTTTCAAGTGTATAGCTCAATAGTACTGAATACCCTTTTGTTCCTTTTTTGCCCTTCAGGAGCCTTTTCCTCCGTACTTCCTCAGCCTCTTTCAACCACCAATTTATTGTCCGTCATTCTGGTAATGAGACCCACTTTCGTCTCATAGATGAGTGAGAATATGTGGTAGTTGTCTTTCTGCACGTGGCTTATTCCACTTAATATACTGGCCTCTAGCACCATTCACGTAGCTGCAAATGCCAGGATTTCATTCTTTTTATGGTGAATAATATTCCATTGTGCATGCATACCTCATATTCTTTATCCATTCATCTGTTCATAGCCACTTGGGTTGGTTCCATAATTTAGCTACTGTAAATAGTGCTTCAGTAAAAAATGAAGTCCAGATATCTTTTTGAAAAATTGATTTCCTTTCCTTTATCCACAGCAGTGGAACTGTTGGACCATATGGTAGGTCTATTTTTAGTGTTTTGAGGAACCTCCATACTGTTCTCCAGAGTGGAAATGAAAATTTACAGTCCTACCAACAGTGAGTGAGGGTTCTCCTTTCTCTACATCAGCAATTCTCAACCTGTGGGTCATGACCCCTTTGTACCAATGAACACACATCCTGCATATCAGATATTTACATTATGATTCATAACAGTAGCAAAATTACAGTTATGAAGTAGCAACAAAAATACTTTTATAGTTGGGGGTCACCACAACATGAGGAACTGTATTAAAGGGTTGCAGCATTAGGAGGCATTAGGAAGGTTGAGAACTACTGCTCTATATCCTCATCAGCATTTGTTATTACCTGTCTTTTTGATACTTGCCACATTGTGATGAGACGCTATTGCCGCATGTGTGCACATGTGTTTTAGATTGTAGTTTTGATTTGCAATTCTCTGATGATCACTGATGCTGAGTATTTTTTCATATATCTGTTGGCCATTTGTGTGTCTTCTTTTGAGAAATGTCCATTCAGGTCTTTTACCCATTTTTTAAATCAGATTCCTCTTTATTTATTTATTTGCTATTAAGTTATTTGAGCTCCTAATATGTTATGGTTATTAATCACATATCAGATGAATAGTTTGAAAATATTTTCTTCCATTCTGTGAGTCTTCTCTCCACTTTGTTGATAATTTCCTTTGCTGTGCAGAAGCTTTTTAGCCTGATGTAATTCCAGTTGTCTATGTTCACTCTGGTTGCCTGTGCTTTTGAGGTCTTACATTAAAAATCTTTGTACAGACCTATGTCCTAACCATTTCCCCATCTCATAGATGTATGTCTTAGATTTAAGTGTTTAGTCCATTTGAATTTTTTTTGTATAGTAATAGATAGGGGTCTAGTTTCCTTATTGTGCATGTAGTTATTCAGTTTTCCAAGCACAGAAAAGATTGTTCTTTCCCCATTTTTTCTTGGTCCTTTGTCAAAGAGAAGTTGGTTGTAACTGTGAGGATTTATGTAGGAGTTCGTGAATCACTTACATTGGTCTATGTGTATGTTATTATGCTAGTACCAAGTTGTTTGGGTTACTAGGGCTTAGTAGTAAATTTTGAAGTCGAGTAGTGTGATACCTATAGCTTTGTTCCCTTTGCTTAGGATTGCTTTGGCTTTTTGGGGTCTTGTGAGTCCATATAAATTTTAGGATTTTATTTTTTCTTTACATGAAGAATGTCATTGGTATTTTGATCGAGATTGCCTTGTGCTTTGGGTAGCATTGTCATTTTGACAATATTAACTCTTCCAATCCATGAACAAAAAATATATTTCTATTTTTTGTGTTATCTTCTATTTCTTTCATCAGAATTTTATAGTTTTCCTTGCATAGATCTTTCAATTCTTTAGTCAGATTGATTTCTAGGCATTTCATATTTTTTTGTAACTATTGTACATGAATTGCTTTCCTGATTTTTTTTTCAGATTGTTCAGCATTGGCATATATAAATGCTATTGATTTTTTTATGTTAGCTTTGTATCCTGTGATTTAATTGAATTTGTTTACCAGTTCTAACAGTTTTTTGGCAGAGTCTTAGGTTCTTCTAGGTATAAGATAATTTGACATCTTTCTTTCAAATCTGTATGCTCTTTATTTCTTTTTCTTGCCTAATAGCTCTAGCTAAGGCTTCCAGTATTATGTTGAATAATAGCAGTGAAAGTGGACATCCTTATCTTATTTCAGTTTCTAGTAGAAAGGTCTTCAATTTTTCTCTGTTCCCTATGATGTTAGCTGTGGGTTTGTCATATATGAACTTTGTTATTTTTAAGTTTGTTGCTTTTGTACCCATTTTGATGAGGGTTTTTATCATAAAGGAATGTCAAATTTTATCAATTTGTATTTTTAGCCTCTATTAAAAAAATCGCATGATTTTTTGTTTGTAATTCTGGTAATGTGATGTATCATGTTTATTACTTTGCATATGTCGAAACATCCTTTCATCCTTAGGGATGAATTCCACTTGACTATGGCGAATGATCTTTTTAATGTCTTGCTGTTGAATTTTGTTTGCTAGTACCTTGTGGAAGGTTTTTGCATCTATATTCATCCATGATTATTGACCTGTCATTTTCTTTCTCTGTGTGTCTTTCTCTGATTTTGGTATCAAGGTAATACTGGCTTATAGAGTGAGTTTGAAAATATTCCTTATCTTCATTTTTTGGAAGAATTTGAGTGGTGTTGATATTAGTTCTTCTTTAAATGTTTGGTCAAATTTGGGAGTGTTCTGGGATTTTCTTTGTTGGGAGACTGTTTATTACTAATTCAATCTCATTATTGGTTTGTTGAAGTTTTCTATTTCTTCATGGTTCAATCTTGGTGGGTTGCATGTGTTCAGGAACTTATACATTTTCTCTAGGTTTTCCAATTTATTGGTGTATAGTTGTCTATAATAACTTCTAATGATACTCTGAATTTCTTAAGTCTCAGTTGTTATATTTCCTTTTTCATTTCTTGTTTTATTTATTTGGGTATTCTCTTTTTTTTCTTAGTCTAGGTAAAAGGTTTTTGATTCTTTATCTTGCAAAGCACTAACTTTTCATGTTGTAGATATTGTTACCATAAGGCTCTCACAGAAAATTGATGTTGTGGAGAATAAACATGCTTATTGAAATTGTGTTTTAAATAAAGGTGACCATCTGCTTGCTCAGGCAAAATTGCAAGCTTGTTTATTTGCAGTTGGTTTATATAGGGAATTTTGTACGTGTGCACAATACAGCGATGACCTCATTGATCCATTTAAACATCATGTGACTACCTTGTGATTAGCCTCAGATAATTCATTCAACATACACCTTCTGACATAACCCTATCAACATAACCCAAGTTAACATAACTTAATGGAGAACATGCTGTTAGCCATTACTTCTTTGTTCTTATCTGATGATGCCTGAGGCTATGGAGGAACAAGGTAGATTGAATACCTGACCTTGCTGGCCTTGCCATTTGGAGGCTGTTACTTCAGATCTTTACACAAGGCATAAAGAAACTTCTTGGGCATACAGGAATTTGTGTGCAAACCTCTGCTTCCATGTAGACCTTAAGTCGGGGGTGGGGGGGTTTGCTGAAGACTTTTATAAGGAATTCTCAGGCTAGACTTCCCAAAAGCCTTTCATGAGCCCAGGTTTCATCTGTGCCATTAGACACCTATATGCCTTGGGTAAATTCCTCTTCTCTTGAGGTCCCTGAGCACATTTCCATTCCCAGACCCATCAGCAAGCGACCTTCGTTACTTACCACAGATCGGGAAAGGTTATTGATGAGTATCTGGCCAGTTTTCCAAAGGGCTTTTTATTGGCCTTATGACGTCAACCTTAATTCCTTAATGTAGTCTGGACATCTCTGGAAATGCTATTCCAGCCAAAGCCTTGGTCATGTTAGACCCGCAACTAACCTGGCCACATGGGATTCTGCCTCAGTTTCTTACAAGTATGCCTGCACAAAGTCTTTTCACTGCACTCTTTCAAACGACTTTTTTGGCCTGAGGCATATAGGCATTTTGCCTATAAGATATAATATATTTTTAAGGCTCAATTTCATTTATTTCTGCTCTGATGTTTATTATTTCTTTCCTTTTACTCATTTTGGGTTTATTCTTGCTTTCTGGTTTCTTGAAGTGCATTATTAGGTTGTTTATTAGAATCCTTTCTAGTTTTTTGATCAAGGTGTTAAACATCTATCTATAAACTTACCTTGTATTACTACTTTTGTCATATTCCATTGGTTTTGGTGTGATGTATTTCTATTTCAAGAAATTTTATAATTTCCTTCTTAATTTTTTCATTGACTCATTGATTTTTTTAGGAACATGCTGTATTTCATGTATTGGTATATTTGATGGGATTCCTTTTGTTATTGATTTCTAGTTTTATTCCATTGTGGTCAGAAAAGATGTTTGATATGAAATCTACTTTTTAAAAAATATACACACCTATTTTGCTACCTAAGATATGGTCTGTTCTGAAAAATGTTTCATGGGTTAATGAAAAAAATGAGTATTCTGTAGCAGCTGGGTGAAATGTTCTGTAAATATCAGTTAGGCCTGTTAGGTGTTGTGTGTACTTTAACTCACTCTGCTGTTTCTTTATTGGTTTTCTTTCTGGAATATCTGTCCTTTACTGAGAGTCGAATATATTAAAGTCCCCTACTATTATTATTTTGCAGTCACTCTCCCTTTAGATCTATTAATGTTGGGCTTCTCTGCTTAAGAGCCCTTCTGTCAGGAGCATAGATATTTATAAATGTTACATCCTCTTGCCAAGTTGACCCCTTTATCATTATATAGTGACCTTCTTTGTCTTTTTATACATTCTTTGATTTATAGTATGTTTTATCTCATATAAGTATAGCTACTCATTCTTTTTTCTTATTTCCAGCTGCATGAAATATAATTCTCTACCACTTTAATTTCAGCCTATGTGTATCTTTATAGGTGAAGTGGATTTCCTGAAGGTAGTGTGTAGTTGGATCTTATCCCTTTATCTACTCAGCCACTTTTTGCCATTTATTTGGAGAATTAAGATCATTTACATTCAGAGTTATTATTGATAAGTAAGGAATTACTGCTGCTGCTTTGTTACTTTTTTTCCTGTTCTTTTTTAAGACTGTTTTCTTCCTCTATTCTTTTGTTATTTTCTCCTTTAGTGGTAAAGTGATTATCCCTGGTAGTGTGCTTTAATCTGCTGATTTTTATTTTTATGTAATCTATTATAGATTTAATGCTGTGGTAACCATAAGGCAGCTTACAAAAACATCTTATAGTTGTATCCAGTTATTTTCAAGAGATGAAAATTAATTTTAGATTACAAATAAAAGAATAGAAACAATGTTAAAGATAGCCTATAAAAATATAATTTAACTCCATCCACCCTACATTTTGAGTTTTAGTTGTTTCAATTTTCACATTTTTTACCTCAGCTATCTCTTAACAGATTACTCTAGCTATTATTTGGATGGAATTTTTTGGGGGGCTTCATACTAGAGTTATCACTGGATTTCACACCACAAATACAGTAATAGAGTATTCTGGGTCTGTCCATAAATTTAATTTTACTAGTGGCTTTTATACCTTGAAAATGTTTCTGTTTTTAGTTTCAGATCACAGAACTCCCTTTACCATTTCTTACAAGGTGGGTCTGGTAATGGTGAATTCTATCAGCTTTTGTTCATCTGGGAAATACTTTATCTCCCCTTCATATTCTGCTGGCTATAATGTTCTTGGTTTATAGGTTTTTCTTTAGAGCATTTTGAAATGTTGTCCTACTCCCTCCTGGTGTGCATGGTTTTCAATGAGAAGTCTTTCACTGGATAAATTGGATTCCTTTATGTGGTTTGAGTAGCCTCTCTTTGTCCTTAATATTTGAGAGTTTGACTATTATATGCCTTGGGTTAGCCTTATTTGGGTTGACTCTGATAGGTGTCTAAAGGCCTTCTTATACTGGATATTTATATCTTTCACAAGTTTTATAAAGTTTTCTGTTATTATTTCTTTGAATAAGCATTGTATCCCCTCCTCTTATTCAACTCCCTCTTCAACACCAGTAATTTGTAGATTTGGTCCTTTGTGGTAATTTTTGGTATCTTATAGGCAGTGTTTTTCCTTTCACTTTTTTTTTCCTCTTCTGATTATACATTTTCAAGTACATAGTCTTTGAGTATGTACTGATTCCCTCCTCCACTTGGTTATTTGCTCTTGAGAGCTTCTAAAGAGTTAATTAGTTTAGCAAATGTAATTTTGAGTTCTAAGATTTCTGCCTTTTAAATTATTTTAATCTTTTTGTTAAATTTCTTTGATAAATTTCTGAATTGATTTTATGTTTTATCTTGGAGATCACTGGTTTTCTTGAAATTTCTATTTTGGATTCCTGGTCAGAGAGCTCATAAATCTCCATCTTATTTATGTGTGTCATAGAATTTTTGCTTTGTCCCTTTGGGGAAGTTATGGTTCCCTATTTGTGGTTGCTTCTGTGGAGATATCTTTACATCCTTGCATTGAAGGATTCATTACTCTAGATTTCTCTGGCTTATTTTATTTTGTTTTAAAATATCTTTGATTAGCAAAACTTCTCTGCTACTTCATTTTTGGCTCTAGGTGGTATCTTAAGCCCAATTCACCTTGTCTCTAGTAGATGGTCATTGCACTGCCTGTCTTAAGGAGGGAGGTTTATCCTGGCAACATGAGAAGGCTCACTAGGGGTTTTCCCCAGAAGACCTGAGGAAAGTAATTCCTACAGGATGGTGCTGTAGAACAGCTACTAGTCTGATTTAGCATCTTCTTTGGTCAAATTACAGAGCAGAGATTCTGAGGTAGTAATCCAACTCCCCTTATTTGCATCTGCCTGAAGAGAGAAATTTCAGTCACAGTGCTTTCCATATTAGATTCTGGGAATCCAACAAGGTGGGGAAGCTGGATGACCATCTCAAATTTATTTTCTCCAGCTTGAGTTCAAGTGAGATTTTCTATGTGCTTGGTGCCAAGGAGAGTGTGTGTGTGGGGGGTGGGAATGGGGAGCAGTGTTGCAGACGTGGAAGTTTAATTCTCCTACCATCTGCTCAGAGTTTCTCTACTTTTCTGTGGCCCCAGGAACTGTCTCATCCTAGTATTTGAGTTTTAGGTTGTTGCTGGTGATCTTGGTGCTTTTTTTTTTTTTGTGGGGAGGAGTGAAACTAGCTTGCCTCTATGCCACCATTTGGAACTGAAGTGTCAGTCATTTTGTTATTAAACAGTTCTAGATAGTTAATTTAAATAATTTTGACCCAAATAAACTGGGGGGGGGCTTTTAAATTTTTTAATTGAACTATTTGGCTGGGTTAGTAATATAGTTTAATAAATTAAAATTATGTAGATGATAAACTTCCTTTTTTTCCTCTGTCTTCACAATAGTGATGTTAGAGAAATAGGATGGCTCAAGCCTTCAAAAAGTTTTCTCTCTACCTTTTTTTTTATACTTATCTTTTATGCAGGCACTTTAAGGAAAATTATATAGACATACACATATATGTTACATATATTTGTGTATAATATATGTTAATTAAAAAGCCATCTGAATTGTACTAGTATGTAGGGTTGAAAATATATATTGAACTTAACTTAAAGTCTTTCCAAAATACCCAAATGCTGCTTATGGTATATGTACACCATGGAATACTATTCTGCCATAAAAAAGACAGAGACTTTACATCTTTTATGTTTACTTGTGTGGAGCTGGAACACATTTGTCTTAGTAAAGTTTCCCAAGAATGGAGAGAAAAAAGTATCTGAAGTACTCAATCCTATTATGAACCCAGTATATAAATATTTACACACTTGAATGAATGATAAAACACAAATATAGTCTAGCAGGGGGAGGGGAGAGAAGAAAGTGGGGGGGAGATGGTGATTGGTGGGATCTCACATAATGTGCATAATGCAAGGGTATATTTCAAAATAGCTAAGAGTAAATTTTAAATGTCTTACTGCAAAAAACAATTAAGTGAGGTGATGGCTATGTTAATCAATTTGATTTAAGCATTCCACATTGTGTATCAAATCATCACATTGTACACCATAAATGTATACAATTATGATTTTAATTAAAAATTAATAAAAATATATCAGTCAAAGTCAAGATACTAGGACACCCTTATATTTTAAAAATGTTTATTCTTTGTTTCTTTTAAAATTCTTTAATATATGCTTATTGTTTGCTTTAAAATGCATCTGCCTTAGAAAACCTTGTTTGAAATTTTTTTTAGTTATTTTGTTACTTATTTGTTTATACAAGTGTGAGTGATTCTATACATTTTTGAAAATAAAAATAATTTCTTACTTCAACTTATGAAAAGGAAAACTGAATTCTTCAGCAGCAATATTACCAAAATAGTCTTTATATATAACTCCTTTTTTATTTGTTATCAATATTATCAGGACTAGTATTTACAGGGCCTAGTATATTTTGAACTTTATAATTTAAATCCAATCTTTTTTACTCAAGACCAATTTCTCTACTCGTTGGATTACTGATTTTGGAAGCTTGCAAAGAAAAATGTCCTTAAAAGTCGGGTTCTTTCAACTAGAAATGTTGGTTTTATGTATGCTATCTCTTAGCCTTCTCTAATGATTTTTAACAGAAGGGTTTGAAAGCAAAAAAAAGTATTAAAGTAACTTTCCCTTATGCAATCAGAGGTGGAGAGTCTTCCAAACATAAATCACTTTCCTTTTCTCTCTGAATGTGAATTTGTTGCTGACAAAGGGGTCATGAAGACAACTCTTGGCTCTGTAAAGAGGTTTCTGGAAAATTCATGGTACCTGGCTAAAGTTCTCCCTCTTATCTTTTGATTTACTACTGATTTAAGAGATTCCCACTTTGTAGTCCAAAGAAACAGTTTTCTATGAGTCACTAGAGATTCTTGAAAATCTCAGCAGATGCTTTGAGAACACATGTCCTGTGCTTGAAAGTAGTGGTTGAAAGCAACAGCTTTCTGAGCTTTGGGGAGTAGACACCTCAGAATTGTTTTATAGTATACATGAATAAATTTACTGCTTTTAAAATGCACACCAAATATGCTAATGTTAATGTATATGCACATATATGCTATTTTAAAAATTAATTTTGAATGAGTCAGTAGTTGGTAAAATTTCTTTGATAAAGAATGTTGACTTAAAGCATCATCCTATTTATAACTCCATCTGAAAATCAGGATGACTTTAGTTTAGAAAGAGATTAAAAACTAGCCAAGAATCCTTATCTTCTCACTTTGAAAGTGCTTGTGGGAAGTTGATCTGAGTGGCTAGAGCGGATGTTGCTAACATTTCCACTGGTGTTTCCAATCTCATGCACTATTTTATTCCTTTCCAGCCTTCTTTTGTTCTCCATCCTGACAATGGAACTTATGCTCCCAAATTGTTTATTATGTTCTTCTGTTAGGATTTGTATGATAACTAATTATTTGTTTCTGAACACAAAGGGACAGCTGCATCTGAAGACTAGGGGCCTAGTTAAGTCGCTAGGACAAGATTTTTACATGTTTGTAAAGAAAAAAAAGAAGAAGTCTAATTGAGTCTGTAACTATTATGCTTTGTGAGATACTTGTGGCTGTATGGGTGGGTTGAACACCCTGAAGGGAAAATAGGATATGTCCGAGGTTTGACGTGGAATATAAAGCATGATGTTTAAATGCTTATTTCCTGTTTAACATAGCTTTTGTCTAGTAGTCACTCCAAAGTTCTCACTAAAATAGATACACAAACATTTAAAAAGGTTCAATCCACAATGACATTAAGAATTAAGCCACACATTTGCCAAAACCTGGGGAAAAATTACACTAATGGCCAAGCTGGTACAAAGCTAATGAAAAAATAATCAATAACAGAATGGCTGATCAGTTAAGAATATAGACAGACTTACTTCAAAATGTGGTTCTGTCACACTGTCTTGCTCTGTGACTGGGTGGTTCATTTAATGTTTCAGTGGCTCAGTTTCCTCACCTGTAAAATGGAAGTTCATGATAGATTCCTCTTTGCAAGGTTGCTGTGAGGGTTGATTTAATTAATGCATGTATTGATACATGTTGAACAATGCCTGAAACACTGCAAAGCTGTAGAAAATGTCAGCTATTCAATGACCCTACCATACAGTGTATGCCTGACATCAGGTTAAAATGCCTTTGTCCCCACTCACTCCTTGAACCCTGATTCGATAGGAATAGGTTGAATCAACAAGAAAATGGAGACGCCATTTACGACTATGTTGTCGTTCAGAAGAAGTCATGTCTTACCTTCCTGCAGATACGTGCAACTCAGTAAAGCAGGGGTCCTCAAACTTTTTAAATAGGGGGCCAGTTCACTGTCCCTCTGACCGTTGGAGGGTCCGGACTGCGGGGCCCAGGACGAGTCAGCTGCTAAGCAGGACAGGCAGTGGTGGCAAAAACACCTGGTGGGCTGGATAAATGTTCTAGGCAGGCTGCATGTGGCCCGTGGGCTGTAGTTTGAGGACACCTGCTAAAGTCTTGTTTGGGCCAAGACAGAATGCAACTCACTTTACAGTAATGATTTCTTTTTTTTCTTAGTAATACTGCAGACATGCCTACTGGCCGCTTATGCATGTCTCTATTCATATTATCTCTTCATTACAGAGGTATGTTTTATAATAATTCCATAACTGAGCTGTGGTAAGTCCCCAGTTAGCCAATGGGGAACTGAAGTTCAGAGAGAGAAACTTAGTCCCAGAATTAAGGACAAGAACTTTTGACTTTGCCTTTAGACATCCTATCTAGGTATATTTACCTAAGGTAAATATAGGTAATATTTAGGTATATTTAGGTATACGTATATTACCTAAATATATATATTTAGGCATATATTACTATATTTAGGTATATAGTAAATATATATATTTAGGTATATTGACCTAAAAGTGTATATATATATATTTGCCCTTCCTCTTCTCTTCTTGTTATTTTTGGTGCTCTCAAGACAATCATGTTAAACATTTTTTAGATTAGTTAGTAATATATTCATAATTAAATTAATCAACATATCTATATCATCTACCATCTCTCTGTACTTTTTTTTTTTTCATTTTTGTCAGGAATGCAATAAGAGTAAATGTGCTTTACTTACGTAAGAGATATAAGTTATAAAGAAAGACAACTCATTAAGAAATTCAGATTCTGCTTCTTTGTTTTGACTGTTTTGAGCTTGATTCGTATCTGCTATTGGGTCCAAACACCTGTGCCATGACTTGTCTCTCCTTGACATTAATATACATATAGGAGTAGGTGTTTATTTTCTTGACATAAAATACATGCTGTCAATAAGGTACAGCTTAGTGAAAACGCTTAAAAAGAAGGTGGAAATACGCATTCTCAGATTTTTCATATAAATGAATTTATTATTACCACTTATTTCTTTTTGGGCCATCTGATCTTGCATACTCTTTGAGTGAACTTCCAAGGGATTACAGTTTTCCTTTTCTGCTAGTAGAATGAGGTTTGTTCTTGACAACAGATGTTAGTTCTCTCATGAGTATGAGCGTGAAGCTGTTACCTGAAGAAGACCTAGGTTCCAATGAGTTGGTCACAAATTAGAGCAAATGAGGCATCAGCATAGATTAAATATTAGATTAGTGAGTGGTGCCTGGGAATCAGCTGTTAACTCAGCACTATTCCTGCTCCTCCTCTGTACTCTGTTCTGTGATTCGGGGAATGAAAGCTTGTGAGCTACATTTTTTCAGAATCCCTTGCTGATAGTATTCTAGGCTAGATTTTGCCAATAAAAAATATTTGTACAAGACTTCAAAATATGAGAGAGGGCAGAAAGCAGCCTTTTTCCTTTAGAGGACTGGCAGGTGGAATTCAGAAAATGCCTATGGGTTGCTACCTTATTGCTACTGGCAGCTGTGATCCGTGCTCCAAGTTTCTCACAGTGCTGCAGTTCCCTGACTCTGAAGGCCTGAGAACTCGAAGCAGATTTCCCAGATCCTCACTTTTCCACCCTTTTCATCACTCACTTCCCTGTATTAAATCTCTTCTTGCTTGTAAAGCTTAACTCACTTTTGTCTCTGCTGACCAAACTCTCACTGCTACCCTGACATCAATGAAAATTAGTTCACTATGACCTTTGCCATGACACCTCAACTTTCTGGCTTCTCATTCTTAAAACGAGAAGATGGGGTTGCGTGATCTTTTCAATAGAACTTTGATTCTAGGCAGCATGTCTCCCTGGAAGTAAGGGATGAGGAATAGTTCTGTGCCAGTGGATGTCAACTGTGCAGATATGCTTGGATGTGGGTGTTGTTTAATCTGCTTAGTCTCAATATCAAAAATATTGATGCAACATTTAAAGATTTGATTTTACATAAAAATCTTGTGTTTTTGACTGTCTTTAAAAGAGAGAAGACCTGACCACACTGGCTTTGCATTCATTCTCCCACACTGGCCCCAAGCTCTAATCTTGTCCTAGCGCTTTTCAGGGTGGTGTCAATCATCATGTGCCACCACACAGGTGATTTTTTCCCCCCTTGGAGTAGACAGTTATTGTTTTGAACCCATACTTCTATCAAAAGAGGTAAAATGAAAAAGGAAGAAAGAAGGATATATGTTTTTAAAAATAAGAAACAGCACTTTTTTTTTTGTGCAGAATATTTTTACAAATTTATTTGGCAATGACCCTCCCATCCTACTTATTTATTTTGTCATTGCCTATAAGGATCTAAGTTTATGTGACATAGCCTCTAGTGTTGGTTTTTCGTCTTATTTGGCTCACAGAATCTTTGAAAGAATATTATGAAAACTAGTGGTCACTTCCCTAGGAGAAAAAAAAAAGTGCAAGAAAATAACATACAACATTCTCATGGCAGATTTCTTTGAAGTCTTGCTTGTAACTAAGTTTAGCAAGCTCCTTTGCTCTAGAGCAGTGTTTATTACCAAAAGAAGATACAGATTCAGTAGGTCTAGGAAGTGCCTGAAATTCTGAATTTCCAATAAAATTTCAGGTGATGTCTGTGTCATTGGTCTTGAGGCTACACTTTGAGTAGCAAGTCAATGATTCTTACATTTTCTTTGGACACTAGAATCCCTGACGACATCTTTTTTAAAAGGCTGATGCCTAAGCGATGGTATTTTTAAGTAGCTCCCATCTGAGGGGTTTGGGAGCATCTGCTCTACCTCAAACGTCATTTGCTGAAATAAGAAGAGACAGGAGGGGAAGGGGCCGAGGCATCAGGTGCTGTTGGAATATAGAGAAGTGCTGCCAGCTAAGAAGGGAGAGTATTGACAGTCACTAACAGTTTTGTTTTTCCAAGACCGGCCAATTCTTTTTTATTCTACAGCAAAAAAGAACAGTGGTACATTAATGCCCCAAAGAAATTTTCTAATTACCTGCTCTCATTGAAATCACACAGGTTGCTTAGCAGAGGTTACCAATCTTGAACTCACCTATTGGTCAATTCCACAAGCAGACTGTAATTTGGAGAAAGAATGGATGGTTTGTTAGAAATGAATTTTATAGCCATAATTTATCATTTCCAAGGCCATATTTTCTCCTTGTGACATGGCCATGTCCCAAGGTACTAAAAAAGCACAGAAGTTGTTGCGGTAGACTTTATGTTGAATTAAAAATGAGTTGAAAAGTATCCATTGCCAGTGTTGGGGTGGAGGCCTCCTTTCACAGGTAGTCCATAACAGTTAGGAAAAAACATGACAGTGTAATACAAAAGACATGTGTCCATGACACAGCTTGATCTGGGCTTCAAAGACAGGATTGAAAGCTGAACTTTAATTGGTTTCAGATCAGTGGACAGAAGTTCTCACGAATGTTATCATGGCCTGGGTCATTAATGTTCCCTTCCCTTCACCTTACATGGCAACCTCATGTGCAGGCCTCTAATTAGTGCAGCTTGAACAGGAGTGACTTCTGATGCCAAATGTGTGGAAAATTTCCAAAGGAGTATTTCCATTTTAAAGAGATCTTAAAACACAACCTGAATCAGCTCCCCCTTTAAAAATTCTATTCCTGCAGGGAAAAAGGTAATTATATGCATTTAGATATGGATGGCTTTTGTAAAAAAAAAAAATTCCTTAGTTGACACTGCCTAATCACAAGGAATTATTTCATAATCATGAAATAATAATACTCCTAAAACTCTAAGGTTCAAAGAGATCCTTCAGTAAAATTTAGCTCCTGAAGCTTATATGTACTTACTAAATGATGTCTTAAAATATATTTTGCAATAATTTTTTTTCTGTTAATTTCACAATTAAACTTCTCTATCATGTACCATTAAGATATTAGTCAGTCATCATCTTTTGTTCTTGCTTTTGGAACATCTGGTAGAGTTATGTAAAAATGGACATGACATTTAAAACATGTCTCAAAATACTTCTGGAATATTGCTCTTTTCTGTCTGACTCACATTTCAGAGAGGAGGAAGCAGGATATGGAATCTCTCTGAGCAATAGCAAATTGGGCTACAGGGTGACAAGTGGTGATGCCTTTAGGAGTCAGCAGCTGCCAATGATCCCCTTTGCCTGTGAGGTCATCATCTCTAAGATACACCGTTTTCCTCACATAGCAGGAAATTCCTGCACCTGTCATTCAGCTGGGAATGGCAAAGAAAACATTTTCCTGATCTCATTTACTTCTTGTGATTTCCTCTTTATCCTGCCCCAGAAAACAGATGTTCTGCATCCACTAAGGTCGGTTTCACATTGTTTTGGCTTTCGAGGAGTGATTTCTGCTGATGATTTTGCATAAATTGGTCTTGCAATGAGTGTGGTTAAATGAACTCCCCACCTATCTTTTAGTAGGTAATTATGAAGCTTGTGCATATTAGCAGGTACTGTATAAAGATGAGCGCAGGGCTGGTGATTATGGATTCCATCCTCATGTCTCTGAGACCAAATCCCAAACGGTTTAATCATCATCAGTGTCAACCTTTGCCATATCTTCATTCTACATGCCACATATTATAACACTACATTTACATTTCATCTTGACTACGATACTTGCTCCTTCAGAAAAGAGGTGCCCTGATTAGACAAGACTACTGGCAGTCGAAAGATGTGTTTTTAAAATATGCATGGACCATTACTAATTTCCCACTAGCAGTTCTTCCCATTTTTACTGGGTGCATTTACCAAAGTCTTCTTTGTTGTGTTTTGTTAGATATAGTTATAATTGGAAAAGATTGAATCTATGGCCAAAAAATGACAGTTACCTAAATCTCCGTGATCTATTATTTTAGGCAGGGGAAAGGAGACAAGGAGGAAGATAGCTTCATGCAGAACGTGAACTTAGTGAGTGTTTCATATGAACAAGTATACTATGTATGTGTGTACTTACTTATATATAACTAGTTTTTATTTTAAGAATTCCATATACAACCCATAATTATTGTCATTCTCTTCCTCCACTCTTTTCTGGTCATTTCATGTCAAATACTGCTTAAATAATAATGGGCATCCATAGATGTCAAAGACCATTTTTTTTGAATGAATCAACCACTGATTTCCAAGTATTTATTAGTTGTCTATTATGTGTAAATCATCATACAAGTAGATTGAAAAATTTAAAAGGGGAGTTACAGCATACATAAATAAATGTAGAATACGCTCAAACAAGAAGAAACATTTTCACATACAATTTTTAAAAAGTAGATCCCCTTTATAGACACAGGTGCTTGATCTCCATGGTGTAGTGAGTAGGGAATATGAAGAAATTTAGTATATAGTCCCTGCCTTCCAATTTACCATAATTCTAATTGAAAAAATTGGATGATAGCAAATGAAAAATTAAAGAGCCAAATTTAAGGATATTTAAGTACAACACAAATGTAAGGATTGCTTTAAGCCAATAGCTGATTGCTTGGCCAATATGCTATGCACATTATGTGTGTTATAGTGTTTCCAGGGATGAAGCACTTACTGTAGGCTGGAATGGTCTTGCATAATTTGAGCAGAAAAGGAATAACTTATTCTTATAGCCAGACCTGAGAGTCACTCCATATTATATGATGCCAAAGAATGGAAAATCAATGTACTTAGACACCAGGCTAGCATTCTGAATACGTGACACTGACTTTTTTTTTGGGAGGGGGAGAGGAGGGCACATTAGATATCTATGCCCCTATGGAATACCAAATTTAATTATTCTAAGATACCAAGGGCATTTAAAAAAGGATTAATATTAAAGATGGAAAATGAGGTGTTCCCTGCAAATTTATGATTGTAAACAATAAAATTTGACCCTGCTAACTTAGCAGAAAAGGAATTTGTAGGAGGGATATTGGGTAGCTCACAGAATGAACAAGAATTCTCAAGAACGGGGCCTGGGGAGCAAGTAGGAGCCAAGGGAACCAGGCTGTCAACAAGCAGGGTGGTTAGATCTCTGAGCATGGAGTTATTCCCACTAAACACTCACCACTGCTGGGCTGGGCATTTGGTTGCTCTGCCATTGTTTTGAGGACTAGCTTAGGTGATGATGTTCCTGAGCCTTTCATTCCTCCCTCCCTCAAGTTTTGCAGTCCAAAAGAAGAGATTCTGATTAGCTAATTTTGTGTCATTGGCCTGTTCTCTACTTGTTAGAGACTTAGGAGAGGAAGAGCAACCTTTTCCTGCTTCCTGGATATCTATGACTATAGACATTTACTTAAGCAGTAATGGACATGCTTTGATCAGAGAGAGGTTATGTGAGAGGATGATGTTTATAGGGAGAGGCCATGACAAATTGGAATTCTAACAAGTTCCATTGTTATTTTTGGTTCATATATATATGGAAAATGTCTACTGACTCCGCTATGCTGCATGAAGTTGGGGAACTGGTGCCTTCTACCAAGGACACACAATAGTGCATTGTGTTGCCCTAGTTAGGGGATGGCCATTGAAGGCTGGTGAGCAGAACAGGACAAGATACCACTGCACATAGGCTCATATGTCTATTTCTCAGCTGTGTGACTTGTGAGAAACCACCTAAATTTTCTGAGTCTCATTCTGTTCTTTAAAATTGCTGGTTTATAATGTGAACATCAAATAAGGCGAGAAGTGTGAAAAAGCTTTAGAAACTAGAAACTGCTAAAAAATGTAGAAATAATGATTAAACAAGTGAAATATTTCTGTAATTTCTAAGGACACCATAAACTTACATTCCCAAGATCTCAAAATGGTAGCTCAAATTGTCTTCAGAATTTGATTACATGTTTTTAAATGTCTCTGAATCTGAGATATTAGGGCAAATCTCACTAGTTGGTGAGTTCCACTCATTGATTTTGTATGCTGGTTGGAAGAATACTTTTTAAACCTTTCTCCAGTTATTCCCCAGTTGGAGAAGTGTCACTGTATTCTTCAGTGGACCCATGAGAGTAAATATTTGGAACAAGATTCAGAATGGAAATGAAAGGAGGCATTTGGGGGCAAGCTGATCTAGTTCAAATACTGCTCCTGAAACATGGGAGTCTCTTCAGGAGCTTCCTCAGAACACTTCTCTGGGTGTGATTCTCATGGGAATATATTAAAATCACCTTCATGAACATCCTTCAACTGTGTATTTTTCCCCTACTTCATATTTTTTACGTGGTGTGGGTTATGGGAAGAAAATAGAAACGCACTATATCACCATTTATATTTGTTCTTTGGATTGGACATGGTTATTTTTATTTGCAGCAGGTTTATATTATCCACCAGAGGGGCCTTTTTTATGAACGGGATGCCTCATATGAGGTTCTCTGAGAGCAGATGTGCCCTAACTGACAGCTTCAGAATGGCCTTTTCTGTGTCAAGCACCTAGCACAAAGCTGGTTGTCAAGTGAGACAGTTGTACCCATCAGCTTACTGAGAATGAGATGAGTGGTCGTCAGTGCTTCATTTTTTTTTTTTTTGGTAGTGTATTTTTGTAGTGACCAGATGATTGAACTCTTTGTAGGGAGGGGCCCTATACATGATGAAATGAAACCCATTCCTGTCTATCCTTGGCTGACAGTGCTTATCCAGCAAGTTTTATCCCTAATAACTATATGAAGAGACAGTGAGTTCCCCCTTTGTAAAGACCTGAAAAGTTCTGGGAACTGTAGCTTCCTAATTTTGATTTTTATTCTCACTACATAGTGAAAGCAATTCATAGAATTTAATGTCTAATTTGAGACGTTTTAATTTTAGTTTCATCCATTAATTTGTCAAGACCAGGTTGAGAGAAACTTGAAAGCAAGTTCTGTCTGTCAGGAAAACCCTTTCAGGGCCTCATAAAAAAATCTGTCTTTATCACATATTCATTTTCCCCTGAGCACTTGAACAGATAGACCCATGACACAGGTGTGAATTGTGCTAGATGCAATCTTAACCCCTTTAAAACAATCAGGAATTTCTATGCCCCCAACAATTATTTATGCAATGTTAAGAAACTCAGCCCTGTGCTTCTCGGATTGCCCATCTATAAAATTATAATGTTGAACTATTTGATCTTTATGTTTCCTGTCATAGTCTTAAATTTCTGTTTTTTTTACATTATTTTATTAAAGACAATATTAGGTAATAAAAACAATGCTATCATTATCATGTATTCACTCTACCTTATCTAACACTAACATTCTATTCTCAGACTTTATTGTTGAGGACTTACAAACTCCAACTCATGCAAAGAGTGAAATACAACTATTTGCAACTATTTGAAATTGCACGTGAACTTTATGGACACTCTGGACAAACACCCTTATTTGGAAATTAACTGGGATAACGTGCATCTGTGTTGGGGGCAAAACCCCCAGACTTACCCTTTGTCTTTTAGATTTTGAATACTTATTCTATTCTCTCCCTGTCATCCCCTAAACCTTGCATGCACATTCTTTATGTCAATAACTTCAGAGGCAAATGCATGTGTGTGTGCTGTATGTAGATGCTTGCTATTTACCAAATGAATTAAATAATGAACGAATAGTCAAACAACATATTTCCCTGTTAGCAGATGGTCTTTGATAGAATCAAATAAGAGCCATCTGAGCAAGGCGGTTCTTGGGATAATAAAGCATTATCAGCTCTATCACAGATAGCCTTTTTATTCATGGGTGAAATATATGTCAGTGTGACAGTGCAATTCTTCCCTGCCATTACCGTCAGTCTTCACTAGTACCATCAAAGGGCACTGAGAGCATTTCAAAATTGGAAAGACTGGAATTGTGTGCACTTGATATTTGCATTTTTATAATTCCTGGCCCCTCTCCCACCACCGCCAAAACCAATACAAGTCTCTGGGCTTAATCTTTTCAAAACAGCAGCTTGTGATGTGATTCAGGATCTGAGCTATGAGAGATGGTCTGTATTAGAGTACCAGCCTGTGTTTTTACACAGAAATGGGTCATATATTGGTAGGAAATCCTTGCAGTGGGGTCCACGCAGAATTGAAGGGCAGATGACAAATCAAAACAGAACTCTCTGTTGCCTCCCCCTCCCCACCCCCTGTCATTTTAGGAAATTTCTTTTATCAGTTTGATCATGCTACTTTGTGGAGTTGTCTGGGCAAATCCCCACTGTGAGGAAGGCCCACTGACTTCCACCTAATAGGGTCATATTTATGTGCTGGAAGGGCTGCCGACTGGCTTCATTTCCCCAGGAAGTAACTCTTGGCTCGTTCTGGCAGGGATGTTATAAGCTCACAGGCTTTATCAAATCTGTGAAACCAAGTGTGATTTACAGCTGGAGTTGGGGCAAGGAAACATAGCAGTTGGATTCTAAAATCAGAAGCTTCCTCCCCAAAGAGGGAGAGGGAATTTGAGTTAGAAGCCAGCAAATAAGACCTATTTCAGCTTATCTTGAAAATTTCCAGACTTATTCATAAATTCGACAGGAGTGCTATCAGAAAGAAACACTTTGAAATGATAAAAAGTAAACACTCGATGTGAGACCCAGAGATCTGAGTATCTTTCCAGCAGCTGGGCTTGGTGTGGAGAGCCACAGTGACAATAGATTATGATGTCACGTCCTCTCTTTTATGTTGTTCTAAACTGCCACTGGAAATGTGGATGGGGTGGGAATTATTCAGTCAAACACATGCTTTGAATTTTTAAAATTAAAAAAGAAAATAAGAGAGGGTAAAATAGGAAGGATAAAGGATTTTTATAATGTGTTTTTTTCTGTAGGAAAATTTCAGGAGAACAAAATTGACGTAAGTTCCCTTTTGATTATTTTTCTGAGTAGCAAATGATTGGGGAAATAGGAGGGATTTCTTTTCCCTTTGATAATTGATAATAAGGTGTTGTCACATGCTCTAATTGCAAAATTAAGTGGGAATGGGTGGAAAACAAGCAGAATTTTCCATGATTATTCTATTTGATAGTTTGACAGTATTACAAAGAGATTGTTTAAATCACCTTGGGGTAGAATTTTAAAATCTCTAGAGAAAATGATAGATTTATCTGAATTGCTAAACACCATAAAAAACTTTATTAGTTTTCACTCTCCAGTGGGCCCATTGTTTAAAAAAAAGTCTATCAAAAAATTTGAGTAATAATTCATTTGCTTTCATTTACATTTATATTTGGCCCTGCATATCTGTGGGAGATTGATTCCAGGATTCCTATGGATACCAAAATCCAACAGTCCTGCAGTACCTTATATAAAATGGGGTAATACAATTGGCCTTCCATATTCAGGAGTGCCAATTTGAAGTTGGTTGAATTTGCTGATGCAGAAAACAGCAGATACTGAGGGGGTGACTAAAGATACACTTGTCAGTCAGAGCTTCTGACCAGTTTACAACAAGATAACCAGAATAGCTACACTGAATTAAAATAACTCCAGCATAAAGCAAAGCCATTTATGTTTGCTAACCTGTGTGGCACTGTCAAGAGTAAGCGTGTGTGTGTATGTGTGTGCATTTGTGCACATGTTTGTGTCTTTTTGAAACACCAAATATAAGGGGAGGAGCTACTTCATTATCTTTAAGGAAGTGTGACTTTGTTGGAATTCATAAAAAAATTCTCAGTTAATATAGTAATTAAGTAGTTTAAGGCTGCATAATATTCCATGGTGTACATATACCACAATTTATTGATCCATTCATGGGTCAATGGGCAATTGTCTTCTTCCATGACTTAGCAATTATGATTGGGCTGCAATAAACATTCTGGTACAAATGTGATTTTTGGTCTTCTGGATATAGTTTACTTCCTTCATGTTTACATGGATGGAGCTTGAACATATTCTTCTTAGCAAAGTATCTCAAGAATGAAAGAAAAAGTATCCAATATACTCAGCCCTACTATGAAACTAATTTATAGCTTTCATATGAAAGCTATAACCCAATTATAGCCCAAGAATATGGGGAAAGGGGAAAGGGAGGGGAGGGGAGGGGGGAGGATGGGTGGAAGGAGGATAATTGGAGGGACCATACTTACAGTACATCTTACAAGGGTACATGTAAAACTTACTAAATGTAGAATATAAATGTCTTAACACAATAACTAAGTAAATGCCATGAAGGCTAGGTTAACTAGTTTGATGAAAATATTTCAAATTATATATAAAACCAGCAAATTACACCCCATGAGTGCATTAATGTACACAGCTATGATTTAATAAAAAAAAGAAAACGAAATAAGTAGTTTATTTCAAAGTAGTCTGACAAAGTATTTAAAAATTGTGAATGAGTAACTATAGTATAAGGCACTTTCACAGACAGTGGTTGAGGACAGCTTTGTGTTTCCCAGTGGAGGATAGTTCTAACCATAAAGGAACCAGGGAAAAGGCAAATGTAGTCTTTTTCTAGGAATTCATGACAATTTGGATAAAAATAAGAATGAGAAGCCTGCTCTATGTAGAACAACAGAAAGGAATAATCTTGACCTGAGAGTCTTGCGTCAGTATTTGGTTATGAATGTTAAATAAAACACTTGGAAAAGGAGAGGGGAACTCAGTGCTTGATTGTATCCCTGAAGCTCCCATGTTCTTAATGCATAGCATATACACATATATAGACTTTCCTGTGTCAAGAGAGTGTGTGCATATGTTTGCATGTATTTATGCTTGGGTGTGACGGGCCCAGGAGGAGCCACCCCAGATTTCATTGCCACTTTAGGCCTGGTAGCCAACAGATCTCCAGCATTGACCTTCATCCAATCACAGCCTTGGAGTGTAAGAGGGCAAAGTTTTCACTTTCTGGCATTTTTGTTTGCTTGCGTATTATTTGGAGACAGAGTCTCGATCTGTTGCCTGGGCTAGATTGAAGTGGTATCATCATAGCTCACTATACCTTCAAGTTCCTGGGCTCAAACAATCCTCTTGCTCCAGCCTTCTGAGGAGCTAGGACTACAGGTATATACCACTATGCTTGGTTTATTTTTTTCTTTTTAGAGGCAGGGTCTTGCTAGGTTTCCCAGTTGTCTTGGCCTCCAACGATGCTCCTACCTTGGCCTCCCAAACTACTGAAATTATAGGCATGAGCCACCATGCCTGCCTTCTTTCTGAAATTTTAATTTTTACTTATTTCAAAGAACCTTACCATATTTTTAAGTAGGTGCCACACACAGTACTTAATTTATGCATTTAAGTAAGCAGATCTGACAAAACAATGAAAGCTGCATAAGGTTTACGTGGGCAAATTGTCACTTCTTGAACTTCTAAATTTGTGTGCACAGTAAGTTGGAAGTTTGCTAATTAACTCTATGCACATGCCCAGAAATAGAGTCACTAATATTGCTTCTTGTCATCGAAAACGTCTTTATAGTACGCCAAACAAAATGCAGCTTCAGATGATATACCCAGGTCAAAAAATACTGTGCATCATAATATTTTTAGCTTTTTAGTCTCACATTTTTTT
>NW_003852435.1:1641456-1677669 GCF_000181295.1 Otolemur garnettii
GTGGTTATTAGTGATGTAGGATAACAAGGTAGAATACTTGCTTTAATCCATACAATGCCTTTTTGTGAAAAAACTGGCAATCAGTATACTTTCTTGCAGATGTAGGATTTGATGTTTGGCCTATTGGATATAATATGGAATCTTAGAACCTTTGAATAGAAATTATAATGTGTAGGCATGAACTACTGAGACAAAAACTTCACAAATCCAGGGATTCAATCAAGGCAAAAGATAAGTCCTGAGGTGAGCAGTTCAGAATTGTAGGGAAGGCTCTGCTCAAGATCGTCTTTTGGGACTCAGGCTCCTTCAATCTTGTGGCTCCATTCTCCTCCTGGATGTTGTCTATCCTGTTGTCCTTTTAGTTAAATTGAAGTCCAGCTGCCTCCAGTGAAAAGGGAAAAGAGAAGCAGGCAAGGACAGGAAGCTTCACTTTCAAGATAATGATGATGCAGAAGTTGGCCACAACTGTTGTGCTCACATCTCATTAGTCAGAGCTCTGTCATAGGAACAAAGAAGTGCCTGTTAGGTAATGGCTGACAGAAATCCCAAGACAGGCTTTTACTTCTCACTCTGTGTGGCTGGCAAATCCACAGAAATGACTAAATCATGTTGGATACCATGAAGAAATTCCCTAGGCTTTTGTATGCCTTCATTTTTATTGGTTTAATAAAGGACTGATTAAAAAAGCTAAAAAGTTAAGCCATTTAAGAAAATTAAAATCACTTTCTCTTGATCTATGAATTGTGTGAATTAATGTGACTTTCATATACTTAGATATAATTCATAGGTTCTTTTTACTGTTCATTTATTTCAGAAAAATTAGAAGAGGTCCACTACAAAATTTGTCCTTATAACTAATGAATCTGTATTCTCTTCATGACTGTAAAATAAAATGTATTGATTATTTCAATGAATGCTATTTATTGTACACCTCTTATGAGCCTGCCATTGTCCTAAATACAAGGGAAGATACAAAGCTGGGTAATCACATGGGTGTTGAAGGTCAATGTGAGTAAGGTTCTTGGGTCCAGATGATATGAGTCGTTATAAACTTTGAGTATGAAGGACTTTCTACTCTGATCTTCTTTGTATTACCACTGATTGTGGTATTCCCAAATCTTCAATTTCACCTAAAAAAGAAAGAGAAAGAGTAATATATAATTGAAGAACTCTCAGCTCCCTCATTAGTTTAATGTATTGTGATTACCAATGACGTGTCCGGTACCTTGTAAAGGTAAGGCACAACAACGGTGGAGAAGGCAGTTTCTACCTTTGTGTTAAGTTTATCTTCTACATCGATGACTCCCAGTCATTAGACGTTACACTAGGGACAATCTAGATGCTTACTAAGTTTCCCATTGAGCAGCTATAGCAGACACTATAACCATAAACTGCTGGCCCTCCAAATATTTTGGCATTAAATGGGGTCCACATACTCAAATCATTGGTCAAGTAACATGCTGACTCAAAAGCAGAGGCACTGAACTGCAGGAAGCATTCCAGGTTGCAATCTGTGATTCTGATTCAGTGAATACAGAGTGGATCTCATAGATGCTTTTCTCAGAAACTTCCCACAAGATTGTCAGGAGTAGTCAATTTGGACATTTACATTTTTGCATGTAATCTGATTGTTTCAACTTTAAAAAAATCTATATCTTGCCTTGCATGACTAGTGATGGGTGTACCAGGTTTCACTGATGAGAACTTGAGGACTTGCCCGGGGGCTTTTCGATTGTGATGGCCTGCTGCTGGCTTTCCCCATAATGTTTCTCAGTTTGCTCAGGTTGACACTATTCAGGTTTAACTCTCAGGAGAATTCTCATATGTACAGTATTTTTTCTTCACATTAAATATCTAGAGTCCATAGTTCTCTATAATCAACCTATCCTTTCTTTTGAATTAATCTTAAAAGCAATTTTAATTTCCTACTGTTATAAAGCATAGTATGTTATAAATGCATTTATGCATTCTTTTAAACAAGGGACTCAAATTACCCCCCGCACTATTGTTCAACATATATGCAAAATAAAAAAGCATCAAGTATCCATCAATCATTTGAGTCACTTCTTCCAGCTAAATAACTGATCGATTTAAGGACATTCACTTATTTCTCTGTGCAGGAAGTGTGTGAACTTTCCATTGCATTTTAATTCATGTTTTTTTCCCTTTTATTGTCATATTACCTGTCAAATATGAACTTTGTATCCAAAGGTTCTTCTTCCTTATATAGCAATGTGAATGTTTCCTTAGCTGTTTTCCTTTCTTCTCCATTCTTTCCACCCCCTCCAAATTTGTATAAAAATGGCATTGTGACTTCCTTTGTTTTATAATAGATTGAGTGTTAAACTGAGAGAAAATAAGGATCTTCTTTCTCAAGCCCCTTTTAGAGATCATTGGAAATATATAGAATCCATTTGCTTGGCCTTAAACTGCCCAAATTTGAACATCATTCTGAAGTTAAAGCTGTCCCTGAGGACTGATGACATTTGATCTGAGTAACAGCTATAGTACTCAGTTGAGGTTGTTCTTTCTATACAGTTTCAAAGCTGGAAGCTCAGAAAATCCATTAAAGCCAGAGTTAGAGCTGAAATAAAGGTGATGACATAGCCATTTGAGGTGAGAAAGGTGAGCTTCTGCGGAGGGTTTCGAGCAGGTGCATAATGAAGACAATTTTGGAGCCATGCCTCTGCAGCACTCCCGGCTGCCTGGCTTAGATCTGCCAGAGCAGCCCAAGGATGCAATGCAGTGTGGCCCCATCAAACCTTACGACACTCCCCATCCTTCCTCCATCGTTGAAACAGTTCTTATATGCTGCTCTCATTTGGGGGGTCTAACTGAACCCTGCTAATAATGTAAGGGCAGGGTTTTATGATGCCATTCAGAGAGGATGTTAAGTAACAATAGGAACTACTTTTTCTCTCCAGAGCACAGCACAGACTGAGAGAAAAGTATTCCTTACCATTGTCACGTAAAGGAGAGGGATTGCATCTACTTGTAGCATCGCAGCAGAAGTTACCTGTTCACATCTATTAGGACTCATAAGCTGTGCCTTTTATTCCCTTGGCTCTCAGCCTTCATGATAGCTTTGGCTGAACAAGATTTCCAACCATCCTCAACAATCTACATGCTCCTTCAGGCCCCATATTCAGATTGTTCTAAGATGAGCACAGGGAAATTCTGTTTTTTGTTTCTTCTTCCAGACGACTGGAATCGCCTGTCTTTGGGGGTTGCTGTGGGTAGTCTTGTCACTCAGACTCAGCAAGAGGCATGAAGTCTCTTCTGATTATGTTTCAGCTCCTTAACAGGAACTATTCTGTTCCCTCATTTGCCTGCTAAAAACCCATAGCGATTCTTGTCTTGTTAAATATAATTCTGTTGCAATTACTGTCAAATATTAAATTAAAAGTAGTTAGCTCATTAACAGCCCCCCCAACAATCGATTAAAATTTTTATTTTTTAATTTAATGATGGCTGGCATTTATGTAGGAACTCAGTTCTCATCTTTGGGATCTAATTACAGTCACTTGGAATGCTCATGTTGTACATGGTCCCGGAATTCCTGGGGCATGGGAGGGTGGGGTAGTAGGAGCAGGTGGATGTGGTGCAAAAGCACCTCTGAGGCGGAGCCTGGGCCTGGGACACCCAGCTGCAGGTGTGGGGTGCACAGCCAAAGGCCAGGGCTGTCTCCAACCTCACAGGGGTTCATGAGGATGCATGAGAGGGGTCTTTCTGAAGGGATGAGCAGAGCTTGGATCTGGGGAACACAGGAAAGCAATTGAAACTTGAAAGTAGCAAAGCAGGTAGGCAGTGGTGCTGAGCAATGTGTGTGCATGAAAGAGGGGTTGGAGCCACTGGCCAGATTGCAGCAGGCTCAGTCTTGGAAGGAGCAGTAAACAAGGCAAAGACTTTGAAAATAACAATAAAATAGCAATTAAATACAGTGCCCTCTCATCTGTGTTTACTGTAATATCTGACCCTTAGAGAAACAGAATGCGGATCACAGCACCAGGCTGTCTACATTTATAACCATTTCAGTGGGTTTCTAAACCAGTGCTTATTAATCTCAAAAATGCAGTGATCACCCAAGGAGCTTGTTAAAATGCAGATTCTGACTTGGTGGTCTTGGGTGGGATACAAGCTTTTGTGTTTTTCACAAGCTCCCAGGTGATGCCTGGACATCACTTGGCGTAGCAGAACTCAGAGCAGCATCGAAAGTGCAAGGCTTCATTCACCTCATCTGCGTGTCAGCCACTCCTGTCTCTTCCCCACCTGATGTGCTTTGTGATTTCTGCTTGCTGTGCATGTAGTAACGCTCACTGGGCTTCCGGGCTCCTCTTTCCTGGTCTCAGCTTAAATGTCACCTCCCCGGCATTCCTCTCTGACCACCCAATCCAAAGCAGTCCCCTCATTCCCAATTACTCTATTCAAGTAGCTTTTATTTCCAAATTCCCTCACTGCTAGCTCTTAATCCATAACCATTTATTTATTTATTCCATTAATTCTTTAGATGTCCCCATTTAGATATAAACCCGCAGGAAGACAGGAACAATTACTGATATATTTCCTACTCTACCATTTATTAGGTCCTGCCTAGGTGCTCTACATTGTATTAAGTGCTTTACATTTATCTCATTTATTCCTAGCGTCAATTTTGTAACTTAGGTCTTTTTAATTACTGGGTTACAGAGAAGATAAGATAATAGACATCCTTAAAAATACCAAACAGAGACTGTAAGCATTTGAGCAAAATAGGGATCCAGAAAAATGGTATTGCCTGTGCTGCCTCTGACACTTTGCTGGAGTTCCAGCTCCTGAGAGATGTTCAAACTGGAATGACCACATACATGTTCCCCCTGGGGACACCATCCAGGTGAGGATGATAATTCCATCACATAGCTAGGCCGGTCTGATGATAAAGGCGATTGCTAAGTAGTTAAGACAGAATTAAAAGGAAATTCAGTATGGAAGCTAACTGGAGTCGTCCACACTACCAGAACTACCACTAGCTGCTGTGTGTTGTTCTCTAAACACAGGCCCCATCCTTTAAGATTTAGATCAGCCAAAATGATGGAGGAGGGATGTCTCATCCAGGGCAAAGGTGTTGCATACCTCAGATGGACATTGGCTCCTCTGAATCACTGCTACCACCTGTAACCAGAGGCAGAAATGCTTTGGCCAGGTTTGTCTTCTCCTTTCTGTAAGTACGAATTCTGTTAGGAGTGCATTTTGACAGTACTTGGTATCTGGAGTCCACATTCAGCTTTTTCATTAAAGACATGACATTTGTAGCCCTTGCTTTTTTTTTAATCAGGGAGGGCAATTCAGGGTTGAAATTAAGTACTAAGTTTTGATGGCCCTGGATGATCCCGAAAGGGGCCTTATGAGGTCACTTACATCATACTCTAGACATGTAAACATTTCATTTCTTATTGTGGATGGAAGAGAGAAATAGGAGAGTCATGGTTCTGACTCTAAAGTTTCTCTAAATGCAGGCTCAGCGGCTGACCCTCCTGGAAGGTAAGAGTGCCTGGGGCCTGCGGTGGGCTTGTTATTTTTGATGGATTGCAGTCTAGCTGCAGGGCAGGAAGCTCCAACCCCCAGGGTCACAGTGTTGTAGCTTGCAAAGAGGCGGAGGCTTGAAACATTTTATTGTAGACAGACAGGAGAATTTCAGGCACTATCTTCAGGTTCCCTTCCTCTTCCTTCTTTTTCAGGTTTACCCCAGCTATAAAGAATCACACCAAACTGCACTCCTCTCTCGCACCCCTCCATGCATACACTCAAGCTGGATATGAAAATTGGTCTCTAATTGTTGGATATCAGCTTGACTAGCTTTGAATTAACAGCTAACACTGTATTCATTAATCTGAACAGGGAAGAGCAGGCAGACTGTCACAACACGGCTCAGTTCAGCAGTCATGCGGAGCAGGTGAGAGCCGAGGAGGTGCTTTCAAAGTGCAGCAGCCGATCTCCATCAGCCCCATCAGCCCGTGATGACGTGCGGAAGGCAGCCAGCCTCTGTGCCGCCCCAAGATGGATGGCACACCTCAAAGTCCACCGTCCCAGGGGCATCCCTGCAATGATGGATGGTTATCTACAGCGATTAAACTTCAGAGCTTTTAAATGTCATTCTGGAATGGAATGCCATCTCATAAATGTGTTGTTTAGCATTTATCAAACATGTGGATGGCGTGGGGTTTGCAGGCTGTGGAGTCATTCTTTGAAGGAATGAGAACAAAAGTTAGAGTTTGGGAACTGGGAAAACCATGTGAATAAAATTTGATATGATTCTAACGGATTCTCTTCAACACTGAAATACACTGGGGCAGAATCTTTTGGTAGACACTCTACATTGTTTTTTTAAGTGTTGAGATTCATTGGGGTGTGATGAGAAAAAATGTGCCCTACAACAAAGGGTTAGGAGAAGGAGTTTTAAGCTATTGCTTTTATTTATGGTGAATTACTTTGAAGAAATCACAGTCTACCTGTATAACCTCCACTGTGTCAGAGAATCACCTGGGGAGCTTAAAAAATATCAGTCCTAGGTGCTCGCCTGTAGAGATTCTGACCCAGTCAGCCTGGGTGGGATGGGGCATGTGTATAGTGGTGAAATCTACCGGAGTGCTGGAACGTGCATAGTTAAGAGGAAAAACCACTGGCTTAGATAATTTTTGAGGTTTTTGAATCCTGTATTTCCCTGGTTTTTAACTTTTATGTAGATACTCCCAAAGTAGAAAACACTTATTAGTAAGAAAAACTTTCCATCAGAACAACATAATGCTGTTGAATGACAAAGAGGGGTTAATATTTTGACCACCAGTTGTATTTACACAGTCATGAAATCCTAGATTGACTAACTGTGGGGGATTTTTATCAAATCCAAAGTTATAAGTATGAGGACTAGGTTTACTTAGACAGAGCAGGGTGGGCTTTATCAACACCGGCCTCTGTAACAGGTAACGTGGGGCACAGTTCTCTGCACATCAGGAAGTTGCTGATAAAGTTTTAGTCCTCTTTCCTCCATTTCTCTTTTGTTTATTTATTTGCTCTGATTGGAGTCAGGTGGTGGCATAATATTGAAACTACCCTTTATAAAATTAACAAAGATCCATGAGGTGGGAAATGTGGTAGGGACTCAAACTCTGCAGGATAGGCATCATTAAAAAAATATATATCTATCTATATCTCTCTCTCTATATATATATCTATCTCCAGCCATTGTCCCCTAGTTTGCTTTCAGGAGTCACATAGCTGAGGTCCATAAAGATTCTTAGCTTTCTTCATGGCTCCCATAAATAACATCACCCTTGTGAAATCTAAGACTACTTTTTGAGATACTTTCCAGGCCCCGCATTCTAGTGAATCACTGACCAACTCAGACCACTGGCCCATGCGAACGAACTGAGCCAACTGATCTTGCCACTCCCACCCAGGACTCAACACAAAAAGACAATTTCTGCACTCCTATGATTCTGCGTGGAACCCAGGCAATCAGCAAAGCCAACTAATTGCTCAGCTCTTTGTCTGCCACACTATCTTTAAAAACCCTTCCTTCCAAATTCTCAGGCAGAGATTTGAGAGCTTCTTCCTCTGTCCTCGCATGGCACCTGGGATATTAACTCTCTCTCCACTGTAACCCAGGCAGTCTCAGTATATTGGCTTCCTCTTGAGCAGTGGGCAACAAACCTCACTGGCCTCTAACAATGTCTTTGAAATGTTAACAATGATTTTAAATGTCTCCTTCCTCTATTTTCTTTGCCACCTACATTCCTACTTTCAAGCAGACAGTTGGTGCTGTAATTTTGACCTTATGGAAAGGATGAAGGAAAAACTCACACCCAAGTCTAGGTCCTCAGACCATGTCCATTCAAGGTGATTGCCCTGAGAGAGGGAGTGCCCCCCAGTTAGAAAATTCTCCAAGGAAGGAAGGGAGTGAGGAGAAATGAAGAAGTGAAAATGAGACTTCAGTGGGCCCAGGACGTAGGCTCCTGGGGTTTAGTTGCAGCAGGAGTGATGGGGCAGTGGTACAACCTAAGAAGGGTGGATGGGACAAAGGAAGAGGTGAGCAAGCCCACTTTTGGTATGCAGCCCACCACCATGAAAAAACCCAGTGAGGGATGGCTTTGGGGCCCATGCCAGAGGGCTTGCCATCCTGTCTAATGTCTCTGAGCAACAGTGAGAATCACCAGACCCAAAGGGGTCACTTGGACAGAGTCATTGCAGTAACAATTGTGTAGGCTGATGGTAGGGCACTGGCCAGAGGAAGGACAGGTCACAGGATGCTGGTAAGAGTGACAGCACTGGATAAAACACTCTTTTGTTGTTGACACTTTGTGAACTCCAAGGAGGGTATGAACTGGAACTGTGAGGTAGAACAGGGGCCTCAAAGATACAATGTTACCCTTTACACATTTTCAGGATATAAACCCTTATGCTATATCCTTTTGATAGAAGTAAAAAATAAAAATGAATCATGAAGTGTGGTTTGGCAAGTACATACGAGGAAGGCAGTCAGAAATCCATGGAGTATTAAAATGAATTTCCATTTAGAAAAAGTCCTCGTTGTGCTGCTTTAAATAAAAACAAGTCGAGAATTAGAGGGATAAGAGGTAATTCCATTTGCGAGAGACAAAGTCTACTCGATTTGCATGCAAAAGTGTAGAAGACTTTTTACTTTATTCATCACTCCATTAATCTAATTTCAAAAGGGAAAGCCCAGACTGAACACAGAGGTTATTCACATTTCAAACAACCTCTGTAGGCATAATGAGTAAGCAAAGCGTTCAACCGTTAGACTTTGTTGCTTCTTTACCAGCTGGAGACAAGTACAATGAAGGTCATGCTATTTAATCTTATGTTAGGATAGGTATGTGCCGTTGGGGTTGAAGAAGAAATTATCTTGAAAAAATGACAAATAACAGAACTTTTATGTACTGGGTATCAGTGTACATAACACAGAATAGCATGTTCAATGGTAACTGTTTCCATCTTGTTTTAGTCTACAGAATGATTGACTGTGTGAAAATTTCCTTGGTGAACTGTGAGAAGGAGCTGGAGTCACAGGCACCAAACACCATTCTGCAACATGACAGAGGGTTTGGAATGACTGCAACCCCAGGAATTTCCAGGACATCTGGTAAGTCAACAACATTATCACAAACATTATGGCCAACAATGTGAGTTTTTGCAACAATATATTCATTTTCCAAATGTTCCAGCTGAGAAAGCCACACAGAACATTCCCACCATCTAGCAGATGGCTAATGGGGAAGCCAATATTTTCTGTGGAAACCAAAGTTTCTTCTTCTAACATTAGATATTTTCAGCACAGAGAACAAATAAGCATTTGTTTTTGTAGTTCATTCTCCCACTCTCCGAACGAGAATGTATTATAGACTGTTAACTTTAAAAAATACATAAGAAAAATGTTTTGTTTTGTTTTGTTTTTCTTGACGTTACAGAAGTAAGAGGCTGTGAGATCCAGAAGCGTTTGGTGAGAATGGTCTCTGCTTTCTCGTCTGGCATGAGATGGAAGAGTTGGAGAAACTTTATGCCTTTCTTTATTATGATGATTATTATTTTCACTATTATTGTTGATTTGTGGGGTAAAATTTTTGAAGTATACAATTGGAAATGAGTTTGCCCCTACCTATATTCAGATTCACTGACTCATGGGACAAGTAACTATGAATGTGACTTGATTTTCATAGAGAATGAAACAAAATGAACAAGGTTCGGTTGCCACATTAATTTTATGGGAGTGAGAGGAGATGGCAATGAAAGATAAAGATAAAATATGTTATTTGAGTAGCATTGAGTTAATATATCTTCCATAGAGTATACTTGTGGGTCAAGTATTCACCTTAAAGTATTTTACCTTCATTGGTCATTATCAAGAATTCAAGTACATGTTTAGGAAACTAATGCTTGTAACATACTTTAACGAGACTTGTTATAAATACATGTTTTGTTTGTTTTTTGTTTTGATTTGTCTTTTAAAAAATATGCAGGAGCAAGTTGAAGCTCCCATTTTCCAGAAATAACTGCAAAGCAGTGTTTTTATGTCCCTGTTATCTGACTAAAACCCTTTGAAAAAAATGGTTTTGATACTGCCATGCAAAAATACTGGCATGTAAAATTACTCTTATTTCTAACAAGCTAGTTCACTTTCAATTAACATTAATTAAAGTTACTCTATACCTACTATGTACAAGACAATATGCTAGGCTCTGCTGGAGACACAAAAAATTTACATTGAAGTTAATGGTGCAAAAACAGGCTTAATTTCAGTATGTTATTAATCATAGATGCTTTCCTCCTTTTTTTTTTTTTTTTTTTAAAGTGGATATCGGACAGTGCCTGTGGCTCAAAGGAATAGGGAACCAGCCCCATATATGGAGGTGGTGGGTTCAAACCCAGCCCTGGCCAAAAAAAAAAAAAAAAAAAAAAAGATAAAGAAAAGAAAATCTTAGCTAAAACATCCATTTGGTGGTTGCTAAGGAGTCTGACTCTCTGAAGCCTCTGGAATCCAGGGATGGCTAATAGGCTCTCCCTGCTAGATGAAGATGTGCTTTTCCTAGATTAGAGTTTGGTTGAAAATCAAGAGAATCAAAAATTTGTAAATAGTTTTTTAATGAAATAGACAAATAATTTCTCCTCATTCTCCAAAGATGCCCATGTTTTAATCCCACCCAAGAACCTATGAATATATTGTCTTACTTGGCAAAAGGCTTTTTCAGATGCTTAAGGCTCTTGAAATGGAAAGAATATCCTGGATTATCTGGATGAGGCCAATGTAATTGTGAGGGTTATCATAAGAAGAAAATATGAGGATCTGAAAAAGAAAAAAAAAAAAAAGCACATGTGACTACAGAAGCAGAGATTTGGTGATACAATTTGAGGATACAGGAAGGGGCCACAAACCAAAAAATGCAGGCAACCTCTAGGAGGTGGAAAAAACAAGGAAACCAACTAACCCTTCCTTCAAGGCTGCATCCCTGATAATGCCTCGACAAATGTGCTTTTACCAAGTGTGAACTATGTCAGGCTTTGAGCCTACAGGTGAGAATAACCTTGTGCTGTTTTAAGCCATTGTTTATTAACTTCAGGAATAGGACTCCAATGCAACCAGAAATTGTATTAGAATAAATAATTACTATAAGTTCTTCTGGATGGAAGATGTGCACCTAAGTAAAGGAGACTGTGGCATACCAAGAGTTAATCTTCCCCAACTCGGCCAGGGCTGTACCCTCAAAGATAAGCATCAGCTTTAGCCAGGAGGAATGAGGGAACAAAGAGACAATTGCATAAAGATGCTTCTTTGTTTTCTGCAGTCACCTAATTTTTGCTCAGGCCTATATCCTTTTAAAAATAATTTGAGAAAACCTGGGATATGAACAAATATAGTTTCCTCTTGAAAACTTGTAGACAGACCTGAACAGATCAAAAGTAATCCCAGAAAATGCTCAGCTGAATATTAATGGGTTAGTACCTTCTGATTTTAATATGACCTTTTCCTACATCAAACATACCGCCCCAGAGGACTAGAGATGACAATGACTTGGCAGATAATTTCTGATGTTCTAGGAATTTCTTTGACATCTATGATATTTGTTTCTTTATAAAACCTCAGCAAGTTTCTACCTGATATTGAATATCCTAGCAGATAGAGAGCAGAGAGAACAGAAACTGGGGAAAATAAGCAAATACAAAACCGAAACCATTTAACCTGTAAAAACATAAAATCATCAGGGGGAAAGACAACCCCCAGGCTCTGAGTATTTTTCATTACTTGTGCACATTCTTATATAATAAGCAGAGATAAGAACTGCACTACCATATCTGGGTTCTGTTTTTACCACGAATGAATGTTGGTCTTACCTCTGATTCACCTTTATTCTGTAGGACAAGATGTCAACATATGTGATTGCTCTTAAGTTGAAGCCTCCTGAGTGCCTGAGCCTGAAGCCACTTCTGAACTGCTCTAAATGAACCCGTCCTCTTTTTCTAGCTTCCTCTCTTAGGAGCTTGGCCCTCTGAATTATAGCCCTTACCCAACTGTATCATAATTGTGTATCTGCCCCCTTCCTCCAACAGACTGTGAACTTCTTAGAGTGATGGATGATACAGGACAGGGGGTGCCAAGACCTGTCACCTTGCCTTAGCCCTGGTGATGTTGGTCTAGTAGCAGCTAGCAGTGGCTGGAGGGTAGGCAGGGGGCCCCTAGGAGGCTCCAGTAGCTGGAGGGGCCAGACAATTGCAGGGAATACACCTGTGGCTTGGTGTCTCCTTCCCAGTACCCTTCTGGCTGCAGGGTAAACCCCACCTTTTCTAGAGCTGGTCAATTTCATGTAAGTTTTCAATGCCTGAGAGTTCTGGCCCTTTGCTGCTAAATGGAAGGCTGGCTGTAACTTTAGAACAGCGGTTCTCAACCTGTGGGTCACGACCCATAGGAACTGTATTAAAGGGCCACAGCATTAGGAAGGTTGAGAACCACTGCTTTAGAAGACCTATACCCTGAAAGTAAACATTGAGTTCAGGCAAAACAACCCCCTATCGCCATATATACCCCTGAGTAGAGAGCCCAGACACAGACTTCTGGGAGGGAGCAAGAGAGTTTGTTCCCCACCTGCCAGGAGCTTTGGATTTTGTAGTTTTTGTATTCTTTGTGAATAAATACTGTCTTACCACTGATTTGTGGTCCATGGATTTATTCTTCCAATCGCTAAGACCAAGAACCTAAACGCCAGTATCATATTTGGTGATCCAGCCAGGAGAGAAGACGAAGTTCCTGTATTAGTGAGACATGACATCTCACTGAACTTTGTATTTCTAGCCTCTGGGGAAGTGCCTTCACTCACACAGTACTTCATACATGTTAATTTCAATTGTTAAGTGGGGAAGTCATTTTCTCTTTCAAGAGTTATTCAACATTTTCATCATCCTTACAGCTAGTATGGCTTGAATCCTAAAGCCATATTTGACTTTTTCCTTAACTTTTCCTTCCACTCAAATATTCATTAAGTCTGTTTCATGTATTCTCTACAGTCATGCTTCCCTTTGCAATGCTAAGATTTCTACTTGATTCTGATATTTAGGACCTCATGCCTGAGTGATTATAGTCAGAGTATCCCAACTTCTTCTAAGCCCTGTGACAAAATAAATTCTTGTCTTGGCTATATTGATTGTTTCCAAGTATAACCCCACGGACTGGTCACAAGATGGCTGGGCAGTTAATTACTGAAGAAGTTTAATACAAAACAGGCCCCCTCACTGGAGAATATGGCTGAATAGGTATCACATAGGATTCCTTATTTTTAATAGCTTACAAGACATTGTAGGTTGGATTGTATTTTCCCAAATTTATACTATGATGTCCTAATGCCCAGTACCTCATAATATGATGTTACCTGGAAATAGTGTCACTGAAGATGTAATTAGTTTAGATGAGGTCACATTGGGGTAGGGTAGGTCGCAGACATGCATACAAGAAGAACGCTCTGTGAAGGCAGAGATCAGGGTGATGGTTCTACAAGTCGCGGAATGACTCCATTTGCTAGCAATCATCAGAAGCTATGAGAAAGGCTTGGAACCCATTTTTCCTCTCAGCCCTCAGAAGAAACCACCCTGCCAACAATTTGGTCTTGGATTTCTGTCCTCCTGAACTATGAGACAATAAATTTGTGCAATTTCATACGTCCAATTTGTGGTATTTTGACACAGAAATCCTAGAAAACTAGACCACTAGGTGATTCTGATATGTCGACATAGTTTTTGAAGTGGTCTCTTATTTCTCCCCTACATGAAAACCTTCAATACTTTGAGGGTAATTATGAGAATTAAATGAATTAATATATAAAACTCCTTAAAACAGGTTTGGCACATAGTGTTATATACACATTAAATAAAAAAACTTTATTGCTGAAAGCAGTGATATTGGTATATGTGTAGATAATGTATGATTTTAGATGGCATGAATGTGAAAAATTCTTAATAATCTAGGTGGTATATTAATCCCATGATGTCTCAGATTTACTTAGGACGTAGATCCATATTTAGTAATAACCCATTTTAGGAAGACATTGTATCTTGGAAGCCTAAATGTTCATGTGATTTATTGTTGGGATGCAGAGTACCCACGATGTAGATGAGTCTGGGATGGGGTCTACACTGCCTCTCCTTTGGTGTATCATGTCTCTTCAGCAGTAACACAGCACTTCCTTTGGTTTGTGAGTAGATGACATGGGATTAAAATAAAAACACTTGGGAGAAAAAATTCCACATAATTAGTATGAAAAGACACCAACTACGAGTATTCACGATCTGCCAGACACTCTACTAAATGGTTTACCTGTGTTATTTTACTTAATTCTCATGACAACTCATGAAGTTGGTAGAATGTTATGCCCATTTTTACCAGGGAAAAGAACTGAGACTCAGGAGGATGAAGTAATATGCTATAGAACACACAAATTGTAAGTGGCAAAGCTGACTTTGGGCACGGCAGTCTGACACTAGTGCCTACGCTCCTAACTTCAGGTTTTACTGTCTTTTAAAAATTTAACATTTTCTTCTGAAAGATAGTATACATACAAAAACCATTTACACACACGCACGCGCGCACACACACACACACACACATATATACACATGTAATTTAAAGAATACTTGTAAAACAAACATTTCCATAAGCACCAGCCTGATCATAAACAGGACAACTACAAGTGCTCTAGAAACTTCCATGCAGCCTGTTATGATCACATTTTCTTCTGATATCAGAAGGCAGCACTTCTACACTGAGAACACCTTCTGATAATCATGGTGACCATTTTCTTGCTTGTCTGTAATTTTATTATCTATGTTTATAACCCTCACTAATGCTCTGATTTTATTAAAGCTAGCATCCAAAATCACCCTCTGTAGAGACTGATCTCTTTCCCCATAATTTTCCTGCTTTAACCCTCTCCTGCAACTTCCGCTTGATTGATATGACCTTCATGCTATCTGCCTTGCTTCTCCTGTCATATTCGTTCCTAGTAAATCCCTGTCTTCGCAGCTTCTGTCACCAAATTCACGCTTTCTTTATAATCCACCTACCTCGGGGGGCTTTTCTGGCTTGCTCCATAGGTTTGCTTCCTCTCCTCAGTTTGCTCTTCTTCCTGCCTTATTCTACCTATTTACACTTTCATCACAGCACATTTCCATGCTGTTTTTATTAGAAAGTCTGAAGATATTTGCTACTATTATTCACATTTTATTAATAATATTCATTACTATTTTTAGTACTAAACGCACAGTATGGAGATGTAGCTTCTATATCACTAGCAGAAAATAAGATACACAAAGTCCTTGCCCTCAGGAAGCTTACATTCTGGAGCAGAGAGACAAATAATTAACACGTAAACAACTAAGTACACAAGATAATTTCAGATTATGGCCAAGCGCTAGGAAGGAAATGGAACAGGGCTGACACGGTGTGAGCTGAGAGCTTTTCTTCAATCTAGGGCAAGAAACATTCAGGCAGAAAGAACATCTCATGCAATGTCCTGGAGGCAAAAAACAAGCTTGGCAAGGAACTGGGGAGGAAAGAGAGCGTGGAGTAACGGGATGGACAGCCGGTGTCACACACTCATCGGGAGTTGTACTGACTCTGCTAATGACCTTAGGTGTTTTTCCTAGATCTGATGGGACGCCACAGTAAAGTTTAAAGAATGGAAGGGATATACTTTCCCCTTCTTGTGAGCACTCATGGTGGATTGTCTTTCAGCTTTGAATGGACATGTCTTTTCCCTAATTAGAGTGCTCCATCTCCGTAGATTCCTTCAACTATTTTCTGTTGATGCTGCTAATACTGTTGCAAACCCTGCCCTTTCGAGGCTGTAATTATACTAACACTTTCTTCTAGTTTTTAGCAGTGTCAAACTTCCTGACAGTACTGAGTATACTCGAAAACCTATCAGTAAGGGAAAGTTTTGGTTGGACAATTGAAGTACCTTTGTGTGGTTATTACACCATCAACAGACGCGACTTGCCTTGGGAGCAACTCAAGAAGAGCCAAGACACTTGTTAGCTGTTCAAAATCTAAAGTGTGCCTTCTTTGCGATTAGTTATAACTGGATGGGACTTGAATTCCAGCCGACCTTTCATGCACTTCTCAAAGCCAGACATGAAGCAGTAGGAATATAGGGACCGAGGTTTCTGATACAAACTGACAGACATAGCCGGCGCCTTTCCTGTTACATTTCCTAGGGACTTCGTGCATTTCATCTCCATACGGTTCACGCTTCTGCAAATTTTAAACAAGCAAAGCAACTGTCAGGAGAGTTAAAAGGAACCCTAACAAAATTTGTCAACTTATGCACAACTGAGATGTGAATGCATAAAATGGGGAGGGATCTGTTAATACTAAAGAGTCTTTTTTTCTCTGACAGATGAGAGCATGCATCTGGTACTGAACTTTCCAGGCGGTGGATGTTTAGACCGTTATTTATTATCTAAATAAGTAACAGTGCACTCCAGAAACTGAAGGAAAGATCTCTTACTCTGTGAAACAAGGCAGGCGGGGAGCAAGGCATATGGCTGTTGCCCTCAGGCAGCGTTTCTCAGTTTCCAGGAGGGTTGGGCCCTGGTGCTAGCATGTGGGGATTAGTTATTAGTTATTAGTGGCCCCACGGAGCCACTGCCTCAGAGGAAAGCCCTGATGCTGCGATCACACTTCATTACTCCCCGATGTTGTTAATGAGCCAAATTTCCAAAAGGGAATGCTCCTATTAAGTATGCCATTTGATGCTCAACAACATGATCCCAAATTTTACTTACAGATGGATTATACTTCAATGGCTCAACTGGTCCGGTCCGTGTAGCCAGTCACTCAACCTTTATGCTAGAGATGTTAATGATTCATTGCTCCAAGAATAGTCTCAACAACATGGGTCAGAAAATACTTTAAAATAATTTTACCTAAAGATATTCCTGCAGAGAAGGAGTTTTAGGCAGAAATGGTAGAATCCAGTTGCCTGGCACCTACCTACTCTTCAATTTAAAAATCAACAGGTATTTCCAGGCCCTGTGCTAGTTGCCAGGGACCTATTGGTGAAAAAGACAGAAAAGGGGCCCTGTCTTCATGGGCCAGGTATTTTAATGTGGGAGACAGGAGACATACATTCAAGGCAGGGAAATATACTGATTGGAGAGTTAGGTGTCCATGGAGGGAATAAGAGGTGGAGATTATAAAACAAGTAAATTAGGTGATAAGGGACAGTCTCAGTGAAGAGGTTTAGAGACCTCAGACAAAAGGACTAAGTCATGAAAATATTGGTGTGGGGAAGGCTAGAGATTTCTAGGCAAATGGCACAGCAAACCTGATGGTTGACGAGACCTGGATTTATTTTAAAAACTGAAAATATACTTGAGTATTCAGAATGCATAGGGGCTGAAGGAAAGAGTGATACCTGATGGATGGAAAGGCAGATCTGGTAGGGACTTCTCAGCCACGAAAGATGTGTTAGTTGGTTAAATGTACCTTCTTTACTATTAGTGGTAACTTGATGAGATTTGAATTCCAGCTGATCTTCCAGCACATCTCAGAGCAAGACCTGCAGAGGTAGGAATAGGGCTAGCGGGGGTCGGAAGACATGTTAAAATATTTTAATGCAATACTAAACCACTGAGTCTTTAAGTTGGAGGATAGAAGATCCAATTAGTGTTTTGGAGAACATATACACTTGGCATATGGATACAGCCTGGTGTCTTGAGAAAGCCTATATTGTACAAAGTTCATAATTTCAAAGTTTACATCCTCCTATACCATTCATTCTAATATTTATCAGTGATTTGCTATATAGTGACTATGGAGAAGATACAAGCTTACTGTTGAGGGTGAAAAATCACACTAACATGGAAAGAAAATCTTCATACATGTGACCCATCTTCCAATCTGAAGTTCAGAGACTCCATAGAGTCTAGAAATTCAAAGAGAAGCCTGTCCTTGAACTAGAGCATCATAGGAATTTCCTCATGGAGGTTGCTCTGTCCCTCACCCCCATTCCAGGATTCTATGTCAGTCAGCATATTTCAATACATAAATGCTATAGATACATGACTATAAAAATCCCATATAAATAATGCAGAAGTTTTTATGTATTACTTTTTACTTGTGTGTATATGTGTGCGTGAGGTTAAAGGAAGGAGGCTCAGAGTAATATCATTCAGATAATTGCATTAAGGGCTACCCCTAGTATTACCTCTAGATTCTTTGTAACAAAATAATGCTATAATTCACCATTGTTTAGAAATAGAGTCACAGAAATGATAACATTCTGAGTAGTGGGAAGATACTGGGGAATCCAGACTCTTCACACTAAAAATGTTGAATCATGTAGCATTACAAAATCAAATTATTAGCAGATTTCAAAAGGAAACCTAAGAGAATACCAGTCTGATTCAATAGGATTTTTGGTGTCAAAAATCTGCTTCTCTGATGTCAACTAGGAAACAAAAACTAATAGATGGGCTCCTTGCTATCATAGAGTAAAACACAGGTGCTGAGAACATAAAGACTTATTTTCACCTTTATTCTTATCTTGGTAAAACAGTCCGCTGACTCTGTCACCCTTTGTCTAGCTGAGGTTTAGCACTGCTGTCGTCGACATTAAAGCCAGGAAAAGAGAGAGGGGCGCTGGAGATACTTTAACCGCCACAGGCATAAGCCATTATCTTCACCCTGTGAAAAATTGCCCGATTTCTTCTCTTGATAAGACTAGACACAGGTTTAAAAACATTACTTAGAAACAAAACCCTCAAATATCTCAGCCCTTATTTCTCTTTCTTTATCATTCACCAGAGCCTTTGAGAATTGGGGGAGGGGAGCAGAAAGGTAAGTACTTATAATGAAAGGCACTTAAAGAGGGCGAAATGTTAGATTTCATTTTTGAGACACAGTGGATAGAGGCATTATCCCCGTAGGGCTTATTCAGTCAAGAGCCTGAGATGCTGAAGCAAGCAGAGATGGGATGGGAAGAGAGTCCTCCAGGGTCAAAGCGCACAGTGCGGGGAGGCTTCCTGTTGGCTTCCCTTTGCTCTGGCTTTCTTGGAGTGTGAACTTGCATATGGGTCGCACATCAGCCCTTCTGAAGCTGTGACCGTTTTCTAAGTGTCCTCAAAGTTTGGTATGAACACCTCAGCGCAGCATTCTCGTCCTCTGTTGTCATCCCCCAATCCACCTCCCAGGTGTCATTCCTACCCTACTTCCATCACATACACCCAGTAGTGTCGCCATTGCAAACTTTCTGTCATTCTGCAGACTCTTGTACTCATCCCTGTCTACGCCTTTGTTCTTAACTACTCTTATCACCTCGAATGACTCAATTCAAATTTAACCTTTTTTTCATTTGATCTTCTTCACAACCTTATTCACATCATTACTACCTTTATTCGGTTCCCAGAGCATTTTACCATTTTCCTTCCATCTCCTAGTTTTAACATTTCACATTCCTCTCTGCCTTCTACTTGGGTTTCCATCCCCTCCCCTTCAGACTGTGAGTTCTTTGAGAACTATGAGTCATTTCATCACCATGTCTCTCTTTCGGAAACTAGCGCATCCCAAGAACATTGAGCACATTCCAGTGAGTGCCGGGGAAACAAAGGGAAAAGACATGCCCGGCTTCTCTTCTCACGGAGCTTATATTCCAATGGTGGAAGAATAACAAGAAACAGAAAATATAGAGGAGAAAAGAATTCCATTATGTGGTAGATTATATAAAGCAAGCGTAAAGGCTGCGGGGATAAGAATGTTTCTAGGATGGGGGACATTTCATTAGATGGGGTACAGGAGCTGACTTCTTTGTAGCGGCGGGTTGGGGGATGAGAAATGGCAGTGGGGCAGGCCAAATGAGGCATTCCAGAGAGTAGGTTCAGCAACATCCTACAGCAAGAACAACTTTGGCATATGCAAAGAAGTCATTTTGAAAGTTAGTCATTTCATGGTAATGGAGAGAGACGTATGAGATTGAGTTGGACAGTTATGCAGGTGCCAGATCATTTAGGACAAGGAGTTTGGACTCAATTTTAAATGCAGTGGGAAGCCATAGGATTGTTTTATACAGGAATGTGATATCGTAGGATTGATATTTTCAAAGATAATGTAGACATTTGCTGAGTTAAACTACCTTTTCATAAGAAGAGGGTTTATTTGTTCTTCTTGGACCGAATATTAATGAGCTTGGTTTATTCACTTGAAGCATTTTCAGCTCTTTCAAAGACTCAATGGATTCAACTTGGAAACAATTAAAAATAAAAGAACACATAGTTCAAATTTTTCTGTACATTGGCTTGGGCAGTTAATTTCAAGTGTTTCATTTCTATTAATTTATAAGAACTGTTTAGCAAAACAATCTCCTAGTGTAAATAGAAAATTGGGGAGTGGGGTAGGATCTGTTTGTATAAGTACGCTACCTCTTTAATTTAAATTCACAGGACACTTTTTTTTTTTAACAGATTTAATTTTTTTTTTCTTTGAGACAGAGTCCCACTCTGTCACTCTGGGTAGAGTACCATGGCTTCATAGCTCACAGAAACCTCAAACTCCTGGGCTAAGCAATCCTTTTGCCTCATCCTCCCAAATAGCTGGGAATAACAGGCACCCACCACAATGTCTGGCTAGTTATTCTGTTTTTACTAGAGACAAGGTCTCACTCTTGCTCAAGCTGTTCTCAAACTTCTGAGCTCAAGCTATCCACCTGCCTCAGCTTTCCAGAGTGCTAGGATTATAGTCCTGAGCCACAGTGCTGGCCACAAGATACATTTTTTTTTAATTAGTACAATAACTTGTAATTAAAATATCCTCCTTTCACCTTATATTGCTTCATTCAGGTGTACCCTCCATAAATGCAAGAAATTCTTTTGTTGCCATAAGCAGAAGTCTGGACACACCTGAGAGTAAGTAATTTAACTTTTTACAGATTTCTTTACAGTGTGGGGGAGTTTTTCTGGCTTTTCCTACAGTTAGAATGACTAAATGAAGTGGTACTGGGTTATCATAGAACAATTTAAAAGACAAGACAAAGATGTGATGGGGATAATGACTTTTTAGACCCAAATTGGGGGGCCTGGGAATCTAAAGAACAGAGTTTATGTTTGAAGAGATTCTATCACTCTTAGAAAAGTTTTCTGGCAATAATTCAACTTGCAATAATACAGTAAGTTTACATTGGAAGGCGCCTATTTGTAGCTGAAAGGACTGGGAATATTTAATAGTTCACACAATGAAACCCAGCTATAAGGCAAACTGACATAAACCAAATGTTCCTGATAGATCCACCTACTCCTCACAGATAGAATGGGCTCTGCAACAGTGGGAGTCTGGCCCATCTCTAATTTTATTCTATCCTATTGCTGCTCATCCTGATTAGATTGGAAATGGAGTTAATGTTTTAATTAACTAAAACGTACAGCCATCCCAGGATGGAGTTCTAGGTTCAAGGTCCTAGGAGAGAAAATGGTCTGTTTAAACAAAGGTGATTGATGGTGAAATTTATCACAAAATTTGACTGCTGAAATTTCTAAAATTTTCAAGAATTATTTTTGGAGTGATAATTACTGTAAGGGGGAAAATTATTATATGCCTATTAATAGCTTTTAAGCATTTTATGAAGTAATCCAGTAAAACTGACTTCTACTCAGTCCCCACGTACTCACATTATTGGCAACGTTTCCTCTGTGGGTTGCTGTTGAGACATTTTTACTGTTTACCAGATGGGGTAAGATTTTACATAACTTAAAACATCTGCTCTCTTTGCAGTCCAATATGATCATCTATGTATATTTTTGAATTATATTATTCATTTCCTTTTAAATGATCATGAAAATGTTTTCAGAAGGACAAGTTTACATGGCATTTGCCAAAGACATTTAACTTTTCCCTCTCTTTTTTTCTTGTTTATCTGCTATTAGGATAGGCCATATTGTGAGTCATGAATGTAGCGAAATATTTAGATATATCTCCTACTCAGGAAATATTTGATTTCCTAATTTAACTGTTGTTAATGTCACCTCTGCTTTCCTATACACACCTGCATATATCATTTCAATGTAAATACAAAATAGTGAAAACCATTTTAGATTATGCCAAGGGTCTGACACACAAAAGAAGTCTTCAAGAAATACTTTGGGAATAATGCTGATTCTTTTTTTTTTTTTTTTTTTGGAGACAGAGCCTCAAGCTATCCCCCTGGGTAGAGCGCCATGGCATCACAGCTCACAGCAACCTCCAACTCCTGGGCTCCAGCAAGTCTCCTGCCTTGGTCTCCCAAGTAGCTGGGACCAGAAGTGCCCGCCACAATGCCTGGCTATTTTTTGGTTGCAGCCATCATTGTTGTTTTTTTGCAGGCTGGGGCTGGATTCGAACCCACCACCTTAGGTGTATGTGGCTGGTGCCTTAGCCCCTTGAGCCACAGGTGCCAAGCCATAATGCTTATTCTTAAGGAATGACAGAAGGAGTTGTTCAAAACAGAAGCAGAAATAGAATTATTTATTTGGACTTTGAACTAGCTAAAAATAAAAATTATCATTGTGTAATTTATAAAGCACTTTAGTATGTAGTCATCAAATTTCTTGTTGACATAACGGTTATTGTCTCATCTTATAGAAAAGGAAACTAAAGATTAAAGACACTTAGCAACTTACCCAGGGTCATGATGGTAGAAAACTACTGGGACTCAGATCACAATCTCTATCTCCAAGAACCTTTTCTTATTCTCCCATGGCGAAGTCTTAATTGTTGAACCCTTGGAAAATCCATCTGACAACACACATGTCCATGATTCCTTGAGGTCAGGAATCCAACTACCCTTCTGATTAGGGTTGAAACACACGGTACAGAGCCTGTTGCTTCAGTAGGCTGACTTAGTCACCTCATGGGCTGCAATGCCTTTGCAGGTATAATGGGTTGAATTGTGTTCCTAGTCCTAACCCAGTACCGATGAATATGACATAAATAGTCTTTGCAAATATAATTAAGTAAAGGATCTAGGAATGAGATCATCCTGGACTTAGGTTTCTCCCTAGATCCAAAGTGGAGTACCCTCCTAAGAGATAGGATGGAGGCGACACAGAGACGCAAAGCCCAAATAAAGATGGAGATGAAGATTAAGCAGGTCCAAGCCAGGGAACATCAAGAATTGCTGACAGCCACTAGAAATCAGGAGAAAAACGTGGACTGGATTCTCCAGCAGAGCCCCAAAGGAACTGACACCTTGATTTTTATTTTGTACTTCTTGCCTTCGAAACTGTAGGAAAATTAATTTCTGATTTTCCTATGCCACAAAGTTTGTGGTAATTTCTTTTATGGTAGCCCTCAGAAACTAATGCAGCTGGATTTGCTTCTGGAAATTAGGAAAAGAATAATATGCAAAATTAATTGGGCTATATTTGCTTGATGTAGAAAATAGGAAAAAATGGTAAGATGAATAGGAGATATTAATAGGAAAAAAACACCTTAAGAAGCAGAACATTTAGTGGAAGTCAATAAGCCTCTCCCAGTGCTCTTTGAGGTGAGAATCCCAGTACCATTTACTCATTTTCTCTGACCTATAGTTTGAGAAATAATTAATAATTATAAATGCACAGATATTAGGATTCTAGACAATTTGCTCATCAATTCTGTGTCCCTGGAAAAGTCACTTAATTTCTCAGATCCTCATTTATAAAGTCAGTGCAGTGGGCCCCGTGGCCAGTTTTAGTTTGATAATTCCCAATCTCACCTTGAGGCCTGCTGGATTGACATTGCTAGTCACTGAGGAGTGGAAGACATGTTGGTAGACCCAGGGCTGTGGGTCCAAAACAGCTGGGTACACATTGTAGCCTTGTCACTTATCGGATGTGTAATCATAGGCAGATTGCTAAAGCTCAACCTTGTTTCTATACAGCAATGATCATTATACACTCCTTAGAGGGTTACCGAGTGAGCTAAATGGAAATGTATGTAAAACATATGCCTTTGTACGTGAAAGATTCTAACCAATGCTTTTTATTCCTCTATTAAATGTTAACTTTGTTTAATCTTTCAGAACAAGTTTATCATCATGTTAACTCAGTCCTAGAATCCTTCCTAGTGACGGACTAGCAACATTGCTCAATCTCCTTGTATAACATTTCCACTTTTAAAATTTTTTATTCTTTCTTAGCTTTCTGGTTCAGTCTTTTACATATTACCAGTTGCCAAGGGAGTATGTGTTATAGTCTCTTTAGCTTGTGTTAAGAAACAGTAGGTTGAGTATATGTATTTTCTTTTAAACTATACACTCATCACAGCTCACACACATTGCAATTTTAAAATCTCTGGACTAATATTCTAACTGTGACTCACCGGAAATGGTGCCCTGCCATTGTCTTACAAATACAAATGATAGGCCTTTCTAACTGATCTAGGGGAAAAACTCACAAGCACCCTAAATCACACAATTGCATAAATTTATAACTGCCGAAGAGTAATAGTATTTAAACAAGCCAGGGATCTGTTAACGATGATAATGCGTGAATGAACAGCACAGTTCAGTCTCCGTTGGTATTTTCTGGTTAAAAGAAACAAATTCCAGCACTGAAAGAATTTTCAAGTAACTGGTCTTTAACTTGCATTTCTCAGCTTTTGAAGAGTAGTCAAATACATCACCTGAACAGCACTTATGAAAACCCTTGTTTCTCTCCTCTGTGTTTTCATCACACACTTGAAGCGTCTCTGGAGGAGTCTTCTCTGCAGCTCCCAGACTTTCTTCACTTTCTAACCTCCACAGTCCTTCCTCCCACCTCTGTGTACCTCCACTCGCTCCATTCCTTTACAGTGTACATCGGTAGACTTGAATTTCCAGAGAAGTACCGGCTCTATCCTAGCTGCACAAACTTCCTTCTGTTTAAAGGCAAGAAAGAGAGAAAGGGTTGGCCTGGGCAATGTCAGGATTCTCTCTTTGGCCCATGAGAGAGGCTGTGAGCTTTCTTGCAAAAAGTAATTTTTAATCCTGTCACAATATTCATAACTTGATACTTATCGACTTATAACTACTTTCAGGTATATTGTTATGTTTTCTCTTAAAAATATCCCAAAAGGTTCTTATAATACTGTTGTATTATTATCAGTGGACTTGAATTTCCAGAGAAGTACCTAATTTGGCTGAGCTAAAGACAAGGGCAAAACCTGAATCTGGGTTTTCTTAAATCCAAGCTCTGTGTTTGGTTCTGTCTTCTGCTTCTGTTTGTCTCTCTCTCTGTCTCTTTCTCTGTCTGTGTATCTATCCATCGTCTATTAATTAATACCCCTCCCCACCCGCATGTCTATTCTTATCACCTCACTGTACCCTTTTGAATGACTCTGTGTAACTCTAGGTCTGAGAACAGAATGCAGGAGGCAATACCCACGGATGGTTGGCACCCTCCCAACCACATAGCGATGTGTGGGGCGAGCCAACCCTGACGGTAGACCAGTACTGAAGCTGCCAGACTTTCTAAAGGGTCATGACAACCACAGGGAAACTGCCAGAGGAGAGGACTGCATGGGAAGAAATACAAGCAATGAGGTGATTTTATAGGGTGAATATGCTATAAAATTTTACAGTCATTCATTTCTAATTTCACCTTTCCTGAGTAATGCATCTGACCCAAATGTAATTCAATAAAAAATAAAATGAAATAATTAATTTCCCAGTATGTAAGCAGAAATCAAAAGTCAGTGGAGAGAGAGGCTTCGAAGTAAAAAAGGAATCTTTCAAAATATGAATACATTATATCAGATTTTTGTAGTAATTAGCCATTTCATTCAAAAATCTCCCTTGGGTAGAAATAGTAGAGGGTTAAGAGTCATAAAACTTTCTTCCAAGTTCAGCAGGATTGGATTCTTACTCTATACTTGCTGTAGTCCACATCTCAGTTATTCCACTGAAAATTATTTTCAAAACACATGCTTTGTTAAACTTGAATCAAAGGGGATAGAATCATAAAATCTCTTTTCCTGAAGATCTGCATACTTTTCCTGTATTGAGGCAGATTAGATAGGTTTGAAGACTCCATGGTCTCTGCATCCTTAACTCTTAACTTCCTAACTCTGCTTTGGCAGCTGGAAAGCAGCAATGTTTAAAAGTAAGTAGCTGTTCCAAACAGCTTGATTTACAAAAACAGGCAGTAGATGGATTTGGCCCTCAGGCTGTGGCATGTTGACCCCTTTGTAGATCAAATGGAGAAATCAGGAAGTGGTGTGTGTGATATGGGAAACCTGTGCTTTTTGCTGAATTTAAATGCAAAAATATAGATTTTAATGCATATTTGTGTTTCTGGGTATAGCAATATTAACTCTATTAGTATAACTAAAAATTATTAACTCAATTTTCTTTCCATGTTATTAAGGAAATCCATTTATTCTTCTATAGCAAAGAAACAAAGTTCTAGTTCTCTTAAAGCTCAGCCTGTTCTGCAAGGGAATGGAAACAATTGGAATTGGAAAAGCAAATATTCCAACTTACCTAAGTTTTAAAATAGAAAGTGGAGAAATAAAAAAAAAAAAAAATTCATTAGCAACCAGAACTGAGCCTTGGATGCTCATTGGTTTTGAAGGCAGCAAATAAGTGAAAAAAAATGAATGCATCAATCTTTCAGAATCAATGCATCTCTCTGCACATAAAGCTAACTTTTCATTTCAACCCCATTCTCCCTTCATTCACTGTAGAGACACCAGAAATCAGTCCTCCCTGAGTTAAACTACATTATAGCGCCAAGCAAATATTCCTGGTATATAGATTGTAAGCAAAATGACAACTACTCTGCGAACTTTAGAAAATGTAACATAAGATCCACGGAGAAGTCTACTAAATAGATGGGAGGCAAGCAGCTGGGAGCTGTCTCTTTCAGCACCTGACCTCCTGAGATGCTTAATAAAATGGCCTACAAAGTATTACTCTCTCGTCAGTGCCAAGAAGCATTTGTGGAGAGATAAATAAAGCTATTTTCCAAAATGGGGAATATTCTAGTATGCCTATATTGAAATGACAGTTTCTTTATGGGCTAGGAGATGGGCAGGGAAACGCCAGCCAGGTAGTTGCCCCTGTGCCTACCACCAGTAGAAGCTCTATAATGAGATTCCAAATTAGATTGCTGAACCTCAAAGACAAGGTGCTTCACATCTGTGAGATGTTCGGCTTGACTCTGTAATGAGTTCACCGAGCAGAATGAACCACACTTGAAATCAAATACTTTGCATGCAGGATGAAATAAGTGGGGATCAATCATAGTCAGGGAAGTAGCAATCGCTCAGAATATAATGACACAGTGAAGAGGAAAAAAGAGGAAAAGTGTAAAACGGAGCGTTTGTGAAAGAACCAGTTCATAGGTAACACAAATGGGCAACATTTGTGCCGAGGCAGAGCTGTGGGCATTAGCCTGTAGGGATGATCTCTGTACAGAGTGAGATGGCGAGAGGAATAAAAGGTTCACACTCTCTACATACACATCAACAGGCTCTAGGAGCAGCCATGGGCATAACTACCTTAGGAAAGTGTTTTCAGAGTAATCTCAGCTGCTTTTAGTTGGTAACATCCTTGGCAAAGCAAATAAATCGGTCTTGGTAACAGGTGGTTTTGCTTTACATGTAGATTCGATTCTAGAGGAAGCCCACGCAACCTCCCTATGGCATGCCCACCTCTGGCATGACTGGCAAGATTTAGAGGCATTTTCCTCCCTGCAAGTGGCTTGCAATGGTTTGTAGGAAGTAGCACCTCTCACTGCACAGAGAACTTGCTAGCAGAATCCCTGAGAGGAGTAACTGCGTGAAGCTCTGTAGGCTGGCATGGCCTTCACCCCAATAATCCAGGGTCTTTTATCCCAGCTGCTCTGCCGTGATTAGTGTACCTGCCAAGGCCAGGGTTCCCCCAAGGTAAGGGTCAGCTGCTAGAAAAATCACGGATGCCCCAGGCGTGACCCACCTCTTCTTTCTCAGAACCAATATCGTTACCTGTTTCACTGTCTAGCGGGGAAATGTCACTGGAGGCCTCATTAACAGCAGACAGTACAGAGCGTCGTAGTATAACTTCTGGCCTTTCTGCTGGATTTGAAGCTTATATTACAGAAGGAAGAAAAAGAACAGGTGTCATGACTTGTCTTTTTCTTTTTCATCCTGCAACTGTCACTCATAGGGTTCTAAACAGAATGAAAAGAGCCTAAAGGAAGTCCAGTGAGTTGCCTGGCTGGGGGGGAGGGGTCATGCTGGTTTGTTGCAATCTTTGTTTTAATGAAAAGGACAGCTACCCAGTGTCCCCCTCCTTTACTTCTCTTTTGACTCGATGCAGCCTTTTGGTTGTCAAACTCTATCCAGATCCCAGCAGGCTCCTGTCTGGGTCAGACTGGACATGACCATGTTCTGGCCTCAGGCTGCCTTCTGGAGTCCTCTGGAATGCTTTCCGGGGAGACACAGGGGAGTAAGTGAGTGTGTTTCATGCTCTCTGTTCCTGGCTGTGTCTGCTAATGAAAGCTTTCTGTTTTGAGGGGAGAGAGAGGCTATCCCATCTGGCGTTCTCTTTCCCCCTGGTTAGATTATAGTAATTGAAGAGAGATACATTTTGGACAGAAGTCTCTAGCTGCTGCTCTAGTTCCTTCTCTCACCTCATCCTGCAAGGCAAAGCAGTGTTCCCGGCTTGGCAATGAAATAGAAATAGGAGTGACATGATGGAAGGGTTTCTGGGTTGAACAAAGCAAAGACATTTGGTGTAAAAACAGTGTTAAACAATGTGACTGTGGGATGCAGCTACAGGAAAAAGTGTTTTCAAAACTACCTGATTAAATAACTTGTTCTGGAGCATCTCTTAAGACCAGTGATTAGGGAGAACGTTAAAGGTTAATAGAGAGAATGAGCATTGCTGTTTATTTGCACATATAGAGGTGCTGTACTTACCACCCTCCCAACGCCCGAGCACGCGCAATAGCCCCTGCCCTCAAGGAGACAAGGACACTATGGCCTCTCATTAAGACAAGCACAAATTGATCCAGAGTGTTCAAGGGCAAACCATTAAAAGCACTGCTATTGTTCTACTATTTGTTTCTCTTTCGCTTCCTTTTAAATTTACTCCTCTTCAATTCATTGAATTTTTTTTCCTTATTCTCAGACTCTCTTAGGAAAAATTCTGTGCACTTTTCTAAGTTGAATCTCATTTTGCCATTCTCGCCCATATTCTTATTCCTAGGGGAAAGACATGGCTAGAATTCTTGTGTGTATGACTGATAAAGCCTTTAGAAAAAGAGATAATGAGGAACAGACCAGCAGAGATCAAAGACTCTCCAGCATAGATAGAACACAACAAGTATATCCTCTCAAAAGCAGTCCAGTCATTAATATGCCGGGGATGGGAGTCCTCGTCTGAGTGGTCAGGCAGGGGGCAGCATTTAGTGAGGAAGTGCAGCAGCAGAGACAACTGTCCCAGTCACAGGAGGGAATTATGTAGGAGCAAAGCACTCTAATAAAAATAAGAGGGACAGAAAAAAGAAAGGACTGGAAATACACAGAAAACACTTTATACTCAGGGACATGTATAACCCTGTACGTTGCTTCCTGACTGCTAAGAGTGTTGCTGTAGTGAAGAAGCAGCCGGAACAAGCAGAGGATTGTCTGGCAAGGCACCATAGCGGGGGCAGCCTCTGGACACCAAGGCACTTTTACTTCTAATAGAAAAGAGACTAAACCAAGACGTTCAGCAGGCTGGAGCAGTGAGGGAGCACAGGTACAGAAAGACCTCACTGCTCTAGCTTTTCTGGTTCCTGCTCTTCTTGGGTCAGAGCCCTTTCTTTTCCACATTCCAGCTTGGTTTGGTATGGGCTCTCCCTTGCAAAGTAAGCTCCATTTCCTGTCTGCGAGTTCCAGAAAGCTTGAAGCTTTAGGAAACAAGAGTTGCCTTCATAGAACTACAGGTGCCTCACTGTGTCATCCCTCTTAGGAAGTGATATCTGAATGAAGGATTTATCTTCCCTCTCCTAACACATGTACCAATAAGATCTGGTTAGGATACTCTTTGCTTTGTTGCTTTCAGTCAAAATGCCATATGACAGCTGGCAAATAAAAGCGATAGGCAATTAAGGCTTTCAAAGCAACTGTCTTGGACATTTCCCTATTTATGTGTGATGTCTTGGGCTTGCCATTGTCTTCCTGGTTCTGTGTTCCTGCTTCAGTCCACACTTCTGTACGTTTTGTCTTTGTCCACCCTATGTCTCCTTTAGGGCAGTAGACAGCAGCTGGTCAGATCCTGCCTATGATCCGTTTTGTGGTTTCCCTGTTTCCAGTGCAGTGGGGTGGGGTGGGCGTGGCACCCCCTGGGCTAGCTTGCTTTCCCTCTCTCTGTCTTCACCCTCCATCCTCTTCACTTCTGCCCCTGTACCCCTGCCCTCCTCACCATTTCCTCCGCCTCACCTTTACCACTAGAGAACGATTATGGTACAGCCTTCCCAGTGATGAGAGTTCTCATACTGACTGAGGAAAGAATGCTGCTAAACAATTTCCTAGAAGTGATAAAGTCATTTTTACAAAGTTAAAATACTGATGAAATAGGAAGGGGCAAATCTGGGCACATTCGCTACTTTTGATTACTCCAGCAGTCCTCAGCCGAGAGTGAATTTGCTCCACTCCCCAGGGTACAGCTGGCAACATCTGCAGATGCGTTGGTTGTCACAAACCTTTGGGAAGCTAAAGGGTTTGCTGCCTGCACTAGTCAGTGGAGGCCGGGGATATCTCTAAATGTCCTTCAAAGTACAGGACTTATCAAGCCTAAACTGTTAACTTTGCCTTGGATGAGAAACCTTGGGTGGCCATAACTGTAACAAAGTCACATTATTATATTTACTTCTGGTCACTTAATTCACCTGAGAGGAAGAAGATATAGTCTTTATAACTAGGCAAATGGATGCAATTTTCTTTGGAACAACCTTTATTCTTGGCTCTTCTTCCCATTCAGTTTCTAAGAACTATTCTATACCAGGAATCAGCAAACTTAGTCTATGTCAGATAGGAAATGTTTTAGACTCTGTGGGGCAAAGAAGCAAAATTGTGGCTACTTAAATCACAAGAGAGAAAACGCCTGCTGCTTCTTGCTTTGTTTGCCTAGAATGTGTCCCTGGTGGGGAACAACCTTCACACCCAGTTGTGGTTGGCTGGAGATATTCTCTGGAGGAACGGCAACCAGCCGAAGGGACTGGGGCTTTGTGGTGAGGTGAGTCCTGGACTGAGGGTCTACCAGTCCACACTTACAGTGAAGTCCCCAGCATTCAGGTAACAGTGAGGGCTGGCCCTGGCCAGCAACAAGGCTCAGCTGCCAGTTGGACAGGCAAGTGCTAAGTACTGAGTGTAGCACACAGGGTGGAGGCTCATTTGCCTTGTAATTAGTAGCTGGCTCATGTGGTGCCCACTGGCGCTTGAGAAACAGGAGAGTTTGGCTCTCAGCTGCAGTTTGACAACCTCTGATCTGTAGCATTCTGGACCTTGCATTTCGCCATCATCCTTTTCTCTGAGAGAGAGGATTATTTGATTTCAATATGAAGGGAATTTTTTGACTGTTTGGAAGTTTGTAGCAATAGCAGAATTTAACTTAAACATGGAAAAAAGCCACATGTAAATATTATTTTCTCTAAATAGAGTCAGCCTTGTGCAGATCTACCATTTAAATAAAACTTCAGATTTCTAACTGTTGGGGGATCCTTTGGGTTCACTAAAAGATGTTCACATCTAGGTGCCCTACTACTTAAAAACCAAAATAACAAATAAACAAAACCCCTTAAGAACAGTGGGGATACATGTATACTGTATCCTCTAAACCTGTAAACTGACAAGCTAAAATATTGGTCTGATTTTAATGTCAGAATGTCTATAAGGGGCAGTCTAAGTAAGTTAAACATTTCATATTTTATATAAAAGAAAGGGAAATAATTATCAGAAAATAGTCAAAACCCATTCTCACTTCCAAAGAGGTGCATTATCTTTTGTATACTTCTTGGTTTAAGCTTATTCCTCCACCTGTATCTTTGCTCCAATCTATTTTTAATCATCTTACAAATAACATTTTTTTTTTTTTGAGACAAGAGCCTCAAGCTGTCGCCCTGGGTAGAGTGCCATGGCATCATAGCTCACAGCAACCTCCAACTCCAGGGCTCAAGTGAGTGTCCTGCCTCAGCCTCCCAAGTAGCTGAGACCACAGGTCCCTGCCACAATGCTCGGCTATTTTTTGGTTGCAGCTGTCATTATTGTTTGGTGGCCTGGGCTAGATTTGAACCCGCCACCTTAGGTGTATGTGGCTGACCTGAGCCACAGGCGCTGAGCCATAACTTTTTAAACTATATCTCCCTTGGTAGCTAAATTTAAGAGGAGCATCATTCTAAGGGCTTTAAAAAATCTTGAAGTATTCTCATTATATTTGGTAACAACACATGAATGCTTGCTATCACTGCTATCTATATAATACCCTAGCAGAGGTCTTGAAGAGTGCAATGAGATAAGAAAAAAATATCCATTTATTGCTTATATTAGTCAAGATTACCCAGAGTGACAGAACCAATAGAATATATAGATGGAGATATAGAAGAGGGGATTTATTAGGAAATTTGGCATATACGATAATAGAGGCTGTGAAGTCCCACAACAGGCTGTCTGCAAGTTGGAGACCCTGGACACTGGCTCAATGCAGGTCCAAAGGTGTCAGAACCACAGAAGCTGATGGTGTAACTCCTGGTAGGAGGCTGAAGACTAGAGAATCCAGGGTGGAAGAAGACCCTGGTGTAACTCCTGGATTCTAAAAGCCTCAGAGCCTGAAGTTCTGATGTCTTAAGCATCGGAAAAGAAGAGCATCTCAGTTCTAGAATAGAGAGAAGAAATCACCTTTCCTCTGACATCTTAGTTTGTCCAGCTCTCAGCAGATTGAATGGTGTCTGCCCCAATTGGTTCACTGACTCATATGCCAATTTCCTCTGCAAACACCTTTACTTACATACCCAGGAATAAAGCTTCACCAGTTCTCTAGACATCCCTTAACCCAGTGAAATTGACACCTGAAATTAACCATCACACTGCTCTGCTCATCCTAAATTGGTGTGTTCTCCAGATGTATATTCTTCTTACTCCATGTTCTTCACCTATGTGAACTCATTATCTCCTGTGGTTTGTAGTATATAAGTTACAAGTCCAAACCTATTCTGGAAATTGTGATTTTCCTCTGAATTGTGTAGTCTTATCCTCCAGTTCTTTACTAGACAGCTCTAGCTTGAGATGGGTTCCAGCAGCCTCATGGGTGCCAGCTGCCTCATCCCCCGCCCCCCAAGATGGATACTGCCTGCCACCCATGTGCACCATGGGGCTGTGTAGGATAAAAGATGAAAGGACAAAAAGATGAGGATACCATAACTCTGAAATGATGACAGGCACCATTACTCTTAGATGGCCCGGATCGGGCTGGAACAGGACAAGGTAAGAACAAATGGGCCAAATACTGTCATGATGAAAGTTAACGAGCTAAGTGCTGTGACAAATTGTTTTACTTATCCATTAGTTGCTAGATCTGCATTATGTTACCTTATTGTTACCTAACTGCCCTTTACCTTACCTATTGACTAAACCACTAAATTGCAAGGCTCCCTTCTGTAAAAGGGGTCAGTGTGACCCTGTGCTTGCTTTTTGCTACTTTCTCCAACTTTCTTTTTGCTTCTAATTGCTGACTTTCAGCCCACGTGTTTGGCCCTTTGCCAACTTTCAGACTAGATAAACCCCAACTTCAGACCCCTCAATTCTCTCTCACTTAGTCTGCATCAGACTTTGCTGAGTCAGCCCCGCAGTTAATAAAAGACTCCTTTTTGAAATTCTAATTTGAGTTGGTGGTCCTTATCTTGTCCCATAACAAGCTTATGCCCCATAGGCATCTTGAACTACTTTTCCAACATATTTAATACTGAACTCACAATCATTCTAAATCTTTGCCCATTGTTTTACTTTGCATAAAATATCTTTTGAGCCCTTACTTGTCTAGCTAACTTTTATTTCCTTTTGTCATTGAAGATTCAGCTCAGATACCACCTTCTTCATAAAACTTTAGGTACTATCTCTATGACTGGGAGAAGGGCCACTTTTTTGCACTCACATATCTGCTTATCATATCTCTATCCTGTGTTCCCTCTCCTCAAGGGTACTAAATAAAATTTTACTTATTTTTAAATATCTCTAGTGACCAGTGTGATTACTAGCAGATAAAAGGTGTTCAATACATGATTATTGAAAACAAAAACAACAACAAAACTTGAAGTGATTCTCCAAATTCTGGAATTATAGCTTCTGTAGAAATTTATTCTTGGGATTTTCTTTTAAAAAGGAATTTTAGTTCTGTATAAGGACTATACTATTAGAGAATTTCTTCATTTATGAAAAGCATATGCCATCTAGTCATGCCCTTACTCAAAAGAATGAGACCACCTTCTCATTAATTCATTCAAGAGACTTATTGTACAAAAGTGATCATTAATGCCTGTACCTTTCATACAGGGGATCAAATGAATCTAAAAAGAAAATCTGATAAGGTGTTTTAGAAAGCATTGTGATGTAATGGAAGGAGCAAAGCCTTAGAAGTCACCTGAAAGACCTTGTTGATGTTATATGTGGAGGAGAATGGGCTTTTGTAATGGTGAAGAAAATATTTCCCAGTCCTAGAGAATGTGATCTGAAGGACAGGAGAATAAGAAGTTTATTACATACATTTTTTACAAAAAATCTAATTAATATGAGATTACATAAAATTAGGCCACATTACTTGCATCTGTGAGGCAAAGTCTAGGTTTGTACGTGTCTAGCTATGTCCCCCACACAGGAAGTGTGCTACACACCCTCACATTGTTCCCCCTGGGAAGGAACCTGCCAACCCCTCCTCTCTCCTTCTTGGTTTGGTTAAGCTTTTTCTCCTGTGAGCACATCATTGTTAATCTACAAGTTTCAAATTAATATTGAGTACGTGTGAATGTATTCTTTGCTACAACCTGGAGGGATCTCAAGTAGTCTCTACAGCTATGGTTTTTATGAAAAAAGATTCTGTTCATTTGGGAGAAAGGTTTCCCCAGAGACTAGACCTTGATGTGGCCCGAAGGTCAGAAGAGCTGACGTTTCTAATCTTTTGATCTGCATTTATAACTGAAGACAACAGGTTATCTCTCTTGCATCCATGTTTATTTTCCTTTACCTTAATTAATAGTCCTCTTCACAGTGAAAGGAAAGAGTATTGTAGCCCTTTCTCAGTTCCTATTCTGGACTGCCATGAGGAATAAAATCAAAGAAGAGTACACTGATTTGCAAACAAAATAATGGGAACTAGAGGGCACTCTCTTATTATTATTATTTTTTTAATATTGTTTGGGACTCATTGAGGGTACAAAGAATGAGGTTACTCTGATTGCATTTTTTAGGGAGAGTCCCTCTTATAATTGTGTCACACCCCCAAGAGGCGTGCCCTACACTGTAACCCCCATCTCTCCTCCTTTTTCCCCTCTCTCTATCCCTCATTCCCCTTCTCCCCACATTGTATTAAATCATCTTCTTCATTCATATTGGAGAATACTCTCTTGAGAGAGGAACGGAGGTTTCTCAGGGCCAAGAAGATGAGAAAAAGAGAAGAAAATGGGCAAGAAATCAGCAGGATGAGGATCCTATAATGCAAAACTGGGTAATGAGAAATGTAGGTGCTGCATATGACCAGAAATTTGACTTTGAATACACACAATAGTCTTGCGGATATGGTTCTTAAAAGATACAATAGGTTTGCTGTCCAGCATGGATTAAGGCATTAAAGAAAGGGACAGAGGGGCCTCAGAAACCAAGATGAGAATGAGAATCCAAGTGTTGTAGCAAGAAACCAGAGAGCTTTGGATCAGTAGGAATGTAAATCCTGTAAGGACTGCGTGGACTTTCTGCTGCTGCTGGGTCAAATAGGACAGGAGCCATTTTATTTCCACATTGAAGGAAAAGGTGACCCAGGTCGTTTAGAGTTCTTACAGATGTTCAGATGGTGGATGTTTGCATTAAGCTTAGAATTGCAACAGGTATTTGTGACTGAACAGGCTTGAAGAATTGCATGTTATTAAACCCAGGAAGTTTCAGTGTGGCCCTGAAAAGAGTGAGCATATGAGTTTAATGGTATCAGCATCTTGCAGAGTTCTTTTTCCTTTCTTTCTTTCTTT
>NW_003852435.1:1677689-1691432 GCF_000181295.1 Otolemur garnettii
GTTTTTGGCTGGGGCTGGGTTTGAACCCACCACCTTTGGCATATGGGGCCAGCACCTTACTTCTTTGAGCCACAGGCACTGCCCGAGTTCCTTTTCTTAAAAAAAAAAGTGTATTTTTTGCCTTTTAGAAATATATTTTAAAGTACTAGAATTTAGTATTAGAGGTGACTAGAAAAGATAAATTTACTTAAGTGATATATACAATGCAATTTTGTTTGTTTGAGACACAGTCTTCCTCTGTCACTCTGGGTAGAGTGCCACGGTGTCATAGCTCACAGCAACTTCAAACTCCTAGGGTCAAGCAATCCCCTTGCTTCAGCCTCCCAAGTACCTACAGGTGCTTGCCACAAGTCCCAGTTTTTCTATTTTTAGTAGGGAGAGGGTCTTGTGCTCTTGGCTCAGGCTGGTCTTGAACTTCTGAGCTCAAGTAATTCTCTTGCCTTGGCCTCCCAGAGTGCTAGGATTATAGCATGAACTACCATGCCCAGTTTAAGAATTTCATTTGGATTTTAGAAATTCTATATTTGGACAAGAAAAGACAACCACTGCACTTTTACATTGTATCCCTAAGAATAGTTTTGACAGCATGTAACTGAAACCTGCAAATCACAACGGCTTAATTAAGTAGTGGCTTATTTTTCTCTCACAGAAAGGAAGGCAGGAATGAGCTGCCATGACTACTATGGTGCCCCCGTGGTCATCAGAGTTTCAGTTTCTTTCTCATTTTGCTCCATTATCAGAAATATTAATGCATGTAGCTACTCTGCAATCCACAATGGCTGCATAAGATCTAGCTGTATGTTCTCATTTCAGAGTGTATGAAGAAGAAGTTATTTGAAAAGGGATGTGTTCTCTTAAAGACAACCCGGAGTTCTTACCATTGACTTCTGCTTACCTTCCACATAACAGAACGTGGACTGAGAAATGTTGCTGTATTCAAGACAGCCTTGTGCCTGGGTTTAAATTAGGGATTGGGAGAAAATTGATAGTTTTGGCTACCATGTTTCATACAGCCTTCATTCTGTAGCTGTAGTGGAGACCCCATTGGCAAGGAACAAATGGTGAGCATGATTGACAGATAATTAGGAACTTAAAAGCATTCAGCAAACAATTTTAAAATAGTAGCCAAACAGATGTTATCATTACATATGGATAGGAAAGAAGAGGGGAGAAAATTGTGAAGAGGAAGGTGGGGAGAGGAAAGAAAGAGAAGGAAAGAGAGAGAGGTTCTTTGTGACTTATCTATTAAGGGCATATTTAAAGAACAAGGCACACTTCTTTCTCTAAAATATTGATTTTTCATTTTAAGTTGGAGCCAAATATCAATATAGGTAAAATTGGTAGTTCCCAGAACTGATGAGAATTCACAGAGCTTAACAAAATGAATGCATGGCTTGATCTTATTGCAACATATTTACAAGGAAAAGAGAGTATTGATCAACTCGCTTTAGGACACCATCTCTAAATTACTATTGTTTGAAATAGCCGTATTGCCAAGATGTTTATGTCTGTTGTATTTTGTTCATTGTAAGGGAATTCAGACTTTGTATTATTTTGTTCATTGTAAGGGAATTCTCGAAACTTTGCTAGTTTTTGAAATAGCCTTCTATTAAGAGCGTCAAGAGGACACATCTTAATATGTAATATGTGAATTCTGGTTCCTGTCTTACCTCAGTTGCTGAAACATGATTTAATTTATAAAGGAATAGACTATCTCTGCCTCAGTTACACTCCTAGGAACATTAGAAATATTAGGTCTTGTTCATTTTCTATGCACAAAAGAAGAGGATGTCATAAAAAAAAGTCACTTATTGTTACATTTTTGATTAGCAAAAGGTAAAATCCAACCTCCCTGAGAGTAGGATTCCTAGGGCGTTTTCACCTTTGTTCCTTCTTTGACTCGTTTTAAAGCCAGCTTCTATTATTTTGCATCACAGCTCATAAAAAACAGCCTGTAGCTACAACAGCGTCTGAAAGCATTCATGCTTTAATTGCTTCACATATAACATTTAGTAATTACTAAGTTGACACACTTCATTTATCTAAATTTACCCAGCTATAATGAAAGCTGCCCACATAATTTTCTATTGTGAATGACAAATACACAGTTACATCATAACTCTACTTGTTTGGAATGGCCCCCAAAGAAACTTACATCTAGATTCTGTATACCTTGAAACTGCAAACTATAAAGAGGCTCCTAGATTCATTTCAAGGTATTGGTGATTAAAAAACAATAGAGTTTGCCTTATTAAATTGAATTCTAGAGGAAAGAATTAGCCTAGAATCTGTAATAATGCTTATAAGTGTGCTGTGTCTAAGATTATTTTGTTTTTTATTTAGTTTTGCAAGATGGTAACAAGTTAGATTCCGACAATAAATTCCAGGTATCTATATGCTTAAGAGTTCAAGAAAACACAAAATAAGAGTCCAATAATCAAGATCTGCTTTCCAGAGATGAAGAATGCAATTTAAAAAATCAGGTAACGTTTGACTTAGATTTGAAAGATATTCATATTAATCTTTTATAGCACATTCGCAAAAGCTATATAATTAGTGGGGTAAGTGCCAAATGAGTGCTAAAGATACAAATATGCTGAAGAGTTTTTGTGGATAGAAGGTAAGGGGCCTTCTGCTGGAGCACGGCAGATAGATGAGTCAGATGCAGATTAATGGAGAAGGCATAGAATTGCATTCCTGGAGGATGTAGTGAAGGAGCGAGAGCCTGCAAGTGGGAATGAATAGATATGTTCTGATGTCTGCGAAAAACACAGTGTTAATCCTGGAGGATGAAGTGAATGGGAGTGATTAATTTGGTCGGCATATTGTAAACCTCGAATTTGATCCAGTAGCTGATAGATAAAATTCCAAGTATTTGATCTAGAAAAGATATGATAAAAGTGGTGTTTGGGATGATTAGGCTGCAAGTACCAAATAGATGTTGATACCATCAGCTAGTAGTAAAGATCACAGTGGCTTTCAAACTTCCTAAAGTTAAAAATCACCTGGGTCAATTGTTAAACATGTGGGATTTAGAACAGTGTCTGGAACATAGCAGGTACTCAACATACACTTGTTAAATTAAATTGACTTTTCACCAATCATGTGTCTATCCAAATCCAGGTGTTATTTGTTTGGGGTTTGCAAGTGATTGCCATAGATATTGTGTTTTAATAGAAGAGGTTAGAATGCTGCTAAATCTGTCAACATTCAAATGAAAATAAGTTGTAATACAGAATTGAGTCATCCATATACTGATGCATTCACTCAGTTAATAATTCATCCATGCAATTATTCTTTTGTTCACTTAATAAATATTGAGCATCCATCAGGAGTACCAGGATACAGAGGTAAATGAGATATACAAAGTCTCTGGCTTCATGGAGCTTATATTTTGATGTGAGGGACTAACAATAAACATGTGTGAAATATTACAGGATAATAGAGAACATATCTTGTCTTTGTCTTCAGTCCCTAGTACAGAACTTCAAAAACTCTTAGCATTTCCTACATCATAGGGTGTCTTGGTTATGCTAATGAGGGAACTAATGGTGGTTCTCTAGATAGCTTTAGAATGAGGCCTGATGACCAGTCAGACCAGAGGGTTGGAACATTGTGCTGGCCTACCCTCTAAGAGTAAGGGGGAGTCGGGTGATGAAGATAGTATCTAATCATGAACCTACAAACATAAGCTCTAATAAAAACTCTGCCCATTGAGGTGAATTTGTGATCACATTGATGTGTGGGGAGCGTGCACCCCCATTCTACATGGAGAGGGGCTAGAAACTGTGTTCTTTCTCAGACCTCTCCTATATGTATCATTTATAATAAAACTATAATTATAAGCATAGAATTTTCCTGAGTTGTTCTAATGGGTTAATAAAGCTGAGAGGATTATGGAAACTCCTGAACTTATGGACAGTACATTAGAAGGTAGTGTGGGTTGGGGATCCCTAAAGAGTGGCTGTCATTTGAAATAAGGATACTTTTATGGAGTACTGAACCTTCAACACATGGGATCCACATATATTCTAGGTAATTAGTGCCAGAATTGATTTGAATTGAAGCACACCCATTTTGGGATGGCAACAGAAAAGCAATAATAAGAGTGTGAATAGTGTGAAGTAGTATACCTTCCTTATTGGTCCTTCAGGGATTGCTTTAAGGAGAGCATGGAACATGAGTTAGAAGTTGAGGAACTGGTGATATTTAAATGGACAAAAAAGTAAGGGTTAAAAAGTAGTCTGAAGCCCTTGCAAGTGCTAGAGTGAGACTTTTTGATGTCTAATATTTATATTATTCAGATATTTTCTCTGATGGCTCACCCAAATAGGATGTCCTTCCTGACATCTAGGAACTGATAAAAAGGATATTTTTTGGTAATATTATCACTAATCAAAGCAATGCTAATGTTCATTCCTTGCTTATTACAGTTTGTAAAGGTCTTTTATATGTTATCTCATTATTTTTAAAATAACACTCTGAAGTAGATTATTATTTTCTGCAGTTTTATGAATAAAGAAACTGGTGTCAAGAGAAGTGAAGAGAATTGCCCATATTTTTATGGCTATAAAAAGACAGACTTTGCTTCAAGCTCATGTCTTTTAACAAGAAATATATGTTCTGTACACTATAGCAAAACTTCCCTTTAAAATTCAGAGCCATCATTATATTGTTTGTTTGATTTGTGTGATGGTCAATTTTAGGTGTTAACTTGACCAGATTAAGATAGTTGGTAAGCACCATTTCTGGGTATATCTTTGAGGGGGTTTTCAGCATTGGAATCAGTGGTCCTCTACCCTTACCCAAAGTGGGTAGCCACCACTCAATTCTCCCAGATAGAATAGAAAGGTGGAGGAAAGGTGAGTTCATTCCCTCTCTTTTGAAGCTGGAACACTCATATTCTCCTGAACCTAAACATTAGAACTTTAGGTTCCCTGGCCTTTGAATTTTGGACTTACACCAGCAGCACCTCAGATGCTCAGACCTCTGGCCTCACATGGAGAGTTACACTATGGCTCCCTTGGTTCCCAAACCTTTGAACTTGAACTGAGCCAGATTGCCACTTGCCTGGTTCTCCAATTTACATATAGCTTGTTGTGGGACTTCGCAGCCTTCATAATCACATGAGCCATTTTTTCTATTAAATCCTCCTTTTATATCTACTATCTATCTATCTATTGTCCATCTATTTTATTTCTTTGGAGAATGCTGACTGATAGAATTTGGTTTGATTTTCATTTAGCAAAATTAACAAAACTCCAAATTGCTATTGAATTGAATAATTAATGGATCCCAAAGGAAGATGGAGATAGAATCTGTAATTCTACTTCAAGAGTAGTGTTCTATTTCTCATTGACCACTCAAGTACGTTCTGTAAGGATTCAAAATAAGACCATGCTTGTAGACCATGGAATGAATCAAGATTTTTTTTCAACAGTGGAAGGCATTTTATCAGTTATGGGTGCCCAAAAAAATGTCTGTAGCTGTGAACTGAAGTTGACAACCAGGCAGAATTGGGGTCCTTCTGAAGTAGTGATTCTCAACCTTGCTAATGCCACAGCCCTTTAATACAGTTCCTGTGGGTTGTGACCCACAGGTTGAGAACCACTGCTCTAAAGAAATGATTCCTATAGAAAACATATTTTTCTTTACCTTGTAAAGTGTCCTTAAGTTTAAGTAAATATGAGAGCATTGAACGTAGGAATTTTTAACAGGTATTTTGAAACTGAGTGGGGTTTTGCCAAGTTTCAGGGTCTTGGTGTATTCCTATTGGTCAATGTTATGAATGATTCCTTTTTGTAATAAGATAGAAGGCACTTGAAAAAAAAAAGATAGAAGGCCCTTGTAGTGTACTCAGTGATTTATATTAAAAGTCATAATAATTTTCCTTTGTATAGTATTATTTTTGAAAATATCTTGGTAGTGAATTTTTCTTATCTTTCTAGCTTTCATGGCTAAGGTGAGGAGCTTGAAAATGTTTCTTTTTTTTTTTAACAGCAGAAACTTATTTAATGTTAAACCTAACAGGAAAGTACATTTACTACTTTTCTTTAGAAATAAACACAGAATCAAATGAAATGTTCTCCCAATTATCACATTCATTAAGGACTATTTTGGATACAATAACGAACTTTTTGCTTCTGATTGAAGATAGAATTCATGATGATAAATTAGTGAGTATATCTACTGGAAGCTGCCAAATTATAGGGCTGAGTGAATACAATTAATAAAATCTTTCACCACCTACATGAAAATGATAAATCTAAAAAGCCCCCAAAACATCTTTCACATATAAATATAGGTCTTTCTTTGAGGAAATGCCAGGTAAAAATTAACTTTGAACACTAACATGGCTTCATCTGGTTGATTTGTCTGCCCGGGAGTCTGGGTTTGAGGCGTTAACTTTCTTGTGTTCAGACAGGGGTGACTCCCCATTAAACCTAGAGCAAAATGAGAGAATCTCATATTTCAGGTTTATCAGGTGCTGCTCAGTCACAATGGCTGCCGGAATCACAAAGCTTTAGGCATGTTAACAGGCATGAATGTGAGCTGGTTAGAAGAAACAGATTTAATAGAGATCACAGTAGAAGTGGAACACCAGAAACTGCTACCTGTTAAATTCAACTTTGTTACTGGTGGTCAGACTAACAGGCTGATAATAGAAGTAGAAAGTGAAGATGTTGATGATGATGATGATAATGATCATTATTAGAAATGGCTTCTGTATGTTGAGTTCTTAATTGACTAGACAATGTGTTATGCGTATTTTACTTTTTGTGCCTTCCCAACAATATGAAGAAATTATTATTATTCTCTTTCTTCAGAGGAGGAAACAGAATGCACCAATACTGTTTTTATGGAATTCAGCACTTTTATTGTCATTAAGACCTTCCCTACACCTCCTTTGCCTAGAAGGTCATCTCTCTCCTCTACAAATCTATGTGTCTTTTTAATTTGGGGTTATCAAGAAGTGTTGACTGCCATGACTTTTCAGAATTGAATTTAAACAGTTCATCAGTATAACTTTGGTTCACTTCTTTTTGAACATTTTTCCATGGGAGTTTTCCATACTCCCACTCAAAGTTCTCCAAAAGTTAGAGAGTACCTTCTATTTCTTTTGAATCTTCCCAAGATTCTCTAGAACAATGCTCTAATTGGAATAGAAATTCCATACATTTTGTTTTTCAGTAGGATTAGATCTACCATGTTTTTAAATATTTCTGAAAAATGAAATGCTGCTTCTACTCTTGTTAGCACATCTCAAAGTCTATCAGCATTAACTGTAAAGATGTTTGCCCTTTCTTCTTGCTAGATTACCTCATGCCAGCCCCTCTCTTCACTGAATCTTTCAAACTTTCTCTATGTTATAGCCTTTTATATACTTGTTATATGTTTTATATCTTCCTTCATCTGCTTAAAGACAAATTAATGGCTCTTCAAATTATCATTACAGATTTATTTATTATTAATATGGATATCTCCCTTTGAATTATGTTCTAAATAATTAACAGCAGAGGAAACATCTGAAACTAAATATAAATTATTATCCTAGTTCTCTTGTATTTTTGCTCACGGAAAATCATGACATACCTATGTTCTGTAATGATTAGTTCTCAAGTTAGTGACTTGTTTGCAAGACTCCTTGAGCTTGGATTACCTAAAAGTTACATTCATAGGCATTTCTTTCTCTTCTGTAGAAATTTAGGTTTTAGTTTTCTTGTAACTTTTTAAAATTAATTAATTAATTTTTTTGCAGTTTTTGGCTGGGGCTGGGTTTGAACCCACCACCTCTGGCATATGGGACTGGCACCCTACTCCTTTGAGCCACAGGCACCACCCTTGTTTTTTAAAATTTAAACAATGGTTAGATGCTACAAGTAGATGGCATTTCCTCAACTGTATGCGGATTGTCAAGGCTGGGGTCTCTTCCATCTTTCTCTACGGGAGTTCTAACCTTCTCTCTTTCATACAATGCTCTAACAACTTTTAATTAAAAGGGAGAAGGAAAATAAGTTAGAAAGACACCTGACTACTTCTAGCTAGAAGTGTTAAACTTTTCATTACAATTCAGTTGTGTATTTCCCTAGGAATATAGAAGCTGTATTTATGAAGATAGGTTTTCTTATGGTGGTAGATTGAGGTATTGGTGCTTATAATGAAAATGTTTCAGTATTTTCCTTGAGCACACCCAGACCCTAATCTCTGTTTTCAAGTGTTCCTTTTAGTGTCACATTGCAAAATTAATCTTTCCATTTGCTTCACTCCACACCGTTTAATACTGCTTGACTCTACATAAAGCACCGTGACATGAGCTTTAAATAAAAGCTGGATATGGCCAAGTAGTGTGCATATTGTGTTTGGGATTAAGAAACTAAATTCGACAGGTAATGGAGTAGGATTTAACTGCTCCATGATGCTAAACTGTGAGGTGTCATGTCAATCATCTGTCTAGAAATATAAGCTCTGAAAGGAAAGTGAGATGTATTTCAGATGCCTAATCACACAAGCAAAAGGTTAGCTCCTCAAGGAAGGGTAGTGGGCAGACTGCTACTCTTCATCTCTCTCTAGGGGAGTCTGAGAGTTAAGGCCATCATACAAATAGGCTTATTTGCTACAGGATTAGCTAGGTTTCCTTGGAGACATAATAAAGAAACTTCTGCAACAAATGGCCAGTTCCTCATATCAAATAAAGGGGAAACAGAACTTAAAAGCAGGGAGGGAGTGTGGAACATTTACAGAGCGTTTCCTACCTATTTAAGAGAAAAGCATGTCAAGTATATAAAAGACTTAGATTTTGAAATATTTCTTGCTAAAGGAGATGCCAATAACATTAAGCACCTTCTCCTATCCTTGATGACCAGGAAGTTTTCAACCCAATTTTATATTCAATCACGATAACTATATTAGTTTAATTCTTTGATAAATTTGCTGTAATTTAATATTTTTCCCTATATTTTAGCTGTCCTAATTTTTCATTGTAATTCTTTCTTTGAAGGAGGTAAGATGCAATTAATAAATGACAAATACAATGTCCTCTGAAAATACAAATTATCTGTCTATCCATCTATCTACTTTGAAGGATGACACAAAGAGTGCTTGGAACTAAATTGCTGAAGTGTGTGATTATGCATTTAGTCCAGAGTCTCAACTTGATGTGTAGTGCTTTTACTGTGCAGCTCCCATTAACACTGATTGTCCAATTTAGTGCTTCATTAATGAGCCATAGACCACTTGTAAATTTCTGACTTACAGAATCAAACACATTTAAAGTTTTATTCTCCTGAAAATGTCTTCACCTGACAAGCTGATAATAAAAGCTTTGCGTTCTTGCATCCACTTAACCCTTCTGCCATGTCAATTTGGGTTATTGTCAGTTGGCATTCTCTTTTTAAAAAATGTATCTAACATTTGTAGCGATAATAATAACAAGACCAAACATTTGTATGGTGCTTACTATGTGCTAAGGTTACTGTCATTTATTGATGACTGACGATTTTCCAGGTGTGTTGTTACAAGTATTCCTTATATATTAATTTATTTAATGCACATGACTCCGTGATATCACTATGCCTGTTATTTCCATTTTATTGATGGCATTACTAAGAGAGATTAAGTAATTTGCCAAAGGTTACAGATCTGGGAATTTGAATTGGGAAAGTCTGGCTCTAGAGTATGCCTTCTAAAGCCTGATCTTATGTCCTAAGTATATATTCATTCCCAGAAAGTAGAAAAGGGCTATATAAAGGCAAAAAGGAACTGATGGATTTGTCTACAATAGGCAAAGAATGACAATCTGCACAGCAGTCAGCCTTTACATAAAGGTTTTGCTTTATATTTTCTTGATAGAACTCTTAGTGACTATACCCACAATCATTTCATCAGCTCTAAGGAAGCATAATGTGTATTACGTCTCATATTCAAAAACTGGAAATTTGTAGATAAGCACGGACCAAATTTAGAATAAAAAAATTGAAATTTCTGTCATCGAAAATCATAATATTGTCAATTGGGTCAACACACTTTGAAAACAATAAGTGATAAATATGCAAATTCCACCAGTGGCTGTGATCAATCAAGTAAGTAGAATGAATAAAAATATATAAAAGTATTTGTAAGACATTTGAGAAATTGACTTTGATAAGCAAAAAACCCACATAATTATTTCCTGCCTGAAGCCAGAAGAAAAAGTAATTATATCTAGAATGTGCTTTTGCCCAATTCTGCCAATCAAAATCGTGCTCCATCTTCAAAGGCTGCATCTTCAGAGTAGCTTTTCTGATTCCTCAAGTCCTCTACAATATTTTGTGTGTCTTCGACACTTTCTCTGAAACAGAGCTTTGTATATTGTCTTTTTGTGTATTTTTATTATGTGCTACAATATTTTGTAAATTCTTTACAGGTATGGACAATATCTTTTCCACCTTTCTACATATTTATAAGCAATCAACAAATATACATTGAACAACTGACTGGCAACCTCACGTGGTCTCCAGTGGTTTGGGGTCATGAATACACTGAGTAACCAATCTGTAAATCATATTTATTCTAACACTTGTAATGAATGGATAAAGCCTAAAATTATGAGAGAAAATTAACATAAAAAAGCAATTACATATGGACAGCAAATAAGGAGAGCTGCCTTACCTTGCAAGACTGGGTGAGTGAACAAGATCTCAGCAGAGAATTAGAAATTATCTACTGCAAAATGTAGACTAGAAATAGTTTCCTGATGAGCTAAAGATTCTGTTATCTGTGTAACCAGAAAGCAATTAACCTAAAATATAACCAGTTCCACATCATCCACCAACTAGGAATGATAATATAGTACGATAAATGAAAAAGTGACTTAATGACGATTGCAAGCAAAAGTCAGTTGTCCTAATGGGATATACTATCATAAGACCTGGAAGGGGGGACCACCGTATCAGAAATAACCTTTACATTATTGAAAAGTGATGGAGACACTATGTAATAGAAAGACAAATTTAAATATTATAACTAGACGAACAAACTCTGTTTGAAACTATTTTAAATTGCACATGAACTTTATGGAAATTATGTATCTGGTATTACTACCCAACTCATTTTGTTTTGATAGTGGTTTAACAAAAACCTCCAAGTTACCGAGTTGGCTCTGCACATGCTTTTATACTATTTTGGGTATCCAGATTTTAGACTTACTTGTTTCAGTTACAACTTATTTTACATGCCTACTGATCAATAATCTTCAGGCTAATATCCTGATCAATCAGCAGCTCTCTTCAGATAAGGGGTAATGTCAAACTGATGAAATTATTCATTCTCATGTGATTATTCCATCTTAGGCCAACCCTCTTGCCAAGGTCCATGGTTTTCTTGGATATAGTTCAGGGCACAAAATATATGCACAGACATGCTTAGGAGTTTCTTTTGTGTTTTTATTTATGCTCATCAAGACCATAATAATCATTCTCTTTTGGGCAGTGAGGGGGCCAAATACCCCCATTATGTCTGGACTGATTGGGTTCTCTGAAGACAGTTTCAGAGTATCATTTGGCTTGTAGTCAGTTACATAAGTAGTTTTATCTACTTTATAAAGTAATTATCTACTTTATTCAGTTCATAAAAGTAGATAATTTGCTGCATCCTTTGTTTCCGCTTTTCCAAAAGTCTCTCTCTTCAGATCTTCTTGTAGGAAAACAGAACTTTTCTCCCAAGGACAGAACACATCTTGAATACACAATGATGTATCTTTTAAATATAACATGGAGTATGAGTATACCCTAGGCTCGTACTTTTGCCTATCTTTATAATCCCTTTTAATTACTAATTTTTACAGGATTTATTTATTTTAATATTAAAAGAATACCCCCATTAAAATTCTTCATTGCTTTTGGTAATAGTGAAGTAGCCATTGCTTGACAAATGCCTTTTGCAAAGATAGAAGCAATGTGAACAGTCTCTGAAACTATCATGCAAGATAGAGGGAGTCATACAGAATCATTTGGAGGTAACTAAAAAAGGTTCCCCATTTTCCACAAGGAGTGAGAGGTGAATTCTAGAAGAAGTGGAAATCTCTAAAGGTCACCCTTGAACTTTTACACTGGAGTAGATGTGGTAAAAAGTACAATATTGGAGCTATTAAAATTTAGATTGCTTATGTGATTTGCACAGAAAACACACTGTTTCTTTGAGTCATAAATCCTTTGGGAACAAATCTGATGCCAGAGAGAATGTGTAACTTAGAAACAGAAATGTACATTTCCTCCCTAGGGTGGAAGAAAGGAATAGAGAATGTTTTTTAAAGTGCCTTTTGCATTTACATCTATAGGAGGTGGAAGAAAAAAAACCCAGCACTTCAATTTTCTAGTCTGGTTCATTAATCATATTAGCAATGTTTAGGGAAAACACAAGACAGAATGAAATACAGTTCCAACTGGCACAGTGCAGCATTTAGGATTTCTAGAATATAGCATAACACTCAAAAAATATACTGTAAATAGTTTCCAAAAAAGAAGAAACCTTGGTAATTCCATAAAATCCTGTGTTTTAAAGTTCTGAATTCATTTTAAAAATATAAACTCACAAATATATTTGGCAGTACAATAAAATTTGAAAATTTTATAACTATTATATAATAGAATAGAATCAAATTAAAAAAAATAGAGGTAGTTACCTAAAAGAAAATATGTATTACATTTATGCTGAGTATGATAATTTATTCATTTGATTCATGGCTTCAGTTATCAGCTTTATGTGGCTCATTACCAAATTTGTATCTCTAATCTGGTTTTTCTTTGAGATTCAGGTTCATGTCCCACCTAGCTTTACTGCTATTTGTCTCACGTCAAGCACAATTCATTATTTTTTTGATATCCCAAGTTGACATTTTTCTGTTGCTGAAAATGACCAAGCCATTGTCTGCATCCCACAGGGGTGAGGAACCTTGAAGTTATCATTGACTTGCAAGCTGTCTTCAGCTCCATCTCACAAATAAGTCACTAAATCATTTTTAGTTTTACCTGCAAACATCTCTTCCATCTATCTCTCTTTCTACTTTTACCTCTATGCTCTTTTGAGCTACTACTGAAGCTTCCATATTGATTTTCCTAGTCCTTTCCTCCCCTGTCCACTCTTCCACTACCCTCAACTAAATCTTATTGAAACATTAATGTCATGAAAATTTTCCTCTTCCCAAAGGCATTCATAAGGTGATATCAAGCAGAATTGTTTCTTTATGGTCTTCAAAAACCTTCATAACATGGCCTATCTTCAAGGAAGTAAAGTCTAATTCAAGAAATACAGAAAACATACATACAAGATAATTATGTAAAGAATTATAAGACCCCAATGAAGGATTCAGATGACAACTGTCCATGCATTTTGAACTGAGAGAGAGAACACAGACCTCCTGCCCTTCTAATATATTTCTGATCCAAAGTAGACTATTTATTACTTATTGATGTATTTAACTATTTATCATTTTATCTTGTTGTCTATTTCTTGTATTATGATTTGAACTCCAGTGATAATGTTAGCTCTTTGACATCATGATTATATGCTCAATATAGATGCTCCTTGACAGACAATGGTATTGTTCATCCCAATCAATGTCTCAAAAGTTAAAGTTATTGTCAGTGGAAATGTATTTAATAACCTAACTTACTGAATATGATGGCTTAGCCTACCTTACCGTAAATGTGCCCAGAGCACTTTTAGCATAGTATTCAATAAATGACATGAGATAGTCTTTTTTTTTTT
>NW_003852435.1:1691813-1719343 GCF_000181295.1 Otolemur garnettii
GCTTCTTCCATGACCTAGCAATTATGAATTGGGCTGCAATGAACATTCTGATACAAATATCTTTATTATAGTGTGATTTTTGGTCTTCTGGATATATACGTAATAGAGGAATTATAGGATCAATTGGCAGGTCTATTTTTTGTTCTTTAAGTGTTCTCCAGATGTCTTTCCAAAAGTAACATATTAATTTGCAATACCACCAGCAGTGTAGAAGTGTTCCCTTTTCTCCACACCCATGCCAGCATCTGTGATTTTGGGATTTTGTGGTATGGGCTAATCTTACTGGTGTTAGATGATATCTCAAAGTAGTTTTGATTTGCATTTCTCTGATGATTAAAGATAGTGAGCATTTTTTCATATGTTTGTAGGTCATGTGCCTGTCTTCTTAGAAGTTTCTCTTCAAGTCCCTTGCCCACCCTGAGAGGGGATGACTTGTATAAAAATACTAGAAGAAAGTGTACGGAAAAAAACTTGAAGAAATTGGCCTGGGTGAAAATTTTATGAAGAGGACCCCATAGACAATTGAAGCAACATCAAAAATACACTACTGGGACCTTATCAAATTAAAAAGCTTCTGCACAGCCAAAATCACAGTAGGTAAAGCAAGTAGACAGCCCTCAGAATGGGAGAAGATATTTGCTGGTTATGTCTCTGGCAAAGGTTTAATAACCAGAATACACAGAGAACTCAAACATATTAGCAAGAAGAGGACATGAGATAGTCTTGATTTTTTTTATAACATAGGCTTTATGTTAGATGATTTGACTCAGCATCACATGAGAATATCATACCACATACTGCCTGAGAAATGGCCAAAATTCAAAATTTGAGGTATGGTTTATACTGAATGTATATTGCTTTTGCAATATATTGTAAATTCAAAAAAATGTAAGTTGGGGGCAGTTTGTATTCAATTAATTAATTCCAAATTGAATTAAAGATCAGAAACAGTTATTCATTAATTATGACCCATTATAATTATTATACATTGATTATATAATTCTAATAATGTATAATTATATCACAATATTCATTTATAAAATTTCCATGAGTCTTCAGCACAGACTGAAAAAATAGTCTATTATGCTTTAATGATGAGTCATATGTAACATTATAAGCAATCCTGATAGTATAGTTATTAAGCTTTTTAAGAGTATATTTATTCTTTTTCTCAGATTATATATTGAAGTAGTTTTATAATGGATAAGGGAATGTTTGGGTAATATTTTGGTGAGATGATGCACGATAAGGATTCAGACTATAAGTTTTGGACTTGAAACTGCTCAGATACCAAGCTCATTTTCCTTAGGCAGTTTTCATTTGTTTATATGTAGAATTGGATAATAACTGTATGTGAAATATTATATACTTGTATTTGCAATGTACACAAAATATAATGTATTACTATTATATTTTCTTAGGTAATTTCTAAAGATGTTTACAAATGAAAAACATCGAGTAGTTGTTAAGAGAAAGTGATTGGAAACAGGCGATTATATGAGCTGATACATATATGATTTTATCTGTGACTATTACACATGAACAACATAGTATGTGTGAGCAAAATTTAGTTTAGGAATTCAAATAAAAAATGTAAGTTTTAATGATTTTTTAAATTGTTAAAGCATATTATAGAAGATTATTGCTTTAGTAGGTAAATCCTGATTTTTCATGCATTCTATTCCTTTATACATATTCAGATGTATTTATTATCGAATATGTGTAAAGCTATCTGAACAGTGACTACCTTCAGAGAGCTTGTTATCAAGCAAACAATTGTTAAATTACCATTGTGATTAATGTATGAGGAGTAATGCTAGATTCTATGAGAATGCATATAAGAGGGATTTAGGTTGTCTGAGGGAATCAGAGAAGGCTTTTCAGGGGAAGTAAGATTTAAATCAGAAATAAGGGATGAAAAGTATTTATTAAGAGATATATCTGGGAAGAGAGATTCATATGCAAAGTGCCCTGTATGCATGAAGACTTGGATTCCCCAGGGACTGAGGTGCCCCAGAGTACCTGAAGGGGCAGAAAAATGGTAAACTGAGGAATGTTCCAATCTGTCAAGGCCTCACCATTCAAGTCAGGTATATCGAACTTTCTTCTATGAGCACCTGGAAGACACTAAAAGGTTTTAAGAAGAGCCACTAGACTCTTGTCTCATTTCAATGTTTGCAAATAAAGAAGGAAATTGCCGTGTTACTTTAGATAAGCCCATTAATTTCCTTTTTCTTGTCTTCAAGAGGTAATCCCAATGAATCATGGAGTTATTCCTGGGAGAAAATTAGAAAATTAGTGAAAGCTTTTGTAATATAAACAAAACAAGTTGACAGAGCACACAAGAGACAAAGAGAGAATGAGAATGGGAATCCTTAAAGCACTGTTCATTGAACCTTGCCCAGGGTCTCAAAGTGCTTAACATTTTACCTATAACGTTGACCCCATTCTGCAGGGCAAGGTCAGGAGTAGAAACAAGAGTACAAAAAGTTGTGAATGACAGACAAGAACACAGGAATTAAATAATTACATATATGAATATAGGAAGGGGAACATTTTTTGTATTACTCCTGCAAAAAAATTTAGGAATTGAAGTTAGCTCAACTCAGTTGCAAAAAGAGCACAAAATATAATAAAAAAGGGATAACTAATTCCATTATTTTATTTGTTTTTTTTTTTCAGTATATAAATCAGAAAGTCTGTATAGAATGACTACGGAAAGATCTGCTTAGAAAAAATTTTTTTCTAGAACATTAACTTTATATCCACATTTTAGAATCAAAAACTCATATACTATAAGGAGAGGTAATGGAAATATATTTCGTTAGGGTCTCTGACCTGCAGTAATGGCTGTACCTAATTGTTTTGGCCAAATGGGTCTTTCTACCCAATTTTGAAAGGTCTCTTGAGTAAAACCTGTTCTATTGAAAGAATTTTCAGGGTGAACTGCCAAGTCAGAAGAAAGCAGTAAGCCAAAGTTCAGAGTAATTAAGATTATAATCCCTGCACTATACAAACAAGAAAGACCCCAAGAGGACAATGTCGAAGGTCATGCTGACACATTGACTTGTCCTGAAAAGACTACAGGATTTGACTGGAATAATCCTGGATGTATTTATAGAGCACCCATTAGGTGACTGGCACTGTTCCAAACAAACCTTCTGGGTGGTGGAAGACTGGTCGTTTTCTGCAGAGAAGAAAATTGATTTCCTACCTAGGATCAACTTTATGGGGAGCAATCTATTTGTTTTATTTATGGCTTGAACTCAGTTCCCTGCTGTAATAATTCAAATTCTGTAGGTACAGACCTCTTCCTTATTTAGATATTGACTGGAAAGGGATTCAGGTTAGAGTTGGCCTTTCAGTTAGTTGTAGGGGGGTGAATTTATGGTAATGAATGGGGCTGAGGCTTTCAAGGGTTTGCTTTCATTGCTTAACCCTCAGGGACACTACTTTCCAAGACTGTTGGTTGGACTTCACAATAGTGGAAGCCTGTATACTCCATACTGAAGGCAATTTAGTAGGCTCAAGACAAAATTAAATAAAGGAAAACTTAATGGAAAAGTTTGATTTCTTAATATAAAATTCTGTATCTGAGTAAAGAATGAATGGTGAAGAAACTCAGGAGCATATTCATGGAGAGATAAGACCGTGATTTACTTTGGGAGTCAGAAATTCCAACTTAATCTCAATTAAATTGGAAATTTTATAAATTTTTAAATTATTGCCCATTGAGTCATATAGTCCAAGTACCTAGATTTAAGAGAGCACAATCTCAAAGAGTTTTGATATTTTTTTTAAAGAAAAAAAAATAGAACTCAGAGGAGCCTTTACTTTAATCATTCCTGAAACTTGTATGTTCTCTTTACTGATAGCAAGAAGCCAAAGACCTTTGTACAAATCAATTCTCAATGGGGACAGACCAATTGCTGAACTGCAGAAAGGTTATGGACACATCTACTTGGGCGTAAATCATAAAATTTGGGAGAAACTACACAACTAGATATGGTTGACATGCCACACAAGCCATAAATGTAAATAATATGTATCATAATGGTAAAAAACAAGTATTTCTTTTTCAAGATATAGATTGATTCTGGAATTTCTGAATGAGTTTGTAATTATATAAACAAAGTAAAAGCTTTATTGTCTGGTCATTAATTGCTATGAACATACATTCTTCCTGCTTTGAGAATCTATTTGCCTTTTTAATTTTTAAACCATTTTCTATGTGTTGGAAGTGATGGTAAATTATGCCTTTAAAAGTGCTTGTGTTCTTACAAAATATATGCAGATTTTCCAACCTCTTACATTTTGAGTTGACTATTAAATATATTTAACTTACTCTCATTTTTCTCAAGGATTCTTTTGAAGAAGGCCATTTTATAATGTTTTCTTCTAACTCTTCCTTCATAAATTCACATCTAGTTAGAACATGGGACCACACCAAAACTATCTTCTTTTTTTTGCAACCCCTATATATCACTCTTAAATATTAAATTAGCAATCTCATTTATTTTATGGATAGGTTATTTAATTTTCTCACTGTCTTTGGATTGACCAAAAATCTTCAGCAATCTGTTGAAGATTTACTGCTAATAGAAAGACCGAGGAATGAGTCATCACAAACCATTTATTTTAAAGACTTAATTTCACATTTCTGTGTTAAAAGTAGTGAGTGAAAAGCGTGTGAATAGGCAGCACCTTTGGCCCTGGAATTTGAGCACATTAGATATGAAATGACACAAATATCCAGCTCCTATGAGAACAGAAGCATAAAATTCTTTTAAAAGTACCAGTGAATTTTGAGAAGCTGCTGCCAGTTTTCATAATGTACACATAAGGTGGTAAAGCAGTGGTCACCAAATGTTTTGTTACTGGGATAGATAGTAAATATTCTAGGCTTTTCAAACCATGTAGTCTCTATCACATCTCATCTCTGCCCTGGTACCAATAAAGCATCCATAGACAACAAGTAAGTGCATATATGTGACTGTATTTTAAAAAGAATGTATTTACACAAACAGGTATTTGGCTAGATTTGGCCTGTGGGCGGTAGTTTGCTGAGCTCTGTGGTGTACTAGAATACATTCTGCTCAGAACTGAAAAAAATAAAACAGTGCTTTTGAATAGTTTCTGCTGGATCAGGGTTCTGAAGCATACAGATACACCATTAATGAGAGGTTTGAATATTGCCTTTGCTGTAACTTCAGTATTTTTTAAATTTTTAAATAGCACTACTCCTTACCTATTTCAAATATGATCATACATCTACAGTGCACAGAACAATATTGTCACATAAAAGACATTCTACAAAAGTACTGAATGGAAAAAGGACTTGCTAAAGTTGCTTGCAAAATTCTACTTAAACATACAATTTCTCTACAGAATGTGTTTGTTGAAATATACTTTCATTGTGACATTTACTAAATTGTCTTATCAGTTATAATTTGACTTCCTTCTTTGGAATTTAGGTTCCTCAAGGTCAAGTTCTGTGAATGTTTACCTTTGTATCACTGAAATCTACCACAGTATCTTCCTTATTCTCTTTTGGGTGAAAGACCATGTAGCATATAGCCCACCTTATAGGCTAAGAATTGTCCAAATACCGTAAGTTCAGGGGCAGTATTGTGTTCCATTTGCCCTCTCAGCTTTATTAAAGTACATTTGATAAATAAAAAGTGTATGTATTTATGGTGTACAATGTGATATTTTGAAATGTAGAGACATAAATTAAATCAAGCTAATTGACATATCCACCACTTCACAAACTTATAATTTCTTTTTTGTGGTGAGAACATTTAACAACCAACCTCTTAGTAATTTTCAAGTACACAGTAGATTATTATTAAGTACAGTCACCATGCTGCCTAACGGATCTCTAGAACTTATTGTCTTGTCTAACTGAAACTTCGTACCCTGTAACCAGTGTCACCCCAATCTCCACCTTCCCTCCTTTCACCAGCCCTTCATAACTACAAATTCTATTTTCTTATTCTATGAGTTTGGATATTTTAGATTTTGTAAATAAGTTTTTGTCTTTCTGTGCTTGACTTATTCCACTTAAGATAATTTCATACTGGTTCATCTGCATTGTGTCCAATGACAGTATTTTTTTCCTCTGGCTGAATACCATTCCCTTATGTACATATGCCACATTTTCTTTACCTGTTTATACATTGATGGACACAGGTTGATTCCATGTCATGGCTGTTGTGAATAATGTTGCAATAGACAAATGAGTGCAGATAGCTCTTCTGTGTTATGATATTATTTACTTTGGATATATACTCAGAAGTGGAGTTGCTGGATCATTTTGGCACTTCCATTTTTAATTTTAGGGAGTACCTTTATACTGTTTTCTATAATGGCTATAGTAATTTCCCTTCAAGTTAGGATTATTTTCCAACCTTATCTTCATTCTCTGATCTTTAAAAGAGTGACTGAAATTACTGGCTGGAATTCATCCAGTACTATCTTTAACAATAATTTAAGCAGATATCTTAACAATAATTTAAAAGACCGTCTAGTTTGGGATATGATAAAACATTGATTGTGAATGATGCCTTTCCACACAAGGAAAGATAAGCGAGTATGGTATGCTAAATGTTTATTGAACAACGTGTACATCACAGTGCAACAAATATACAGCATTTTTCTTTTTTTACAATTATTTGCAATCCTTCTTCACCATGTATATAGAACAAAGTTGCTGTTCCACTGTGATCCCCTCAAATCCTGTCAACGGTTTGTAGGCTCCTTTCTCAGCTTCCATATACTTCAGCTTCTACACAGCTGCCATCTCTGTTTGGAAGACTGCCCTCAAAATACTAGTTACTTTGCCTGTGCTTGCAGAGAGTTGGAAATGCCTGAAATCTTGTGTCTCCTTTGATGTGGCCCCCAGCAAATGACTAACTGGAACAGAAGGGTGGAAATCCAATTGTCCTGCCCTGAGCAGGGACAATGATTTATTTATACAATAAATTCCCCTGCAGCATCAGCTGCGGCTGGGACTTTGTCTGAAATCACAGCCTACTTGCCTTCACTGTCCTTTTTTCCTACTCCTTCACTCCCTCATCTGGGAACCTTGCCTTTGAAAATGATTTGCACACAACTCCTTGTCTCTGAGACTGTTCTGGGAAGCTCGAAGACATGAGCGAATATTCAGCTGAAGGCAGGTTTTCTATTTGGTCTTCTTTCTCCTTTTTTCCCCTATCTCCCCTTCACCTTTCCTCTCTCCTCCCTTCTCTTGCTTCCTCACCCTGACTCTGCATCCTTCATTGATGTTTCCTGGGCCATGCAGCGTTCGTGACCTATGCCATTTTGGGTTGAAATGGTCTTTCTCACCTTAGCAGCAGGAAGGGTTTCACTACAGCTGTTTCTTTGGCAGGAACAGTGCAGCTTCTATGCTGAGTTCAACCTGAGAAGTGCTTCCCTACTGAGTAGAAGCCGTGAATTGTATAGCACTCCTTGTTTCATGCTATTAAATATCTGCTTGAGCTCAGTAGTATCTCAGGTTTTAAAACCTTTTCCCTAAGTGTATATTTTTATTGAAGTACACATTCAGAAAAGCATACAAATCATAAAAGTATAGCTCAATATGTGGTGCGAAGTAAACAGAACTGTGTAGCTACCACCAGCTCAAGAACTAGCACATTACCAGCACCTTAGAAATCAGCTCCTGCTCCTCCCTGGGTATGACATGCCCTTAAAGGCAACCGTTATTCTGGCTGCCAAATATAGTGTAGAGTAGAGAATTAATCCCCCTCTAAGAGAGGTCTGGGCTTTACCCTTGGTTACTGAGAGGTGATATTTTGGCCTTCGGAACATCCTACAGGATAGCAGGGTCTTTGCTTGCCTTCCAGGATGTCTAACCATGTGATTTATGATGGGGCTTAGACATAGAGATTAATTTTGATCTCTGGAAAAACTGGAGACTGAAGGTAGCTCAAACCTACAGGATAGGATGAGACTAAAAGTCAACCATGAGGACAGTGTGGGATCAAGCCCCGACAAAATCTCTGGACATCAAAGGCTCTAGGGAGCTTTTCCAATTGGCTCTTCTCCATGCATATTGTGACAAGTTCATCCCAGAAGTGCAAAATGTTCCTGTGGATCTGGAACCTTCTCATTCGGAAACCTCCCAGCTTCTTCTCTGTGTGTCTCTTCTGTGGCTGGTTCTAATTTGTATCCTTTCACTTAATAAAAGCATAATAATAAGGAGCTCTTTCCTGAATTCTATGAGTCCTTCTAACAAATTATAGAACCTGCATATAGTTGGGGAGATCCATGAACTTGAAGCCAGTTGGTCTGAAATGAGGATGACCAGAGGATCCAGAAATCATGGCTGTTGTCTTCTGGTGACTGTGACCTTTACTTTCACGGTTTGCCTAACTCATTGCAATGATGGATATGATTGAATTTAGTTTTTGAACTTTATGTAAATGGAATCATATGATGTGTCCATTTTCATTTTCTGGCTTTTTAAAACCAACATGTCTATGGTATGTGTACTACTGATTTGTTCTCTATTTTATATATTGATTCCATTATCTGATGGTACTGTACTTTATTATTTTACTGGTAATGGATGTTCATTTTGTTTCTCCTGTGTGTTTTTTTCAAAAAGTAATTCTTCTCTAAACATTCTTGTATTTGTCTTTTTGCAGATACTCATTGATCTTGGGTATATACCACAGAGTGCAAATGCAGTATCAGAGAAGATCGGTAATTCCGACTGTAGGTCATCCCATGCAACACTTTAGATGCCCTCACACTGTCCTGTTTTCACTTTGTATTTCACTCAGCTTTTATAGTTGCTCTCAGCAGAAGAGTTGACTGGACACCATCTACTCTGTCTTGGTTAGATGTGGAATTCCTGTTCTTTCAGGTTTTCCCGTTTAACTGTGTCATTTATTTGTTAAGGTAAATGAGCATTTCCATTTCAGAGTAAGTTATTCTATATAACACGGCTCTTATTTCCTAAGTCTCTGTTCTCCAAACTACACTATCCCCATTTAAAAATCTGGGCTATTGCATTTCTCCAAAATAGACTAGAAATGCCTCCATTTTGTTAAGCACATGACACTTCTCTGCTGTAGGGTGGCCCAGCATACGTGTGCATGCATGGCCTTTCTCTTCTTAAAAGTTTCCTTCGGGGAGGATGTAAAACACATAATTTACTTAAGAACAAGTGTAATTTTTCACTGAAACTAATTCTTGAGCCAGAACTAGACGCCTTAAATACATGTACATTTGTCTTTGCAGCTTGCATACATATGCTGAATGAGTATTCATCCTTTTCAACTCCTGGTTTGCCTCTGTTTGAAATATTGATTGTAATTAAGACTTTGCATTAATATTCTGCTCTGAAACATAAGTTTTGGTTTATCTGTTGCTTTCAGCATCATTATTTTGCTTTTGACTAACTAACGTAAGTATAAGGTAAATAATTCAAAAGATATAAAACAAAGTGAAGGGTAACTTTCGCTCACTATTGTTTCACAGACATTTGTTTCATACCAAAGACACCATCATCCTTACTTGCATCTGGTGCATACTTCCAGATAATACAAACGTTTGTACCAATTAAAATAATAAAAATCTCAGTATGCAAACACATTGTTCATCATCTTGCCTTTCCTTTTTTTTTTTTCCACTTAGTATGTCTCATAGCAAGTTCCATATTGGTATATATGTGCATGTTGCCTTGTTCATTTAATTAACTAATTTATTTTTTTGGTGAGTGGATGATTTTATTTTATTTTTTTTTATTAAATCATAGCTGTGTACATTAATGCAGTCATGGGGTACAGTGTGCTGGTTCTATATACAATCTGAAATATTTTCATCCAACTGGTTAACACAGCCTTCATGGCATCCTCTTAGTTATTGTGTTAAGACATTTATATTCTACATTTAGAAAGATTCACATGTACCCTTGTAAGATGAACCAGAGGCGTGGTCCCACCAATCACCTGCCTTGTTCATTTTAACTGCGGTGTAACATTCCATTAGTTAACCTGCTTTTGAATTAAACATTTATATTTTTGTCAAATATTTTATTATAAAATACTACAATAAATATTCTCGAATGTACATATTAGTAAACATAGGGAAGGTCATATGTAACATGTATCAACTACATGGCTGGATCAAATGTTACGTGGGTTTATTCAAACTTTTATTTCTCTGGAGTTTTTAACTACTTACTCATAGTTAAATTACTTGATAAAGTTGCTGAAGTTATGAATATTGTAAAGCTTACATTGCATTTTATTTCAAAAAGCTTACAATGAGTAAGTCTGTTTTATTGAGCCTTTTTTTGCAAAATTCCATGTAACATTGCATTTCCTTGGCTCAAACTTAAAGTAATATAAGAAAAATGAGTTCAGAAAAAATGTAACTGTATTGCATTAATTTTGTCCTCTTTTCGACCTTATCTTAAATTTTACTAAATATTAAGTTGAAATTGTGTAGGCTAGTTATATACAAGGCAACCCTGATATCTTTTAATATATGCTCTAACTACCCAATATTTTTTCAGATCTAGTTCCACATAACCAAGACTATTCAATTTTGATCCAAATAAAGTTTTATTAGATAAGAATTGGAGAAAATAATTAGTTAGTGATTGGAAACGTGGTTGCAAAGAAAATGGTTCAGCAGATCTGTCTACCTCACCAAAAAATTGGGGACAATTTATTTCCAAGCTCTGTGGTAGACAGAAATCCAATCAAGAAATGCCCCCTTGTTTAGAATCCTCTGATAGACTTTTAGCTTTCAATTGTACAAGAGCCTGCAGACAAATAACTGACTGCCTTTTTTTATGGTGTTAAAATGCTGTGGTTCTCTTGCTAGTAAGAGAGTTACCCAAGGAAAAAGAGCAAGCATGGAGTTGGCTGCATGCTAACCAGCATCTTACTGCTGAGATTTTTCTATCACAGGGAATTTCTCTCCCTTGACTTGAATAATAATGAGAGTCATCACATGTCTGTGTATTCATAGTCACACAGCAGCTTTCATTATTATTTTGATTCTTATATTTCTGAATTTTCCATTCAGTCAGCCAACTATACAGTGCTTATTGTGTGGTGACCCTTTGCCAGACTATTGGCCAGTTGATGTGCACACGGTGCAAAGATGAAGAGAGAAGGCAGCACCCACCCTCAGAAAGCTATCGTCTTAGTGAAGTCAGGAAGTTAAACAAAGAAATATCATACAATGTGATGAGCAGTATGACTGAGAAATTTGAGACTGGTATAAGGATGTGTAAGGGCTTCCAAGGATTAAACGGTGGCTTCCCTGAGAAACAGTGGGGAAAGCTAGTTTAGTAAAAGAGTTTCCTGAAGATCAAATTCTACAGAATCTCTGCCCTCACTGCATGAAAGGGCCTGCAAAGCTTGTGGTTTCCAAGCATCTGTTGTATTTTGTTTCTCGTTACAGTATCAGTAAGTCTATCACACCAATTATTAGATTTTGTGGACTGATTGAATAATGGCCATAATTCTTCACTCTTTCCAGGACCCAAGCTCTTTGCAATGTGTGTTTACAGCCATTTCCATCAAGAGATGGAATGTTTTTTCCCTATTTCTTGAGTTAGCACTACCCTTCTACCTTGCTATTTGGTCACACATTGTGGTAGAAGAAAAGATGGGCCAGTTCCAAGCCCATGCTTCCATTCACTTGGAGTGCCCTGCCTATACTGTGAGATCAAACCTGGGCTAGCCTTCTCAAGAGTGAGAGGCCAAGTGGAGCAGAGTGGAGTCAGCCTAGTTGTCCCAGCTGAAGCCCCAGGCACATGAGTGAGCCCAGCTGACATCACTCTGTATAGAACAGCATGGCCCTAGACTCATGGGAAATAACAAATGGTTATTGTGTTACAATACTAAATTTTAATTTTTTTATGCAGCCATAGCTAATACCAGAGAATGGTTATGAGGATAAATAAAATAATACACACAATATTCTATTCTAACTATGTCTATACCATAGTCATAACTGAAAATCATTTTTTATGTCTCCTTTGTCTATCCCATAGTAAGAAGTGACAATTTTTTTGTGTTGCCTTAAATATTCTTCCAAACATGCCTTTTGCTTTGAATCTAGTTACCTCTCTCCACACACCTGCTGCTATACCCAGGTCTTTGCTTGGGCTTTCTCAGCACTAGAGATGACTATCTTTTACTCTCCACACACATACAAACATACATATGTACATTTTGCCTCTTTTTTCTCTATTTTTCATAGAGAAACTTGGTTGTTTGTCTAGTAGAGTTTCACTCTACTAGAGTCTGTATTTTGCTGATTACATACCTGTGGCATTGATGTGTTTCTCCGCATTCTCTGTTTCATGATAGTAGAAATTATTATTTTTGAAGATCGAATTAAGTTCTGAAAGTTAGTTTTGTTCTTTTGGAATGAATGTACACAAAAATAATTGAGAAACCTATTCTACTGAATCAGTCAGGGTTCTCCATCTGAAAGTCTGACCACAGTTTTCCTAAGGGATTTTTATTATTAAGGCAGTAATAATTCACAATAAAAAATAGTATAATTAGAATCCTTAGCTTGAGCTCCATATTGGGGATTGTAGAATGAAATGAACCACATGACTGAAGGCTAAAATGATCATTCTCGTTTTGCATAATGTTTTTACATCAGTTGGATTTTGATTTTGCTACCATTATCAGTCTTCATGCCTATCCCCAAAGGAAGGTTTACATTGTCAAGGTAGCTAGATGTGAATATAAGTGAGAAGGGACACTAAGAACAGGTTTCAAGGAGGGGGTGGGAGGAAAATCTAGCCTGCTGAACCAGGAAGTCTGGTGGGCCCATAAGAATGTGGTATGAAGTAACTAGGTAACCAATGACCAATAGAAAGAGACCATCAATGACCAATAGAAAAAAGCAATACTGACTGAAGGCTCAGAGAGGTCAGTGAAAGACTAGCAGCCAATTTCAAGTGGAGATAGTATTCCATACCCCTGCAGGCCTTTGCATCTCATCTCTCTCACTTCTGCTACTTCATGAGAGTGTGACCCATTCCCACTGTCTTTGGAAGTGCTCTAATCTTTGTCTTTGTTCTTCTAAACAAAATCTCTCATTTACCCTGAAACTTGTGCAAGTTACTTTTACTTTCTATCCACATTGCCTGTGCAGCTTCAGTTTTAATTTCAATTTCCACCCACTTTTGCTTTCCGTTAGCTCTGGGCTTCCGTTGAACTTTGTAGCTCAGCGGAGTATTGGAGCCAGGTCAGTAGGGTTCAGACAGTGGGGACCCTCAATCCCAAACCCCAACAATAAGCTTCTCATAAGCTTGAAAAATCCTTATACCACTACAGCTCCCCCATATTTGTCAGCTAAGCCTTGCCTTGACCTACACTGCCATGAGTACACCTAAATTTAACTTACTGTGACACCTAAATATAAACTTACTATAATAGCTGGCATTTTTATATGGTTGACATCCTAAACTATTAGAAGACAGGAAGAGGGGTCAGGTGCCATCAAGTCTGGAGTACTAGGAGGAGTCTGGGCTGGCTCCTAGAGGAAGAATCATTGTTTGCTTTTTGCAGCTTCTTTAAGCTCCTTCAGATAATTTATGGATAACATCTGCTGCTCTCTTCAGGTCTCTGCTTGCCTTTCTTAACAGTCTGGATGATATTTGCTTTGAATCTAGTTATCTTTTGCTTTACCCAAATAACTGCCCTACTATTTGTAACAGGAAAACAATAATGAATCTTTTTTATTCCAAGTTTTGTTCTAGAACAGGTTTTAGAGCACTTCTAGAAACTGGATCAATCTTTTTTTTAAACAGGATTATCCTTCCTTTCCAGAAAAGGAAGCTGAGGCTCAGAAGGCCCAAAGCCAAATACTACACACAGCCAGTGAAGACGCGAGTGTCTGCAGGAGGATCAGTCTGTGTCCCCCGCCCATACTCCCACCGTATTTTATCTTTTCTGAAGCCTCCCCACATGGGAAGCCTTGGTCTTGTACTCAGGAGAGGCTAAGCAGCAAGGGAAGGGGAAGAACTGAGTGGAAGTGTAAGCTGAGCGGATAGACGATGTAGCACAAACTCTGCCTGGCCCGGCTGTCCCCCCGCGCCGGGTTTCCCCTCCAGGCACCCCCTAGAACTGGATCAATCTTTAGAGTCCTTCTAGAAAACTTACTTTCTTTAGTAGGTATAGTATTTTGGTATCAATTGTTAATTTATCAAATATCTATTAGGTGTTTACTATACGAAAGATGTTGTGCAATATCTTAGTTTGGGTCCTGCTGGGAGCAGAACCTGAGATAAAGATTTGAATGCAAGTGAGTGATTCCATTTGGGCGAGGGGAGGACTTAATCTAGTGGGAAAATCTGGAAAAAGAAGTAAAACCCAAACCTCGGAAGTGATTCATTTACAGGTTGAGAGAGCTGGAACATATATGTGCAGTTCTTGAGTCATTGCCTAATGGGTGCTGTGGAAGGCAGGCAGGTGTTAATTTTGCATGGGCATAGTGGCTTTTTAAGATTTTGGAGAAAATGTCTCAGAGCACAAAGTGCAGTTACTGGCAATTGGAAATCTGTCAGGGAACACTGGCAGCTGTGTGGCATGTGGGTGGAGCACCTTAGCGTCTGCTGTGACCAAGCACTTTCCATATATGATCTCACCCCATCCTTACAATTCTATGAGGAAGGAATTTTTTTCTCTGTGTATGAAGAGAAAAACTGAGCTTCAGTTTAGTTGGGTAATTTGCCTGAAGTTATACATTAATAAAGGGAAGGGTCACAGTTTAGACCCAAGACAATCTACTCTCTCAATCTACTGATCCAGAGAGAGCACGGACTTCCCAAGTGTCACACAGCTGCTGCTTAACAGTCAAGGTTACAACTGTGAAGCCTGGGGACCTTTCCGTGGACCTACTGGTCACCTGCATTCTTGGTACATCCCCCATCTCCACCTCTGTGGACTTTGATCCTTTGAGTTTAGCACTTCAAGGTCCTTCTTCAGGCATTCGGTTCTACTGCTTTGTTCAGCTGCTCTGGACATCACCAAAGGAAAATCCAGAAATTCCACCCTTCCAGCTGTCAGATGTCTGTGTTACCAAGCCCAGTATTACTTCTGAGGTTATCTCTTCTGACTGAAGACACTTTATTATCTTTATTGATAACTATGTTACCTTGAAATTGCTGTGTTTGCATGTCATTTCCTCTTCTTGAATGCACTTTCTTCCTCTTCTTAACTCAGTGGATACCTACACCTTTTCCTTAAGTGTCATTTTCCCAGGAATGTCTCCCCTGACCTGACCTTTCTGACTATACAAAATTGAAGCATCAAATACCTTCTCTATGGCACCCATAGTTACAATTTAATTTTTGTTTCTGTAAGACTTTCATTAAAGCTGGAAAACTCTACAGTGAGAGGACCTTATCTGTTTTTTTGTTTTTTTTTTTACCATCTTAACCTCCTCATGTAAAACATAGGAAGTGCTCAGTAATATTGTAGAATAAGGGATGAATGAATGAATGCGTTTCAGTTGCAAAGCACTCATGCCACATTCTGTACTTCATCTACTAGGAAGTCACCTGGTATTTTGCTTCAGTCCTGACTTAACCCTTAGTCATAGTTTGTGCCTAATAGTTAAAAAGGCAACCTTTACCAGGGGCCACACCCTAACATTCTTGCCAGCAAACTTCTATTATACCCCCTGGTTACCCTGGGATGTATTAAGCTCAAATCAACAAAGCCAGGCAAATCTGTAAACATTTAAAAGATGGATACTCTGCCTATTTAAGTTGCTTTGTTCACAATAATATACGCATAGGTATGAGGAAAGGGCATCATCATGCCATCTACCTCTGTTAGTAGTAAAACTGCTAACTTCCATTTTTTGAAATGTTCATACAGAGACTGGAAGTTAGAATGTCACTCTCTAGAATGTCCCCACACCCCTGCACTGACTAGTCGAAATTTTGTCTCATAAAAAAATGTCAGTTGGGCTCTCCCCAAGCCCATTTATGGCACTTACACTTGCTATGGGACTTGCATGTTTTCATTTTTCACTATCTAAGCCATTGAGATATGAGCTCAAAAGAGAAAGACTATTGTTTCCATAAAACAAGTTAAATGCTTTGAAAAAAAGACTCAATAAAGTCCAAGTGGCTAAACATTTAAAAAATGTTGCTGAATTAATCATGAACAAGATGACTGTAAAAGATGGAGATAGAATTCTAAATGTCTAGTTGGCTTTTGACCATCACAAGTCTCCTTAAGAAACAGTGGGATGATGGAATGATGTCTTTAGCACTAGCTTATGTAAAAATCATGAGGCAAAATTCCATTGAAGAGAAACCATTTCATTTTCTTCATATGGAAAAGGGGAATAATAAAATCCAAAAGAGTGTTTTGAAGACTAGATGTAGTAATGATTCTCAAGTGTTTTGCCCAGTGCCTGGCTCTCAGCAAGCCTCCTATTGTGTGTGGAAGCCCTTTGTAAATTCTGGTACATAAATGTCTCTTATTGTTTTAATGGGCCAGGGGGGAAGCAGCCAAGAAGTTGCCAGATTTGTGAAGTCTGGAGATGAAACTACTACCCAAGGGAGGAAGTTGGGGTAGGCCCAGGCCTGCAGAAGGTTACTTTTTCCTTTAATTGAGGGGCTGAACTCAGAATGGAAAAGCCAATGGAAGTTGGGCTTGATCCGGTTTACCAGAAGGAGGACCCACTTTGGAAAAGCCAATGGAAGTTGGGCTTGATCCGGTTTACCAGAAGGAGCACCCGCTTTGGTCCCTGCTGGGTAAGTTCTTGGCAAAGGCTACAGACACAACAGTTTTTATTTGGAAGATAAAGGACAGCACCCAGCTCCTGACAAAAAAGTAGGAAAGAAGGCTAGTGATGCATCAAATGAAACAACTCTCTACAAGATAAGAAAAAGGTTTTAAAAATGAAGAGTTTGAAAGTAAATTTAACAAATTCCTATGGGTCAAGGGCTCATTCCCAAGCAGAGATCGCTGACTGAGAGGTTTCACTTCTTGCAAACTACTTATTTCCAGAGTCTCGATGGGGAACAAATCCTATCCTCTCCTCCTGCTAAGAGCATTTAAGCACTCAGTGGAAGAGGAACGTTTTGGCATGAACTTCACGAAGTATAACCTCTAGAGTGTGGCAGGCAGGCCACACTGGGGACTGTTTTTGCCTGGTGCCTAGTATGCAACATCAGCCATTAAAAAAAAAAATTGCCAACAGTGTGGTCTCGGAGGAGAGGAGGGGTTGTGGGTAGAACAGTGACATTTTGCTACTCGAGCCTGGCTTGTTGGTGCAGCGAAGAGGTCAAACCCTGCAAATACATAATTGTGAATGAGTCAGCTGACTCTAGCTGTCTGCTACTCATGATGAGAAGACGACAGTGGAGGAGACAGCAGGTTTTGTTGAAAAATTCCTTTTTTAAAACTTAGCCATTTCTTGAGGACTTTCCAAATGAAATCAGGATGATAGCAGAAAGTAATGAGGAAGAGAAACTGGTTGAGTGATTTGAAAGAAAACTCTCAACTGAATTCTTGTTTTTCAAAACATCTTTTACATTTTCTGCTCTCTTTGATCTTACTATTTCTGCCCCTGCCATGAATTCTTTTGTTATACAGTGAGGGCTTTCTGAGGGCAAGGATGTGTTTTACTGACCCAGGTATAATAGCCCTTACTCACCAAAGGCACTCAGCCCACGTTGACTCTTAAAAAAAAAAAAATTAACAGGGAAAAGTCAAAGGAAAGAGGGAAAGCTCAACCAACACAGGAGTTACGTACAAAATCTATGTGTATCAATCGGTTGTTTGGAAATCATTCTGGACTGTAATCCTTTGTCAGTCATACGCTTACTTTGAGAATATCTTCTCTAAGTCTGTGGCTTCTCTTCTAACATAAGTTTACAGAAATACCGTTGTAGGTTAACTTGGTCCTATGTTTGGCATCCAAAGAAGCTTGTATTTAGACTGACAAGAGAGCTCTAAATTCTGTTACCTGCTATCAAGAGCTATGTGATTCAGGACTGGGGAGGAGAAGGAGATTGCGAGAGAGGAAGAAGGAGACGGAGGGAGAGATTTATCACCCTATCTTTCAAACATCTGGTCTAAACTTAAGGCAAGATTTTGGAGTAGCTAAAATGTCTTTGGCACGTTCTCCTTTTTTTTTTCACCCAGATTGCCTAACTTCCCATTATTTTCATTCTCTATTGTTCACTTCTCTCTTTTCACATTCCCAAATTATTTCCACACTCACTCCTTTCTCTCCTAGCCCTCCAGGTGTAGCAGAGAGACCTTCAATCAATCCGGATGCATTTGCATATTGACATTCTTAACCCATATGAATTACTAGAGGAATTTTAAACTATGAGATCTAGTGGAAATCGTGTGTATGTGCACATGTGTACATGGATATGTGTATGTGTATTATTTTGAGTAAAGGTATTCAGGATATAGTCAAGTCAGCCAGCCTAGAATATTGTTGAAAAATGTATTTTTCTTAAGATGTTTCTGATTTTTTAATATTCATGTTTCATTGGTAATTTACAGAAAACACTGAAGTGCTCAGATAATGGTTGTTTTATTTACTTCCCTTCTTCAAATTCTGAAATTGTAGATTTTTTCTCAATTCTCTATGGCTTTTTTCACTGTGGCTTCTGAAAGCAAGTGTGTTAGGGAATTGACTGTCTTAGGATGAGAGAGCTGGTGTGGGCAGTCACTTTTATACATGAGTGAACATTTCTAGGTTCAGTGTTCAGAAATGTGGACCTATTTTCAAATTTTGTTTTTGGAAGAAAATTGCCTACTGCTGAATCCCAACCAAAGTAACCAAATTTGAAAAATGACACAAGACATAGGGACAAGCAGATGTAGTCAATGAAAATGAGCTGGGGATCCACGCTAGAGAGTCCCTGAAGCAGCTTGGGCTTCACTATGAGAGCGCGTAGGTGATGCAGGAGGATTCAATGGTCGAAGGGAAGAGAGCAGCTGTGATATTTTATAGCTAAGGTTAAAATGCATCTAAAGATGGTAATTTAAAAACTAAATCTCAGGTACTTAACAGGAATCAATAGTATGTGTAGACAGAATGAATAAACAGTAAAAATTATCAAATGGATGAAATTTTGACTCTTGAGTATGTGTCTTAAATATCCTGCATGACAAAATGGCATATTTAAGTATTCTGTATACTGAAGTACAGCAGTTGTCTCAAGAAAAAGTACACATGCTGTTGTTTGGGTTGTGAGCTGAACTAATCATATTATTCATGAAATAATATTTTACTTGAAACTTAAACTACTGGCAAACAAGTTATGATTATACAGACTTGCATTTGACTGATATTCTATTAAAAAAATGAGCAAAGGGTGCCTGTCTCTTCAAGAAAAGCAATGACACTCTTTGTTATCAATGACAAACGAACAAACAAACAAAAACTGTCAGGCAGTCTTAGTTCATTTTATGTTGTCATAAAGGAATACTTGAGACTAGGTAAGTTACAAGGGCATAAAATTTCTTTGGTTTCACACTTCTGATGCCTGCAAGGCTCAAGATTGGTCATCTGCATCTGGTGAGGGCCTCAGGGTGCTTCCACTCTTGGTAGAAAGGGAAGGGTTGCTGGTGTTTGCAGAGATCACATGTCAAGAAAGGAAGCATAAGAAAGAATGGAGAGGTGCCAGGCTCTTTTTAACAACCAGCTCTCTCTTGGGAATTAGTAGAGTGGGTACCAGTGCACCAAAGGATGGCATCAATCTATTCATGAGGGCTCCTCTCCAATGACCCAAACACCTCCCATTATGCCCCACCTCCAACATTGGAGATAGAATTTCAACAGAGGTTTGGAAGGGACCAGTATCTAAGCCATCACATAGTAAAAATGAGAATTTTGGAAAATGTATACATACCATGGTGGGTTTTCCCAATACTTAAATCTTTCTGTTGAGGTGGTCGTGTTATTAATGGCTGTGTTTTTTTGTTAACGTACAGTGAATTATTTTAAGATTTTTCTGATGATTAATACATGATATTACAAAGTTATGCATTGGTAAGTCATTTATTCAAATTTCAAGAAAAATTCAAATTTCAGTAGATTTTTAACATAATGGTATACAAAGTTCACCTATTGGTATCATATACACTTGCATCTAACCTTTAAGAAACTACCACTTGTTCAGTTTTATGTCTGTTGAGGAAAAGAAGTGAATGGATCAGGGAAGGGTAAAAAGGGATTTCAATTCTATCATACAAATATATTTACATATTTAAATTCTATTTTATCTGATATTGATGATGATATATTATTTTAGATTTTTTAATGTTCAACTTTTTATTTATTTACTTGGTTAACTTTGCAAACCTGATTTTAATCCACTTGCAGTTTACAATTTATGACATACTTTTAGCCACTTTATATTTGTTTTATTTCCCTTGGGTGATCTTTATTTATTTATTTATTTTTTTACTGACAATTTTTTTTTGATAATTTTCTTTCTTTCTTTGTTGACTTTGAAACATGTAAATTATTTTTATTTTCTTAGTGATTACTATTACATTTGTAATGTACATATTTCATGTAATTTTCGTACAATGGCTGAAGGTATTTAACATCTCTTTCTTCCTACAAAAATAAGCCAGATTAGCATTTCTAAATTTTTGTCATCATAGAATTCTATTTCTGAATTTTTAAATCAATGAACTATAATAACAATAACTTTCTTATAAATGCTTGTTACGCAATAGATTTGCCAATATTTTCAAACTAATTAATTTATTTATTCTTCATTGCTTTCTTTTTATATTCATTTTTCTTCTTCATTATGTATTCTGAAGAGTCTCATTCCCTTCCTGAACTATTTCTCTTGTTCCTACTTACCTTCTGTAGGTGACTGTTCTGTTGTTACTATTTTTTTATTTCCATTTGTTCTCTATTTCTTTTCACAAAATAAACATGTGCAGGCATAGTTTCCAGTCTTTCTAACACTGGAAATTCTTTGTACTATTCTTTGCTTTTCTCACATATCAACATATCCTTTAAATCTCTCCATTTCACTTCATAGAGTTAATTCTCAATCTTTTTAATAGCTGTATAGTATTTCATTCTGTAGATAAAATTTCAGTTTATTCAATTGATTTCCTATGAACAAACATGGACGTATTCCTAATATATTGCTATGATAAAGTTCCACCATGAATAAGCTTATGTATATATTATTTTGGTTTATTGTTCTGGTTTACTTTTAGGATAAAAATCCCAGGAATGGGATTGCGGGGTCAAAAAAGTAACATACATAATGTGGTTAGCTCTTTTTACTCTACTATAAGCTTCCCCCACATATTTGTGAGTTTATTAATATTTTTTACTCATATTGGGTAAATTCATTAGAACAATCTTCCAATTTAACAATTATATTTCACTTTTTTCAATTATATACTATATTACTATTTTAAACCATCTATTACCATTTTTTTTTAGTGGCTATAGTTTTTGTTTTCTGGATTTCTTGTTGAAATATTTACTAATATTTTATTTAAATTTGTCTTTTTTACTTTCTAACCTCTTTTTATTTTAACAATATTATGTTTGTCATGACCTCTTTCAGTTTCTTAAAATATATAATTTTAAATTATTTATACATTTTCTGATATTTTTATTTCCCAGTATATAGATTCTCCCGTTTTGTGAGTAATCTGGCACTTTTCCATAAAGTTAGTTTATTCTTGTTCTTTGAGATATCTGTTGTAGCTACTCCTTATTGGAAGTTTTATTGCTATTTGCTTTCTTTCCTTGTTTTCACCCATCCTTATTTGATGGTTCAGCTGTAGTGTCACTTAAATCCTTTGGGTTTCCAGTACCAAACTATGTCTTATGTTAGAATTGGGGGGCTTCATTACATAGGGATATTGCAGAATCAGTCTTTCATCCAGGATTGTAGTAAATAACTCAACCTCTCTAAGATCCTTTTTTTATTAATTTAAAGAATGTGAGTTTTAATGGTCTATATCTCATAGGATTGTTGCAAGGAGTCAATTTTTTTTATATATATGCAAATACATATCTACCTATATATATATAATAATATATATCTACCTCTACAGATATGCCAACTTATATATATATATCTCCACAAAGTAACATCTGTTACTATTATTATTATCCTTATCATCATCATAATTATTATAATCACTGGTATATGGCAGACATATATCAGATGCTTCCCAGGTGGGTGCTGTGCTGGTTATGATTCCTTGTACTTCTTGTGTTTGTTTAACTTCCAGGCTATGTCTCTGTGCCTTTTAAAACTCCTATTACCACATACCCTTTCTGTTTCTCTATGAATTATTCCTAGTGAAAAAGATTAGGTTTTTTTCAGGGAGCTCATCTCAGAACACTATTCTCTTCCATAAGAGTATCTCCAGCTTTTGGAATGGACAATATTCTTGACTCTACTGAATTGAAAATTCTTGTACCTGAGCCAGCACATCAGGATCCATGGGTCAGGTGTTAAAAGAAGCAGAGGAAGAACAGGTAATAGTAGTTGGAGAAAGATTCTTTGTTGTCTTCATATACCTTGAAGTAATGACTCAGTGCCTCTTTCATAACTAGAACTCAATATACTTTTCCATCAAGGGAAGTAGGAATCAAAAAAGACCAATAGTCAAGAATCAAATATTACCTTACCTTGGATCTTGGATCAAAGGAGGGCCCTGAGAAAAATGTAGAGTCAAAAGAAGAATTATAGGAATAATGATTTCATTGATGAGAGGCAAAATTTGTCATATTAATTCAGTTGTGTATGAAACTGAAGCCTTAAGATGACAATGTAAGATGAGGAGCTGGCTGAACAGCGTTCTTCTTTCTGATCAAAGTGCATGCTACAGGACCTACTCCAATCACAGGCAGTTTGGGGGGCTCATTAACTGGTTTTTCTCACATCTAGTCAATATCTGGAATTTTTGTCTTCATCCCACTTTCCTTTCCTGGGGTCGACTCTCAAGGTTTATAGCAGGGGACTTCTTGTGTGTTGAGGCAATGTTTGTTCTTCCCTAGCCGTAAAAATAGTCACGGCATTTTTATTAACCTGGATGGAGGTGGAACACATTATTCTTAGTGAAGCATCACAGGAATAGAGAAGCATGAATCCTATGTATTAAACTTTGATATAAGGACAATTAATGACAATAATGACATGGTGGGAGTGGGGGAAGGGGAAAGGAGACAGAGAAAGAAGGATGGAGGGGATGGGGGAAAGGAAAAGAAAAAAAAGAAAATACTGACTAATTCTCACATAAGTTGGATTTAATTTTGACGAACGTACATTTAATGAACAATATTATTTAATTCAACTTGTTAATATATTGTTTAGGATATTGCATCCTCATTTATAAGTGAAATATGTTTACCTTTATAATAATATATTTTTTGAAGGAAAGGACAGATATATTTACTGCATGCAAATAAAAACTTTGCATAGTAAAAAAAAAGTGCTACTATTATTTTTATCCTGTGGAAGGCAATGTTGCTTAGAGCAGCAGTAGCTTGGGCAGAAAAGTTCAGTGCTATTCTAAGATTCGAAATAGTGAAATAGTACATTAAAGAGAGATATGTGTGCATACATGTATAAATAAAGATTGCATTTTCCATATTTATAATAATACATATAAGAATTCTTTAATTCATTTCAATATTCCTTTAATATGGTATGGAGTTTTGGGTCCTCCCTCTTTTTTTACATCAAGCACCAATATATAGTTATGTAGAATCCTAATGGAATCATGGTATAGCCATGAAATTTCCTAATTCATGATTTATAAGAAATCAAGAGAGTTGGAAACCTTTAAACTGGTATACTAATGTCTGGAGTTTTTATTTTTTCATTATTTCCAGCCAAGAACATTAAAGTGGTTCATTAAGAAAAATAAATTAAAAAAAATACTCATGGCTAGGTTATACCAGACCGTATGAGGAAAAGGGGAAACCCTTGAAATTGGTGGCAATGGAGACATTGAAAAAGATACAGCCAGAAGAGTCCCAGCTGGCTCTTTTGAAGATGAGTCACACAACTCTTTCTCTTGCTTACAATGTAATTGGGGGCAAACAGTGTTTTGCCTACTCTTTAAATTTATGGCATAGAAATATGTGTCAGATATTTATAAATGCCATTTTTTTCTAAGCAACTGAAACCCTTTTTACAGAATATATATGATAGACTATAAATTTTAATATGTAATTTACATATCTCCAATGGTAAGTGGAATTATTTTAGGGTTTTATATTTTTGACTATTTTAAAGTTTTCAGTATCAGAATTTAGTTTGGCTTGTTCAACTGTCACTTTGCTTTCCAACTGGAAAGGCATTAAGGGAGGTGATTATGTATGAATCAATGTGACAACAATGTATGTGAAAAAGTATCATGAAGAATGCTTAAAAGAGCTAAGTTTAAATAATTCCCTAGTTTGTAGCTAATTTTAAGGTCTCCAATTCCAAGATGCTAGAAACATTAAGTATTTTATGTGATACAGGTCCAACATCCTCTTTCAAATTTCAGTACACTGCTGCGGCTAGGACCAAATGTAAATACTTCAGGATTGTACAGAGTTGACCAACCTTTTCAAACTTCAACACAGCCAATAATGCTATTGAAGTTTAGTGTCCCTCCACTAAATACTCCAAATTCACCTATTGTGTTTTTGAAATGCAGTAACAAAAATGACACCCAAACAGACTTGAAAATACCTCTAACACCCATGTTTTGTGCTGAAAAATTGGAGTTAATGTTTCTTATTCAAGGGGGAGAACCAAAACATTTTCTTTTGGCAGATTTTGCTTTAGTTTGTCAACTGGAGAACATGATGTCTTTGCCAAAGCAATATGCAAATATGCATTTGATTAAATAAGATGAAAACTTTATTGCTGAGACATGGCTTTTCTTTCCATTTTTAACTTCATTCATTTCATGCTCAATGGACCAAGCCTAACTAAGACTCCATGACTTTGAATAGGACAGTAATCCTTCGCTTCTAAAAGAAACTACTAGTTCCTTGAGCTCCCTATGAATGCAAGATAGTATGGATGAGTGAACCTTCTATCATTTTTTGATATGTGTGTGGGGATGGGGGGAGTTGGGCATGGATATATGCAGAGGGAGATTCTTCATGACAAACAAAAAAATAAATCTGTCCTGTCAATATTGCAAGTGCTGCTGCTTTATCACCATGATTACACCGTGGTTTTACTTTAGAGTATCCTGGATTTTAAATTGAAAGTCAAATATAATTTGCCATAGAAGCATGAAGTGAGTGACTAGAAAGCTGCTAGCAAGGCTCAGCATAACAAATTAGTATCGCTAGGATAATGAGTCTCTGTAATGTGTGGGCCACTGGCCTGCAGTTGGGTGGTGGAACTAGGCTGAGTGGCCCTGGGTTAATGCAAGGGCCACACATTACAGATTGGTTCAAATAGGATGATGGCTTAAACCAAGAAGGCACCATTCAATTCTTTTGTTGTTCAGGAATAGCAGCACTATTTTAACTGCTATGCTTCTGTGTAAATTTGAGCAAATATAATGTAAAATCAACTAGAGCAGCTGGAGAGAAATAAAGTCTGCCCTGAAAAACAGCACTCTGAGGGATGTGAACTAATATTTACTGAGCACTTTGTTTGTGCCTGAAACTGTGATAGGCACTTGCATGTACCTTGTTATTGAATGCTCATAATAGTTTTATTATTCACATTTTGCAAAGAGGAAACTAAAATTTTGAGAAACTGACTCATAGAAGGTCAAACATTCAAAGCAACGTGAGGAAAAGGAACTTTCACACAGAGACTCTGCTATATGGCTCCATATTGTCTTCTGTCCCGGGACACACAAGATATGACATCTCAGTTTAAGTTTCACCATAACCTTCGGATGTTAGCTCTAGGATCATATTTCATAAAGGAACCAGCTGAGTCTCAGAGATCAGATTAACTCAAGTCAGTGTTGGAATTAGGATTTGAACCCAGTTGTTCCCAAATGTAAGGTCCATGGTCCTTCTTCACTCATGTTCAGGGAGGTGATTTGGTAAGCTGAAGGACGAACTGATTTTCAGAGAGACACCTACACCTTCAGTGCTGTGCTGGGAATCTCTAGTTTCTCTCATAAAATGACTCACTGCTGGATCTTTTCTGGTCCTTTCCTTAGGACTGCTTCACTTATTTGCATCAGGCTTTGATAGTAGGCTTAACTTGACCCTAATACAGTAATGAGACATGTTAAAATAGCCTTCTCTATTAAATTTCTCCTCCAGGTCACCTAGGAAGGCAAGTTGAAAGACTATTATGCTAATTCTTGCTCACTCACGGTCCACCTCCAATTCCTTTTGGCAATCCACAAATTTAGATAACTTAAATGCACACCATTCAATAGTTGGGCATTGTGGCAGGTGCCTGTAGTCCCAACTACTCAAGAGGCTGAGGCAAGAGAATCACCTAAGCCCAGGAGCTGAGCTGTGATGCTATGGCATTCTACTGAGGGCAACAAAGTGCCTAAAGAAAAAAATGTACCCCATTCATCTACATGAGGTTCCAAGAGGATTTGCAGTCACATGACCCGGGCTGAAGCAATGAGGTGTGTAGTTGGCCTGGTTCCATGTAAAGCCTTTGAAAGATGTGGATACGTGTCAGGAAGGATGAGTGCACTGTGTTTGCTGTATGCCTTGCAGGAGGCCACCTGGAAACACTGCACATAAACACAGATCCTCTCTTATTTTTGGTAGCATCTTAGTGAAATTTGTTCTGGTGCTGAGACCTACAAGTTTATGCCTTATTTGTGTTGCTGATAATTCAGCAGAGCTTTTTTCTATGAATTTTCTTTGGTGCTGAGACTTACAAGTTTATGCCTTACTTGTGTTCACTGATAATTCAACAGAGCTTTTAGAAATGTATATCATGACAAGTGCAAAGCTCTAGTAACAAAAGGAATGAAAGAGGTGAACTTCATCATTGGCAGTCCCTTCACTTTTTTTCTTAACCAACATGGGCTTCAGCTGTTAAAGATTCAGAACATCCTCTATCAGCCCCTGCATGGGAAGCTAAGAACCCCATAATTAGATTCAGAGAGCCCTAGGTTCAACCTGGACTTTTACACTTCCTGTATTAGTTGAACTTATTTATTTATTTTTATCTTTTTAATTTTTTAAATTAAGTCATATATACATAGATCATGAATACATTTATGCCTTTGTGAGATTCAATGTGTTGATTATTGGTACAAATTAAAGTGCTTATATCCTACTAATTAACATAGCTTTCACCTCATTTACTTAATCACAGTGTTAAGACATTTGTGTTCTATACTTGATAGATTTGACTTGTACCCTTGAAATATGCTCCATAGATGTGGTCCCCCCATTAACTCTCTCTCTACTGAACCAATCCCCTCCCTTCCCTATTCCTCTCCCTTCCCTCCTTTCTTCTGGGCTACAGTTGTGATTCATCTCTCATATGAAACTGTGAGTGATTATAAATTGGTTTCATAGTAGTATTGAGTACA
>NW_003852435.1:1720072-1721018 GCF_000181295.1 Otolemur garnettii
TAATGTATTTTTGATGTTGCTTCAATTGCCCAGGGGGTCCTTCTCATAAAATATTCTCCCAGGCCAACTTTTTCAAGTGTTTCCCATGCACTCTGTTCAAGAATTTTTCTGGTTTTGTGTCTTAAGTTTAAGTCCTTTTACCAATGAGAGTCAATTTTTGTTAGAGGAGAAAAGTGTGGGTCCAATTTCAGTCTTCTACAAGTCACCAGCCAATTCACCCAGCACCATTAGGGAATCTTTCCCCCAGTTTATATTTTTGATAGGCTTATCAAAGATCAAATGACAATAAGTGTCTGGGTTCATGTCTTGGTTTTCAATTCTGTTCCATACATCTATCTCTCTATTTTTGTGCCAGTACCATGCTGTTTTGATCAGTATAGATTTACACTACAGTCTGAAGTCTGGTAGCATGATTCCTCCTGATTTGTTTTTATTTCTGAGTAATGTCTTGGCTATTCAAGGTTTTTTCTGTTTCCATATAAAAAGAAGTACTAATGTTTCCAGATCATTAAGGTAGGACTGAGGTGCTTTAATAGGGATTGCATGAAATCCATAGATTGCTTTGGGTAGTATAGACATTTTAACAATCTTGATTCTTCCCAGCCATGACCATGGTATATTTTTCCATTTATTAACAGCTTCTGCTGTTTCTTTTCTTAGAGTTTCATAGTTCACTTTATAGAGATCTATCACATCCTTTGTTAAGTAAATTCCTGAATATTTCATGTTCTTTGGAACTATTGTAAAGGGAATAGAGTCCTTGACTGTTTTTTTTACCTTGACTATTGTTGGTATATATAAAGGCTACAGATTTTTGAGTATTGATTTTGTATCCTGAGACATTGCTGAATTCCTTGATCACTTCTAGGAGTTTTGTAGTTGAGTCCCAATCATATCATCTGTGAAGAGTGACAGTCTGATCTCTTCTGATCTTATTTGGATACCT
>NW_003852435.1:1730537-1731957 GCF_000181295.1 Otolemur garnettii
GTTACCTTTCTCAGAGATCTGAGGTTCAAACCCCAGTTAACACATTTCCTTTATGCCATGACCTTTCCTGATACAATACTACTTCTGGGCCTATCTTCTGTAATATTTCCATGTTTATTTTCATAATCCTAAATCCTGTAGATATCTGTGTCTACTTGCCCCAGGTTTGGAGAAAGGTAATTTCCCCAGCTTTAGGCTAACTGACTTCTCAGTCTTCATTACCTATTCCAGGTTATATAATATGTGCCCTCTTCTTCCATTACTGGAGAGTAGGAATATCTACCTCCTTCCATGAAGTGTGGAGGAGTCCTTTTGGCTCTAAGAAAGCAACTAAATAATTATCTAGAAAAAATAGTCTAATTTTAGAAGGTCTTTCTATATTTGGTCTTATATAATATGAGCTTTGTAGGTCATATGGTGTTATAATGTAGTCTGGGTTAAGCTGTAAACAAAGCTGTGTATTTTTCTTTCTCTTTACAATTTTTCCTGGAATATGAAGAGAAAATATACAGAAACATGACTATCCATGTTTTTCTGTATATTCCAATTTCCATTCTACATTGTTTTCCATAGCTATGTATATTTTAATATTAGGCTGGACATGCGCCTTCTCGTGACCTTTCTTTTTCAATGTTTCCTTTAAGCTGTGGCATCATATATGTTTTTATAATAAACTTTAGTATGATATTTTGTTTTAAAAATGTATTATCATTTGTATTTCACTGAATTTATAAATTTATTTTAATACTATAATTAACTTTTTCTGCCTTTTCTAATTTTTCCCATATGGTGAATCTGTCTTTTATCTCTTGACAATTTAGGTGTCTGTGTCAGGAATTGTTTTCTATACCAAGATTACAGGTCTCTCAGTCTGAGACTGAAGATTGATCTACCAAGGAGGTCTTATGGGAGGTGATCAGTGCTGTTGCCCAACACAGATAGACTTTGGCCCCTGTGTTTTACTAGGCTCAGAGGAGTCATACTTATTCAATTAGTTTTTCTCCAATAGTTATTTATTATCTTTTTCACAGATGACTAAATAGGAACCATTTTTGGCCTAGGTGACCTTGACATCTAGATCTTTGCATATATATAGTAAAGACATGCAGGCGTCCTCAAACTGTGGCCTGCGGGCCACATGCTGCCTGCCTAGGACATTTATCCAGCCTGCCAGGTGTTTTTGGCGCCGCTGCCTGTCCTGCTTAGCCGAGGCCTGTCCTTTTAAACTATAGTCTGGCCCTCCAACGGTCTGAGGGACAGTGAACTGGCCCCCTGTTTAAAAAGTTTGAGGACCCCTAAATGGGTCAGCTTTATGTTGTTATAACTAAAATATTAAATTCTGCCTGAGATAGGCTTGACTTTTTTGCCTAGAAGCCAAGACAAATGTCACTGAATTTTTGCGAGGGTCAGATGAATACCA
>NW_003852435.1:1732958-1773767 GCF_000181295.1 Otolemur garnettii
TTTTTTTTTGGTCTTTGATTGCCTGCTATGTGGGATACAACTTATGAGACTGCAGGCAGTGGGCCATCACAGGCTGACACAAATTAAAAAGGACTGCCTTATAACTTTTTGAGGCCCCCATATTTAAAAAAAAAAACATGTTAGGGAGGAAGAGGAAGGCATAAAAATGAGAGAAACATAATTGTTTTAAGAAGTGGACAGAGAAAGTGATGATTTGTCATCAGAAAAAGTTGAACTTGGCTAGGTCTGCCCAGAAACAGGCTTCTTTACATACATTGGCGCATTCCAGTTGGGGACTGCTGCTGCCATTGGAACTAAGGACAACACTGTCTGTGTGAATCATACAGAGTTTGACCAGCCCTGAAGTCATTTTATTCTGAAGAAAGTTGAACTAGCGTACTTTTTCCAAAACTCAATCTAAGCAACAACAACAAAAAAGACAGAAAGAAAGAAGCAAGAAAGAAAGAGGAGGTAACATTTTAGAACTATTTAGTTACTATTATTAAACAGTTTTCAAATGACTTATAAATAATAGCAATCTTGAGGCAGAGATGTTGTGCCTGGGAGCCTGGATTTGTATCACGTCTTCTGCCTCCCAATCGCATACTCTTTCAACCATTGCACATTGAACTCTCCAATTCTTAGTGAGAAGAAACCCAAAATTACTAATGATATCTTGGAAGAAAATAGCATTGTCCTAATTTTTTTTTCTCAGAGAAAAAGAGGTCAAAATGAATCTTCTAAAATCACTGAATTTTAACAGCTTAAAGGTTTTTTTTAAAAAGGTATGGAAAAGTACAAACCGAGCTAGCTATAATGAGGCTAAAGTGACCATGTAAATTTCATTTGCCGGAAATACTGGATGTGATCTGGGAAAAGTGCATTATTCTCTTGTACCTGTGGGTCTTTCATGTCACAGCTGCTGTGGCAACATGACTAGGCTGAGAAGGCAGGGCTTTTTGGAGAGTTTAAAAAAACAATGGATATTTTAGAAGAGTTGGATTGAGTTTCATAAGCACCTTGGGTTTGCTAGGATAGGTACCCGGGAAAGGAAGAGGTAGAGCATGTAAAGGGCAAAGTCTTTGGAAACTGAGAAGAGAAACAAACTTGGCACCTTGGTCCTTGCCTGCTTCCTAATGTTGGCCTCTAGGTAGCTTTCAAAGGGGGGGAAAAGAGAAAATAGGATCTCCAAATCAGTTGGATTTAAATAATATGAGCACACAACTTCCCTTTCCCTCACTCTACTCCTCTCCCTCTGAAAAGAATTCTCTGTATCTGAGAATCAAGAGACCTGGATCCTGCATTTCTCTTTAGACTTTGAATAAATTCCTTTACTTCTCTGTGGTTCTGCTTTTCATTTATTTAATAAATGGTTTCAACTATATTATCTCTATTCAGTTATAATCTGCTGTGATTTTGTGATTCTTATTTCCTAACAGAATGTTCTACTCCACACAGAACAATGCAGCCTCCTAGCACAGTATGTAGCCAATTAGTGGTACTCAGTGGAAAACTGCTCAATGAATGAATGACATATTTTTGTCTGATTTAATCACCCTTTGGAAGTTTCCCATTTGTGGGTCTAGGATAGTGCATTGCATAAAATAGATCCAAGATAATTATTGACTGAATAATTCTTGATTCCAAACTACCTGTGTGTAGTTTTCATAGATGTCTACTGGTATTGATAACACGATTGATTTACCTTTATATAATACATGATCTTGACCATGTAGGCCCTTAGTCTGTCATGACTTTTGATTCTACCACTAGGTATGTATCTAACAGAAAGGAATCTACTTCAAAAGGCATGTGCAAGAATATCCATGCAGATTAGTCATAATAATTCTAATAAAAAATCCATCGACTATGGAATAAAATGTAACATAATCTTATATTTAATAATATAATATAATAGCAATGAAATAAACTATAATGATAGACAAAAACATGAACAGCATAAATGTAACTTTGTGTTGAATGAAAGAAGCCAGATACGAGATAATCTGTGTTGTAATTCTATTTATTTATATTGTTAGGAAACAAAGGGAGACATAGATGGTCTTAAGGCAGGCCTACAGGCCTACAGAGGACTTCTGAGGGCTTGGCTATATTCTATGACTTGTGCAGAGTTATAGAAAAATTTGCTGTTTCTGTACCATTCTGTAAAGTATGTGGGATTTTGCACATATATTAACAAAGTTTTTTTTTTTCTTTTTTAAAGAGTATATGTAAAATTCTAGGCCCATAGTAGGTGTTGCAGACATGGTGGCTACCTAATAAGAATTCCACTTCCCTCTTCTCCTGATTAGCTCTGCACACCTAATTTTAAAAAGCAGTGAATCATCTTGGTGTGAAGGCACAGCCCAGATATCCATTCCCAGAAGAAAAGTTGTCTGGAGCATTAGCAGATTGCAGAGTCAAAAGGTGTTCATTCCTGCTCATCTGATTGCCTCTTACACCAGCACCAAAGTTGCCACACTGGTGGGTGTCAGAGCCAGTGAGCACTCTGACGCTTCATAATTACTGAAACACATGTGCTAAGTCACTTTCTCCTAATCCACGATGAAAATTCTCAGTGTTCAATCGCCCTCAAAATTTCTCATCTCTTCCCTGGGGTGAGATGCTTTGGTTTAGCAGCTGCACATGGGGATTGCATTTAAATCATTTAAAGTCTGAAATTCAATATCTCCTAAAAGCAGCCTCTTTTCTTTTGGCTTTCCTCTTTAGGCACATCTAGACTTTTTCAGAGAGAGGATAACCTCCTTAAGGGAGGAAACTTTTGGAAATGCATTAACTCTTCGAGCACACAGGTATACTCCTGATGCACCTTCTGCTTGCCTCTTCCCAGACTGCTAATCTCATTGGCAGTAGCTCTTTTGAGTCATTAGCCATTCTTTTCATATGTTAGCAGCAAAAGTAATAACACAGTAAGTCAGGTGTGTGGATAGCTAAAGGTCCGGGGAAGTGGTGAAGGAGAGTACACACAAAAGTTGAGGCCCATATTACTTTTATGTAGCATAGCCTTTATGATGTAACACACAGTCCCTCTCCCTGAATTACTCTAACTGAATTTCTTGCATAGGTGGGTAAGGTTTCTATGAAACAATTCGAGTTATGCTTTAGGATGTAAATGTCCTCAGAATCCCATCACATTGAGAAACTTATTGCTGTGCTTTAGATGAGGGATGTCAGAACTTTTTCTTTCTTTCTTTTTTTTTTTTTTTGAGACTGAGTCTCACTCTGCTGTGGGCTAAAAAGCCCTGGTGTCAGCCTCGCTTACAGCAACCTCAAACTCCTGGGTTCAAGTGATCCTCCTGTCTCAGGCTCCAGAGTAGCTGAGACTACAGGTGCCTGTCACAATACCTGGCTAATTTTTCTATTTTTAGGAGAGGCAGAGGTCTCACTCTTGCTCAAGCTGGTCTAAACTCCTGAGCTCAAGCAATGCTCCCACCTCAGCCTCCCAGAGTGCTAGGATTACGGGAGTGAACCACTACGCCCAGCCTAAAAGCAAGTTTTTGCAGAAAGGTGTGAGAGAGCAGCCAGTGGTATTTGTGATTGAAGCAGAAAGGAAATATTTTGGATACCTCACCATTTAATGGTTGTGCCAAGGTTTAACTCTATTCTTGTTAATTCTAGAACTTTTCATTACCCCAGCTGTGTTGGAAGTACAAGAGGTCACTTTGAGTTAGCTCAAAATTAAATAGGAGTTTGGGACAATGGAAGGGGACTTGGAACAACAGAAACAATCAAACTGAATCAGGCTTAGCTTTTATGCTTAAAGAATCTTATTTCCAGAGAATACTACGTAGAGGGGAAAGAACAAGCTCCACGTGTGTTTTTCAGTGATAGAAGTGAAGGACTTTTCAATGCAATATATTTTGATAAGTATCTGTCAAGCACCTGCTGTGGACCGAGTACACATTGTGATTACACAGGGACTTCTAGAATGGGTGAAGGAGTCTGAGCCACTGCATCGCATCATTAATCACCACGAGTGGAGTACCCAGGGGCTGGGAGATTGTGCAGTACTAGACACCACAGGCCTGTGGGGAGTTTGGATAGAGTTTGTCAGAAAGCGTAGAGGAGGCTGGACTCTCCCCAAACTGAATCCACAGGCCAAGCGCCTAGTTTAGACAGAGAACTCATTCATCTCTGGTGATGCTGTTGGGTGTAATTTGCCAGTCACTGAGGCCCCTGAGTTATTTATTTATTTTTCTAACAGAGCCATCTGCAGCTGGTGAAAAATGACCCACTGCAGCTAGTCAACATTTCCCACCTCTTTTTCTCTGGCTTCATAGAGCTGTGACAGACGGCACCTGGCAGGGTCTACGAGGCTCGGCTGCCAAGGGGAGCACCATCATGATGGCCCTGTCCTCAGAGCTGGGGCTGGACTTTGTTACAAGCAATCCTCACTCAACCCAAGGAACTACACACAGTTAGAACTTGGCAAAAAAAGTTGTTGACAAAGGAACTGGAAAGTCTTTTCCTGCTAATGATATAAATCCTAAGGGGGCTTGAGGGATTGTTCTTCTAAGTTAACCTTTGTATATTAAGTGGAGGTAATCTAGAATGCAGAGATTTAAGGTTGTACTACCAACCCGTGAGGAGTTAAGACCAAAGCCCAGGTCCCTGGTCAGTACAATTTCCATTCTGAGTGCATTCCTCACTTTATCAGGTCATGTATTTTACTAATGACTGGCAGAACATGTTGGAGAAAAGGGTTATCTACTTTTTGGAAACTTTCGTCTTAGTACTTTATTTTCATTTAATAGTTATGTTAGCTATTATCATTGACCTTTGATCTATTGTTCCAAAAATATTCTTAACCTTTTTTAGATAGATATATACACACACGCACCTATATACATATACACATATATACACATTTGTTTCTAAACAGATTACTTTACACAGAATGAGTCCCAGAGACCTCATGGAATGGTGGGAAAGGCCTGAGATTCAGAGTCTAACATACTTAAAATAGAATTTCAATTTTCTGTTTGCCAGTTATATGACCTTTACCTGTCTTTCAAAGAGCAAAAGTTTTTAATTTTTATGAAGTTTAATTTATTATTGTTTTAACAGGTTTTTTTTTTTTTTTTGCATCCTGTGTAAAGAATGACTGCATAACCCAGGGTCACCAAGATTTTCTCTTATGCTTTATTCTAAAAATTTAGCAGTTTTCATGTTTAGGTTTAGGTTAGTTATCTTTCTGGAGTTAATTTTTGTGTATGTTTTGTAATTAAGTGTTGAGGTTTATTTCTTTTTTCCTATAGTTATCTAGTTATTCTATGGATATTTGTTGAAAAAAAATCATCTTTTCTTCATTAAATTACCTCAGCATCTTTGTTGAAAATCAATTGATCATAATGTGTCGGTTTATTTTTGGATTCTAAACTTATGTCGTTGCCACATTACCATGATTGCTATAGCTTTGTTTTAAGCCCGGAAAGCCAGTAATGTAAGTACTCCAACCCTATTTTTGAGTCCATGATTGTTTTTGGCTATTCTAGGCTGTTATTCTTTTTCATACAATTATTTTAAAAAATTTGTCAATTTCTTCAACAAAACTTCTTTAGGATATTACTGGGATTACACTGAGTCTATATATCCAATGTGTGGAGGACTGGAATCTTACTATTAGTCTTCTGAACCATGAGCATGGCCATACCTCTCCATTCATTTAGGTCTTTACTTTTCATTAGCAATGTCTTGTAGGTTTAGATGCTCATTTCTTAAAATCTCTTGTTAAATCTATTCCTAAATATTATAAATGCTATTGCAATAGAGTTAAATTTTTAAGTTTGGTTTTTAATTTCTTATTTCTATTATATGTATGTATAAGACTTAAACTGGTTTTGCTATATTGTTCTTATATCTTGAGATATTAAGTCACATTAATTGACTTATTGCACATGAAGTGAGATATTACTTAAGTCACATTAGTTCTAATAGATTTTTTTGTAGACCTCTTAGGGCTTTTTTATGAACACAACCATGTTCTCTATATACAGTTTCATTCCATTATTTCAAGTCTTTATCCTTTTTGTTACTTTTTGGTCTTACTGTATTATAGCTTTCACCATAATTAAAGAGAGGTAGGAGAGGGGGCAGACATCTTTGCTTTGTTCTGATCTTGGCAAAAAATTATAAAACATACTACAGTTGACTATGATATTAGCTGTTGATTTTCATAGATACTTTTAAATAAATGTAGATACTTGCCTCTTATTCCTAGTTTTCAGAGAATTTTTATTATAAATTCATAAGTACTATTTCTGCATCTATTGAAAGAATCATAAGTTTTTCTTCTTCATTCTATTTATATGATGAATTTCTTCAATTAATTTTCAAATGTTAAACCAACTTAGCCATTCCTGGGAAAAATTCTCCTTTGACCAGGATGCATTTTATACATTTTTATACAGTTACATTTTCTTTATTAAATTTTGTTCAGGAGTTTTGCATTTATGTTCATAATGAATATTGATTTATAATTCTATTTTCTTGTGATTTTTTTTATTTGGTTTTGGTAGTTGGGTAATACTGACCAGATCCTATACTGGGACTTTGGAAATATTCTCTCATCCACTATGTTCTGAAAGAGTTTGAATATAATTGGTTTTACTTTTTCCTTTCAATTTTGTGATAGAATTTATCAGCAGAGCCATTTGGTCCTGGAGTTTTCTCTGTGGGAAGTTTTTCAAATTACAATTTTAATTTTTAATTGATATGATATTCTTTTTAAAATTTGTTTTTCTTGGATCAAATTAGGTAACTTCTGATTATAAGAGATTAATTTCATCTGGGATGTTAAATGCATTGCTTCATAGTTGTTTATAATGTTCCATTATTAACTTTTCATTATATGTAGGATCTGTAGTGATGCGTCCCCTTTCAATGTTAATATTTTGCTTTGCATTTCTCTTTTTTCCTCTTTAGCATAGACAAGTGTTTTTTAATTTTATATGTTTGAGATAACTAGCTTTGGTTTTATTTATTATTGTCTATTGCTTTTCACCTTTCCACGTCATTTCTTTCTTTCTTTATTATTTTTTCTCTCTCCCAGTTAATTCATTTTTCTCTTTGTCTGATTTTTAAGATGAGAATCCAAACAAACTTTCAAGTCTTTACTTCTAGCATAGCCATTTAAAGGTATAGATGTCTTTCTAAACTCTGTTTTACTTACATTTTATTATTTTTGACATATTTTTATTTTCATTTAGTTCAAATACGTTATTGTTTTTCTTGAGTTGTTTTCTTTAACCCAATGTCATCATTTGCAAGTATATTCTGTAATTGCCAAATACCTGTATTTCTCCTACTTATATTATTATTACTGATTTCTAATTTAATCTCATTGAGATTAGAGAACGTATTTTTTATTATTTTAAAAGATATTGAGACTTCTTTTGTGACACATCATATGATCTGTCCTGGGAAAAGCTCCATTTGTACTTGAAAAAGTGAATCTTCTGTTGCTTGGTATGATTCTTTCCTTTCATCCTTTTTCCCTTCCTGCCTTCTTTCTTTTACATCTATCTATCTATCTATCTATCTATCTATCTATCTATCTATCTATTTATCTATCTTTTGTATATCTATTAAATTAACTTAATAGGTAGTGTACAGATAATCTATGTTATTGTCTATATTTTTGTCTAGTTGTTCTACCAAGTCAGAGAAGGAGGTCTTTAAATCTCTAAGTATGATCGTGAAGCTGTCTGTTGCTCCCTTATGTACTGTAATATTTTGCTTTTTATATTTTAAAACTCAGTTATACACATTTTTGATTGACCTACCTTTTTTGATAAATTGACCTTTTTATTAAAGTGAATTATTGTTTTTTTCACTCAGTATATGGTTTTAATAACATCTGTACAGATATACTATAAACTTCACTCTTTGAAGTATACAGTTCAGTAGGTTTCAATATATTCACAGGGTTTTTTATCTATCAACCTTACATACAGCAAAAGATAACTTTGCAGATGTGTTTGATATAGAGAACTTATCCTTGATTCTATAGGTAGGTAAAGTCTAATCATATTAGCCTTTAAAATGGTTTTTCTCACTTAAGTCATAGAGGAAAAAATAAAATCAGAAGGAGAAAAGATTCCAGTAGGTTTTGAACAGAAATTTCTTTGATGATTAAAAAGAGGGTTCCAGAGACAAGGAATGAGCGTGGTCTCTAGAGGGTGAGAAGGGCCTTTAGTTGACAGCGAGCAAGGAAATAGATAGCTTAGTTCTATTACACTCATTCAACAAAATTCTGCCAATAACTGAACTGAGCAAGGAAATAAAATCATTCTTAGAGCCTTCAGAAAGGAACACATGTTAATACTTTGTTTTTACCCCAGTGAGATCTATGTCAGATTTTGGCCTAAAGAACTGTAATATACCAAATTTATGTTAATTCATTCACTAAATTTTGTTAACTTTGTATGGCAACAATAGAAGCTTAACACATATTGTAGTATGAATTTTATCTAAATCTATTAAAAATTCTATAAGATAATGTTATAATTTTACCTTTAGGCAGTTGCATGACTTAAAGGAAATAAATTTTTAAAAAAGTATTGGATTTACCCAGATATATACTATTTTGATGCTCTTTGTTTTATTCTGAGGATCCAAGTTTTCATCTTCTATCATATGCTTTTAGCCTGAAGTACTTCCTTCAGCACTTATTTTAGTGAAGTTATGTTGACAACACATTTGTTGTATCCAAAAATGTCTTCATTCATTTGTTGTTCTTAACAAATATTTTCACTGGTTAGAAAATTCTTGGCTGACAGGATTTTGTTTGTTTCACCTTTTTAAGATGTATTTATTTCTTCTGCCCTCCAGATATTTGTTTGTTTGTTTGAGACCCAGTCTCACTCCACTGCCATGGGTAGAGTGCTGTGGCATCAGTCTAGCTCACAGCAAACTCAAACTCCAGTGTTTAATCAATTCTCCTGCCTCAGCCTCTCAAGTAGCTGGGACTATAGGCATTTGCTGCAATGCCTTATTAATTTTTCTTATTTTTAGTAGAGATAGGGTCTCACTCTTGCTCAGGCTGGCCTTAAACACCCGAGCTCAAGTAATCCCCCTGCTTTGGCCTCCCAGAGTGTTAGGATTACAAGAGTGAGTCACCATGTCTGTCTAGCCTCCATGGTACTGTTGAAAAGTTCCTAAAGCAATTTCTTTTGACATATACTTAAGTTTATTCACTCTTTCCTGTGATATTCATTTTCCTATTAAGTCCATCCAGTGATTTTAAGTGTCACATGTTTTATTTTTTTCACAAAATAAACTTTCTATTTGGTTATTAATTATATGCTCTTTTTTTCTTGGGGGGGTACTTTGTATATTTTTAAAACTTTGTTGTAAGCTTATTTTATTTTGTTTTACTAGAATAGTAATAATAGTTAAGTATATTAATTAATTTTACCCATTTATTACATAAATGGAATGTGATAATATTGTTAATGGTAAACTCACAGTTCAGTAGTTTCAGCATCTTATTCATTCAGAGATTAAGTAAGGTTAATTTTCTTTTCTCTTGAGAATATTTTCCATTTTCTGGGCTCTTCAAATATATCAATTTAGATTATATCCTAGAAACTATGAATGCAACTTTGTGGATATTATAGACTCTGTTGTATTTTCCAATTGTTCCAATTTTCCTCCTCTTTTGCTCCTTTACTTCTTCTTCTCCTTTCTTTCTCCTTAGCAGGATTAAAAACAATCTGGATGCAAAGCAATAACCATGCAGCCTTGTTTCAGTTCAGAATTTTGCAAGTAACTGAATTTGCGCTTTGAGTTTTTTCTGCACATATTTGGCCCAGTCTCAGTCAGAGACATGGGCACACAAAAATGGGAAATCCCCTCTCTCTCTTTTCTGTCTGAGATTTTACCAGTGTTTTCAATAACCATATTGTTATTACTTAGCTTTATTGTTTGTCTTCTTAGGTAGAGTATGGGTTTGCAATCGGCATCCTACCATACCACTGTACTTCCCTAGCCCAAAAGACATAATGATGGGAACGTGTTTGTAAATCACCCCCTTCCCATCCTTTGGGTATATACTTGCACCAGAATCTGTCCGCTTTGATCAACCTTCACTGCTTTTATGTAATTGCTTTTTGTGTTGTTTCCATAGCTGTTTTGTGTTCATAGCTGTTTTCTTCAGGAAAACCACCAGACAGCTTCTTAGACTATCATTTCTGCAAGCCAATTAGTCATAGCTTTTTTGACAAACTCATTCATGGTTCATATTTGAGATTTTTAATAATAGTAGAGATTAATATGATGATTAAGAGCTTACTCATTCATTAACTATTCTTATGCCTCTACTAAGCTCTAGCTATACTGTTAGAAATTATATACACAATTGTGAACAATTTGACCCTGGTCTCTTCTCTGATGAAAAGACAGATGTTAACATCAATTACAATAAAGTGTGGTATTATTGTTATCAGGGGAAGTGCTATGAAAGTCATACTTTCAAGATGACTTTCTTGAAAATATGAGATTGAAGCTGAAACCTGAAGAAATTATAGCAGTTGGCAGCAAATAAATAAGATTCAATTTACATATTTAGAAAAATATTGGAGGCAAGGAAAATTAATACAAGTAAATGATGGAGTAGAAGGCAAGAGTAGAAAAAGAAAATAAGAAGTAAGACAAATATCTAGGAGGTTATGATGTCCTGGAAGGGGTGGTGAGGGTAGGAATGGAGAGAGTTGGTATGCATGTGAAACATTCAGGAGACAGAATGAAATAGCATTGTATCTTTAGTTCAGTAAAGAAAGTTAGATATAGGGGCATTAAGGCATTAAGGCTAACACTTATATTTCTGGTTGGAGTCCTCATCTGTTTCCCTTATTTGACTGTTCCAGGAGGGACATCTGAAATTGATGAAGAAGGTAATGGAGATGGTGGATACGCTTTCCTGGAAACACAGGATCTTGATAGATAAAAATAATTTTTGCTAGGATTAAGCATAATAGTCATTTATTAGAGAGTATGTTATGGGTATTATACAACTTACTACAGTATCTTGTTTAATGGAGATTGTCTTGCAGTAAAAAGAATGTACACTCTATAAGCAAACAGTTCATTCACTACCTATGTGATGATAGTCAAGGTGCTTCAGATAATCAACTGTGCTTCAGTTTCCTCTTGCATAAAGTGGGGGCAATGTTTTCCTTACTGTTACTTTAAAGTTTTTGATAAGGCTTTCCTATTGGTAAGCATGAGTCAAAATTACTATTTTGTAGTGAATATTCAAGTTCAATTTTTATACTTGCCTGCTGTATAGTCTTTCCTACTCAATTTTTTGGTAATTAACTCATCCAAGGCCGTGATACCTTCAGGAGTGAATTAAAAACTCAGAAGAGTATTTGGTTACATTAAGTCACAGTGACTTGTGGGAATTGACATTGATATTTGTTGTCTTTGGAAGTTGACACCATAGGAAAGTAGCATGTTGTTGGGGTTCAGATCAGGGTGTCTAAAACCAGTTTAGATACTGCCTTTATTATGTACTGTCCTGTGACCTTGCACAAGTTATTTATTCTCTCTGTTTCAGATTCCTTACCTGTAAAATGAGAACAATACTAACACGTCCCTTATTAGATTGTTGCAATTAGATTAAATGAATTCACATGGGTAAAGCAGCTATGTTAATGCTTTAAGCACATTCTGAGATTAAATGATTGTTATAGATGATGATGTTGATGGTGATGATATATTTCTATTACCTAGTTAGGGACTTTTTTCCTTCATGTCTACTTCAAATATACAGCTAGTTTTCTTTTGAATAAATTAGAGAAGGAAATAAATAAATTGGCAACTTTTTATAAAATCTTTGGCTCTGTCAATAGGCAGGATTTGAAAATGAATAAAGGAACTCAAGTGTACTGAGAGCATAGATAGGCATGTCCTGACCTGTGAGGAAAGTATAGCCACAAACAACAAATTGAGAAATGGAATTGGTAGTGGAACTGAAATATTTGCACCAGCTTTAATATTAGTCAAGAAATGCTACTGGGAGGAGAGCTAAAGGGTCTTTGTTTGCTGTAGCTCTCACTAGCCCAAAGAGGAGAGCTAGAAAATAAGGTAAAAAGGCTTAAAGGCTTTCTTCCATTTCTGAGGAGTTTCATGTCTTACTCAGTCTTAAAGCCGTGGGTCTTATGGAATGCCTGGCCTTAACACACAAGAGAGAACCAAAGTCAGCTATGCCTGTGGATACACGAAGTCCAGAGCCAAAGGTGACTGCTGCACAGCTAAGGACACTCACAGAATAGGTGCCTGGATGAGCCTTACAGAGCCACAAATCCTCTTTGTGACTTGGAAGTGAGTCAGAAACATACATAGCAATTAATGAACCAAGACAAACTTCATAGTGGCAGGCTAAGTCAGAGGCCAGAGCAGAAAAACTAGTAGCAGAATTCTGGGAGAAAATAAAAATTTTATGGTAATCAGTGGTGAATAGATATAGAAGCAGAGAATGTTTGACATTATATAACCTAATTCAACTATAATCTGTAGTTGCTCAAACAGGGAAGGCTTTCATTGGCTTAGGTCTTAGTCTGAAGATGGAGTGTTACATCATTGCAAATTGGCTTCAAGTTTTATTTTCTTTTAGATTTGAAAGCAACTGTAAAAAAAAAATCTATACATGGTTATTCATATCACTTAGCAGAGTTTTTTTCCCTTTCTTTTCTTATTGTTAGAGGAAGGCTAAATTAAATAGCTGGAGGAAAGTATTTTTTAAAAATCCATAAGTTAGGTTTTCGTGGAGAAAAATCTTGACTACTTAATAGGATCATCTCAGACAGGCTCACTTCCATTTGGGGGAAATTACTCAAGATATCTTTAGGCTAAGGCAAGAACAGAAGAGGTAGAAAAAGAAGCACTCTGTTGGAGAGAATAACAGTTTTCCTTAAATCTACTGCCTTATCTTTGTTACTCTGGAGTTGCATCAGAACAACAAGGATGAAGAGCTGTAAGAGATTTCTTTGTCAGTGTTGTGAGAAGACTAGGTGGTCCTGCTTACTTCTCAGTTTGATATATGGGCCACCTATAGCAAACTGTCTGTTGGTTCAGGTTGGTCCTACCATCTGGGTTCAAATGGTCCTATTGTGCTGCCCGTGGACAGAGTCTACACCTAATTCTTGATTCCATTTACCCTTCCTCAAAGAAATTTGACAGGCTGACTTATGAATTATGGGGTAGAAAAATCTCAAGCCCTCATTCAGAATGGCATTATTGAGCCTAGAATGAACAAAAGCATATGCGTGAAAATTACTTTATTTCATGAGCCCTTCTTTCCGTAGCAGATTCAAACACAAAGAGAGATTTCATAGCTATAAGATGCAGATATACTATAGAAGGAAATATTTTAAAATATTTAATACTGATGAAACTGAACAAATGTGTGAGGAAAAAATTAAGTTATTTATATTCTATACTATAGCAAAAATTAATTTCAAGTGAATTAAATATTTACCACCCCATTAATTTATTAATTAAATGCTCACTATGTATCCTGTGCCCTAAATATACAGCTGTCCTTTGTGGAATTGGTTCCAGGATCCCCTTGTGATTACCAGAATCCACAGATGCTCAAGTCGCTTACGTACGATGACATGGTATTTGCATATAAACTACTCACCTCCTTGTATATACCCTATATCATCTTTACTTTACATATAATACCTAATACAATGTACACACTATGTAAATAGTTGTTATACTTTATTGTTAGGGAATAATGACAAGAAAAAAGTCTGTAAAAGTTCAGTACAAATGCAAGCATCCTTTTATTTTTTTTTTCAAATATTTACTATCTGCAGTTGGTTAAATTCATGGATGCAGAATCTGCATATTACATCAACCTTTAAGGGTAGGTAGCATTCCCCCCTTAAAAATAGGGAAAATGTGTCTCAGAAATAGAAGTTGAACTGCTCAAGGTCTGTGAATAAGGGCCAGAGCAAGGAATCTAGTCAGACCATCTCAATGAAGAGTTAACAGTGGACTCTAATGGATTTCCTTAAAGAAGCAGAGAACCAAAAGAAATCAAACTATCAAATATTTTTCACTCTGATGGTGGGAAAAGATATTTGTAAGCATATAGTCACTGAAGAAACAACAGAAGATAAAACAACATAAAATTAAAAATGACATAGCAAGATCTAAAATACTCTGTAATTCCAAATTTAAAGCAAATTTGGCAAACTGGAAACAATATTTGGAACATGCACAACAGACAGAAGATCATAAGCCTTAGCATAGTTTAAACTTAAAAATCAACAGCAGAAGATCTTATTTGAAAGATGAACAAAAGACAACCCAGCAATGATTATCAGAAGCATGAAGGAGTTCAAATTTTATGAATGTTTGATTCCACTTATGGAGACTTTTTTCCTGTGGAAATATAATTATGGAATATATTTCATATGAAATTATAAAATATACCATAAGGTAGGTAGTGTGTCAGAGACAACCAAATTTTAATACAGCATCTATTACTCTAAATTCGGTGAGTTAAAGGCCAAATTATTTTAATTTTTCTAACTCCCAGTTTCTTCAGCATTCACATGTAAATGGTGTAAATACTGATTAGCAAAGTTTCTGTGAGGATTATATGATATAATGCCTATTCAAGAGTTAGCCTTCTGCATGGCATTTATGAGGTTAAGTACGTTCTTTTGTTCATATTGCTGCTATTGTATACATCATAGTTTATAAGAGTAAAATTATGGAAATTAAGCAGAGGCTTTATTTATTTATTTCAAAATATTAAGTGGGTACAAAAGCTTTAGGTTACACGGATCACTTTCGTAGTGCTTGGTACCTGGCTACAGGTGTGCCCATCACCCAAATAGTGTTCTTTGTCCCTTCCTTCCTCCCCCTTCCCTGCTTCTTGATTGTCACTGAGTTTTACTTCCCTCTATGCACTTCGGTGCTCATCAGTTAGTTCCAATTTAACAGTGAGTACACGCGTTGCTTGTTTTTCCATTCTTGAGATGCTACACTTAAGAGAATGGTCTCTAGTTTCATCCAAATTACTGCGAAAGTTATTAATTCATCTTGTGTTTGACTGAGTAGTACTGCATGGTATACTATGCCACATTTTATTAATCCACTCATGGATTGATGGGCTCTTGGGTTGATTCCCCATCTTTGCAAGTGTGACCTGTGCTGCAATATACCTTCCAGTGCAGGGGTCTTCTTGACAAAATGATTTCTTTTCCTTTGAGTACCTACCCAATAGTGGGACTGCTGAGTTGAATGATAGTCTACTCTTGTTTTTTTGAGGAATCTCCATGCTGTTTACCATAGAGGTTGTACTAATTTGCAGTCCACCAACCACAAAATAAGTGCTCCTTTATTTCTGTGTTCATGCCAGCATTTTCTGTTTTGGAATTTTTAAAATAAAAGCCATTTTAACAGAGGTTAGGTGATATCTCATTCCAGTTTCTATTTTTTTTTTTCTTTTTTGAGATAGAATCTCACTCTGTCACCCTGGGTTGAGTGATATAGTGTCATAGCTCACAGCTCACTTCAAACTCATGAGCTCAAGTGATCCTCTTGCCTCAGCCTCTCAAAGTAGCTGGGGACTAAAGGCGTCCACCACAACGCCTGGCTAATTTTTCAATTTTTAGTAGAGATGGGGTCTCACTCTTGCTCAGGATAGTCTCATTCCCTGAAACTCCTGAGCTCAGGCAGTCCACTGGCTTTGTCTTCCCAGACTGCTAGGATTACAGGTGAGCCACCATACCCAGCCTCATTCTGGCTTCAATTTGTATTTCCCTGATGATTAGTGATGTTGACCATTTTTTCATATGTTTATCGGACATTTGTCTTTCTTCTTTTAAGAAGCTTTTGTTCATGTCTTTTGCTCACTTTTTAATAGGATTGTTTGGTTTTATTTTGTTGTTGTTGTTGATGTTCTTGAGTTCTTTGTAAATAGCATATATGTATTAGCCCTTTATTGGATATATAGTTTATGAATATTGTATCCCATTCTGTATGCTGTCTATCTGCTCTGTTAATTGCTTCCTTTACTTTTCAGAAGAATTTTAGTTTAATCCAATCCCATTTACTTTTGTTGTTGCCGTGATTGTCATAAGGGTCTTAGTCATAAATTCTTTGTCTAAGCCAATATTTAGAAGAGTTTTCTCCACATTTTCCTCTAGCGTTCCTATGGTTTCATGCCTTAGATTTATGTCTGTTGTCTATGTTGAATTAGTTTTTGTGAGTGGTGAGAGGTAGAGGTCCTGCTTCATTTTTCTGTTTGTGGCTAACTAATTTTCTTAGCACTATTTATTGAATAGGTCTTCTTTTGCACACTGTACAATGTTGTCTGCTTTGTTGAAGATCATTGGTTGCAGGTAGATAGGATTATGACTGGTCCTCTGTTCCATTGGTGTCTGTCTCTATTTTTGTACCAATACCATGCTGTTTCAGTTTCTACACCTTTGTAGTATAGTTTGAAGAAGAACCTATGAAATTCTGTGGAAATAAATCGGAGAAGATATAAATGAATGGAAAAGCGTATCATGCTTATGGATAAGTATAATCAACATTGTTAATATGCCCATAGTGATTTACCAATTCAATAAAATCCCCATCAAATTATCAACATCATACTTCCAAGATCTAGAAAAAAAATTGTACACATTGTTAAGGATCAGAAAAAAGCACAAATAGCCAAAGCAATATTAAGCAGAAAAGAACAAATTTGGAGGCATCACATTACCAGACTTCAAACTGTACTACATGGAAATTAACATTTTTGAGGAAAATTTAATAGCATGAGTAAATCCTTACAATATATTCTAAAGCGGAAAAAAGGCAGCTACATATTTGATTATAATTTATTCTGTACTCTTGAAAGGGAAATATTCCAAAATAGCACTGGTTATTACTGGATGTTTATTTTTGTTTCTTCTTTTTGTCAACATTCCAGTTTTTTGTTAATTAAAATATTTTTGTCATTCTAAAAAGAACCTAAATCTTTTTTACTATTGACAGATAAAATTGGATGTATTTGCTGTGTAAAACATGACATTTTGAAATACATGTACCTAGTGGAATGACTAAATCTGGTTATTTAGCATATACATTAACTCACAAAATGATCATTTTTGTGGTGAAAACACATTCACTGTTAGTTCATGTTTCAAGAACACAATATATTATTAATTGTAGTCTTCATGTTGTACAATAGGTCTCTTGAATGTATTGTATCTGTTTATCCTTTGTATCCTTTGACCAGTTTATGTCCAGCCACCACTGCCTTCCAACCTTCAAGCCCTGTTACCACTATTCTAGTGATTTTGAAGTGGTATGTTTTGAAGTCTGGTAGTGGTATCCAACTTGTTGGCACCTATTAATAATTGTTCATGGCAGTCTCTTGTCGTCTTTTATAGTTCTATGGTATGAGTTCTAATGTGTACTCTTTCATTTCTGATTTTATTAGAGTCTTCTTTCTTTTTATCTTAGTCTAGCTAATGATTTATTAATTTCATTCATCCTTTAAAATATCTAACTCTTAATTTCATTGACACTTTTGTTTTTCTAGTGTATAGTTAATTTTTTCTGCTCAGATCTTTATTATTTTTATTATTGATCTTTGTATCATTTATCTATCTATAAATAATAATATTTATGGATTATTCTATAATATGATCTTATTATTATTAAGTAACTTTTGGTATCTTCAGGATTAGTTTTTTCTTATTTTTCTATTTTTTGAGGTATAATATTAGGTTTTATATTTGAGATCTTTATACTTTTTTGATGTAGACATTTATTACTATAAACTTTCTTCTTAAAACTGCCTTTTTCTGGATTCGGTATGTTTTGTGATATGTGTTTTTATATTTTCATTTATCATAAGACATTTTAAAATTTCCCTTCTAATTTCTTTCTTAACCTATTTGTCAGGGGCATTTTGTATAACACTCAGGTATTTGTGATTTTTAAATAAAATTCCTTCTGTTAGTGATTTCTAGTTTTTTACCATTGTATTCAGAAAAAATACTTGATACACTTTTATTCCTCCTAAATTTTTTAAGATTATTTTATGTCCTAACATTTGATCTACCTGGGAAAAGAGGCTCCATGTATGTTTTTAAAAAATGTTTATTCTGAAGCTATTGAATGAAATGTTCTGTACATATCTGTTAGGTCTATTTGGTATAAAATGTAGGTAAAGTCTAATTTTTTTTTTTTATTGATTTCTGTCTGCATGATCTGTCCATTGAAAGTGGGGTATTGACATCCTGCACTAATGTAACATTGCAATTTATCTCTCCCTTCAGATTATTTAAGAATTGCTTTATATATTTTGGTGCTCTGGGGTTGGATGCATATATATTTATAATTGTTATTTCTTCTGATGAATTGACTCTTTGTTATAAGTACAAGTTGAACATCTCTGTTCTGATAATTTGAAATCTGAAATGCTCCATAATTTGAAACTTTCTGAGTATTAACATGAGGCTCAAAAGTTGGGCTCAAAATCCTTATTGTAGCATTTTGGATTTAAAATTTTCTGGTGCTAAATCAGTAAGTATAATGTAAATATTTCAAAATCTAATGAATAAAGAAATAAATAATCTGAAATCTGAAACACTGTTAGTCCCAAGGATTGCAGATAAGGGATACTCTACCTACAAAGTCAATCATGCTCTCTTTTCTTGACCATCCTTTTTAATCCTTTTCTTGAACTCTCTCTGTCTTGACCATAACTTTTTCAATCCTTTCACTTTCAGTCCATGTTTGTCCTTATATGAGTCTTTTATAATAAGCATCATTGGGTCTTGTTTTTATTTCTTCTTTAGTTTATTCAGCCACTCCATGTATTTTTATTTGATAAATTGTTCTATTTACATTCAAGGTAATTTTGTTAAATGTTTCCTAATATGTTTTGCTGTAATCTTATTTGAATTGAATTTGATTAGAAATGTTTGGCCTTCTTGTACCTGTGTATTTTTATTTTTCCCCATATTTGGAATGTTTTCTGCTATTATTTTTTGAAGGAAATCTTCTACACCTTTATCTCTCTATTGCCCTTAACAAATTCCTATAACTTGATCAAAATTTACTTTTTGATTCTGTCCCGTTAATACCATAGGCTTTCTCCTTTCCTTTTCTTTCTTTTTTTCCTCCTTTTACTGTGTATTATTTTTAAATGATATGTCTTCAAGTTTACTGATTCTTTTGCTTATTAGTTTTCCTGTTGACATTCCTTATTGCATTTCTCATTTGCTCCATTGTCTTTTTCAGCTTCACATTATCTGTTGGGTTTCTTTTTTGTAGTTTTAATCTCTGTTAAGTTTCTAATTTTGATTATTTATTGTTTTCTTGATTTTATTGCATTATTTCTGTGTAATTTCCTATAGTTTGGTGAACTTTTATAAAACAATTATTTTGAAATCTGTCAGGCTCTTTGTAATCTCCATCTCTTTATGTTCATCTAGTGGGATATAACTGTATTTTTATTTTTGGTGGTGTTATGTCTCCTTAGTTTTTAATGATTCTTATTGCCTTATATTGATCTGTGTTCATTTAAAGAAGCTTTTTCTAATCTTTGCACATTGTCTTTTTCTTGGAAAACCCTTCACCAGTCAGCCTGTCCAGAGATTAAAGATAGCCAATCTGGGATAATCCACAGATGGACCTGTTTCTGGAGTCCTTACGCAGAGTCAACAGGTATGGGCTATAGCCTGGTTGCACCTGGTTAGACCTGTTAAATAGTTCCATTGGGGTTAGCCTAGAATCATATCTGTGTAGCCTGAAGCCTATATCTATAGGTACTGATCTGTAGTGATGAGGTGGGCCTTGAACTTGGCTTTTTAGGAGTTGGACAGATGCCAGGTTAGATCTGACATCTAGGTTCAGTGGTATAAGCCTATATAGCTTGAGTTCATGAGGGTTAACCTAAAGCTGGGATGGGACTGGGTCTTGAACCCATTGATGTGGGCATGTGTTCTGATTCTTCACGGACAGACATGGAGGTTTAGTCTGTGGAATTTGGGCTAACACCAGGTTCTACTGTGGTGGGCCTGGACCATCTGCTAGAGTAGACCTGAAGCCTATGTCCCTTGATGCCAGTCTGGTGCATGAGGTTGCTGTTGATAACTTTGCACTGGGGTGAGACAATGATTGAGGCTATTCTTTGGGTTAGTTTGAAACCTGGGGTAGGCCTGAAGCCTGGAGATATAGGGGATTGCTTGGTGCTGAGTGGGCCTGGAGCTTTATATGTAGGGATTGGCACAAAGGTTGTGTCTTTAGGTGCTATCTAGATGACCAGTGCTGCAGAAGTTGGCTTGATGCTAAGGAAGACATGAAGCCTATGGCCCCAGAGGTCAGCCTGGTGGAGGGAATAGTCTGGAGGTTGAGGAAAAGTCCAGTGCTCATTTTCTTCCTCTTCTCCAAAGTGGAGAGTATCTCTCTTCACTCTGAATTTTATGTGTCTAAGGAAGGAGAGACATAGGTAATGTAAAACTGTCCTTCCTACCATTTTTGATACATCTTTTCTTATTTCTTTATTATTCTCAGGTGCTATAATTCCCTCACTTAGTTTCCTTAACTCTTATGAAGGTACATTTTCATGTGGATGGTTGTTAAAATTTATTTTTCTGAAGGGGGAATGTGTGCTGGAAAGTCCTATTCTACTGTCTTACTGATTGATATCAGATATCTGGAAGGGTTTGAGTAGGTTGCTAGGCTAGAAATATGAACATTAAGGGTGATTCTGGTAAGGTCTCAGAAATGTGTTATTAAAAATTGTAGAAAAAATGATCCTTTTTATAAAGTTTCAAAGAGGTTGGCTGAGCTATGTCGTGAAAGGTAGAACTTGTTAGCAATGAAATTGGATGTGCAGCTTAGAAGACTCCTCAGCAAATTGTTGGAAGAGCCTCTTGCCTCCTCTTTATCACTTATAGTAAGACATGAAAGGAGACAGATGAGTTGAAGAAGGAATTGTTAAACAAAAGGGAATCAGAACTTGAATATTTGCAAAATTCTCAGCATATCCAAATTCTTAGTGATCTCAGCCTATTGCAAAATATGAGAACATTTTAGAGAATGTCTAAGGGTATGTATGTACATTCATTTAAAAAAATGGATAAGATGCAAAACTCATAAGATTAATCAGCTATCTCAACAGAAGGCAGGAATAAGATTGGACTATGCCAGCAAAACATTGCCAATTTGAACAAAAAGGGACAGAGAATATGGGATGGAGTGAAAGAGTGCTACTGAACTTGAATCTGCAGAGTCACCACAGAACGAACTATTTATATGTGAACATGCATTATCTTTCAAAGAAAGGGAAGGACATAAAAGATGATTCAGAGATCATTAGAGCTGCCACACCCAGCATAAACTTCCCTGAGTGCCCCAGAGGGCAAGTATGTCTCCATTTACATTTCAAAGAAGGACTACTGCCTAGCAGACCAAGGAGGATGATGATGCCACCCTAGCTGGTCTGAAGTACAGAAAATTAAAGATTATTCTCAAACTTTTGAATTTACTAAAATTTTTCTTGCTGAGTTTTTTATTTGTGTGAAAACTATTACCCCTTCCTTCTTATTTCTCCCTTTTGGAATGGAAATGTTAATATAATGCCTGTATTGACATTGTATTGTGGAAAAACATAACTTGTCCAGTTTCATAGATTTACAGTTAGGGAGAAATTTTGCCTTGGGATAAATCTTACGTCAGGTCTCATGCATACCTAATGTAGATGATATTTATTTATTTATTTGGGGACAGAGTCTCACTTTGTCACCTTTGGGAGAGTGCCATGGTGTCATAGCTCACAGAAACCTCAAACTTTTTGTCTCAAGTGATCTTGTTGCCTCAGTTTTTTATTTTTAGCAGATACAGGGTATCAGTCTTGCTCAGGCTGGTCTTGAACTCGTGAGCTCAAGTTATCCACCTGCTTCAGCCTCCCAGAATGCTAAGATTACAGATGTAAGAGTCAATGATATTTAGGTGAAATATTGATCTTAGACTTTGGGGTTAACCCTGAAATGAATGAAGACTTTGGGGGCTATTGAGATAGAATGAGTGAACTTTGATTGCAAGGATGTACATTTAGGGGTCCAGGGGTGGAATGTTATAGTCTGAAAGTTTATATCCCCCAAAACTCTTATGGTGAAGCCAAGAGTTGGGGACTTTAAGATGTTATGAGTATGGCTCCTTGTGATGAGATTAGAACCTTTATAAGAAAAGACACCAGGGTGCTCTCTCTTGCTCTCTCTCATCATTATCATCATCATCATCATTGCAGACACCATGAGGACACAGTAAGAAAGTGACTGTGTACAACACAACGTGATAGGCTTCACCGTAAATCAAATTGACCAGGCCTTGATTATGAACTTCTAGCTTCTGTAACTCTGAGAAAATAAATTTCTATTTAAGTCACCTAGTTTAAGGCATTTTTTATGGCAGCCCAAACTGACTGAAACAGTCAAGACAAAAATCCTACTATTAAATATTTAGAATGTATTGGCATATTGTAGCTTATGTACATAAAGCATCTAGAGAGTAAAGCAAGAATTCAGAGATACAGAAGGAAAAAGTTAGTGGTATGAAGGAAGGGTTGAAAATAGGTATATCCTCTTTTCTGAGCTAAAAGTGAAGTGCTTCAAGAGAAGTGGAATATTCATGCTACAATTATTTTCAATTATAGATAATATGGGGACAATGTAGTTTGAAATATATTGATGTACTTGTCCTATTTATACTTCTTTGTGTATGGCTGTCCCCTGATTCAGCCAGATATATCCATTGCCTCAGGAAGGATCTAGGCAGAAATGTTAGGACTGGAACACAAAGAGAATTAGTTTACAATTCAAGTTTTGACTAAAAATGAAGTGTTTTGAGTCTGTGGTGAAAAAATATGCTTGGTTTCACTAAGTAAACTGATTTTTTTTTCTGAATTCCAAACATTGGTCTTCCCCTGTTCAGAGCCGACCTAGGAGGCTTGTATCATGGAGTTTTCCTTAAACTGTAGTATAGAGAGGGTCGAGGATGTGACTTATGCAAAGACAGTAAAAATGGGGAGCAGGCAGAAAAAGATAAAAATGAGAGAAATGGGGAATTTAAAATTGCACTGCAAAAAGGTGAAGTGTGTCCTGGGTCCTTTGTATGTAATTAGAATTTCCACCCCTAATTCTCAACCACAAAGTAGTGACAATCTGACCAAGTCTCAGACCATTCTCTCTTTAGCACCCAGCATGGCCTAGGAATAGTAGGAGAACAAGGATAGAGGGAAAGAGACATCTAGATAGCTTCATCGGCACCAGGATCCCAAACTACCAAGGTTTGCACAGGGTTTGCAAGAGACCTGGGAGTTCCCACATGCCTGCTCTAAGAGTAGAGTAGGGGTTCGGGAGATGTCAAGAGCATCAGTGACCAACAGAGAGCCTAAGTGTCAGGATGAGGAGGCTGCAAAGTCCAGAACCTCACGGCCATTAGCACATATGTGAGGCTATGGGCCCAACCATAGTTCCAGCAAATATAGTTTGAAATATATTGATGTACTTGTCCTATTTATACTTCTCTGTGTAGGACCTACAAACACCAGGTGAGATTGAGTGCCACCTGAGCTGGTGAGCAGGTCAGGGAAGGCAGGGTTCAAACTGGGTCTGTACATTAGTAAGCATCAGTGCAGGCTGCCTAGGATATAAAGTCAGGATCTCAAAGACTAGTGATGATACAAGTCAAAGGCTCATCACTATGAGGACTCACAATTTCCCTTCCACTAACACAATGGGCAAAGAGGGGAGGAAAAGGGAAAACCTGGTGAGAAAGGATAAACTAGCTCTCATGGAGATTTTGAAATTCAAATTGGCTGACAACTTACTCATTAGATAAGTGTTTGTCAATCTTTGTAGCACATTGGAATTAGGAATTTTTTTTTTCTTAGAACTCTTCATAGGATTAACAACTAGCTAGAACCACTGCGATGAGACAAGAGAAACTTGAGGGAGATTTTTAAATTTGATGTCATCTTTAACTGGTCAGTTTAGTTTACTTACTTCTCTCCCATTACCACAATTCATAGATATTCCAGAACAGGATGAGATTACTTATAGGAAAGAAAACAAAGTTAAAAAAAAATCTATCTCTGGACTGAAGTATTTTTAGCCTTTCTCCACATAATGAAAATAAGAACTAATACACACTGAATGCTTACTGTTTGCCAGTCATTAGTCTAAATGCTTTTAAATGTATTTTCATTTAATACTCATGACAATTTAGGAGGTAAGCTCTGTTAATACTGTTCCTTTAGATTAGAAAACGAGGTTAGGAACTTTGTAGTGTCATCGAGAGCAAGAATTTACACAGAAGCCAGAAGAAAGCTGCCTCAAAGTTCCTCTCTCCTCAGCTGCTGCCTGACATCACTCAGACATTGCTGTTTCTCCCTCCATTTCTTACTACCTGGAAATAGGCTATACTTTCAACATACAAAATGTACTTAAATTTTTTACAGCAGTTCTGTGGTCTTTCAAAATGACAATACGTATTTCTAATCATTTTCATTTGCTTATACCAACATCTACTGAAGGTTTATTAAAATTCTGGAAACAGTCTTTCCCTGTCTTGTCCTGGTCATCACTTTTATATTGATATTTTTTCTCCTTTCTGAATATCCCTCACTAATCTTAGTCTGTTGAATTTACCTTTAACAGAATGCTCAATTCAAATACTGCCTTCTTTGTGAAGTGTTTCCTAATCCTCTAAAGTGTGTATGTCTTTGCCGTGTTGACGCTCACAGCACTCTGCTTTCTCCTCCTTTACCCACCCAGACACCAGTAGTTAGGAAACTACAGTTGCATTCTGCATAACAGTGTTTCAGTCAATGGCCAACTGCATATGCAGTGGTAGACCCATAAGATCATAAGACCGTATTTTCACTGCATCTTTGGTATGTTTTGATGTCTTAAGTAGGCGAATACTTACCATTGTGTTACACTCGCCTACCGTGTTCAGTAGAGTAATACGCTGTACAGGTTTGTAGCCCGGGAGCAGGAGGCTGTCCTGCACCTGTATTCAGAAGACTATCACATGTGAGTTTGTGTAAGTGCACTCTTTGACGTTCACACAACAATGAAATCATCTAATGACGTATTTCTCAGAACATGTAACTGTCGTGAGCACCTACATGACTGTATATGAGGTCGGATAATTAACTTTGCACATTCATCCTAGCAAAAAGTGCTACATGCCTCATTGCTAACTATTACTATCGTCATCTTTGACATACTCTCCTTAGCAAGTTATGTTGCCGTGCCAGCAGCTGGCCTTCCCTTCAGAGGTAGTTTGCAACTCTTTTTCTGGAACAGTCACCAGAGATGTCATCATATTATGTCTGACAATTAGATTCTAGAACACCTCTTAGAAACTGTGCTACATACATATTGTTAAATATTACTATGGTCAACATGTGGCCAAGGAGAGTGCTTCAAAGGTGACCGTAGTGATATTCAGCAATGAGGTGTGTAGCACTTTTTCTAAGATGAGTCCCCGAACCTAATTGTTAGACCTCGCTCAGCAACAGGTCTGATGACCATTACAGAAAAAGAGTTTCAATATTGCTTTGAAGGGTGGACTAGGCACTGGTGTCCTGCATAGCTTCCCAAGGGGAGGATCTCAAAGTGGACTGTAGTGATTTTCAGAAATAGGTATGTAGCACTTTATCTAGGGTGAGTACACAAACTTAATGGGCCAACCTGGTAGAATATGGGAGTATTTAGAAATGATAGGGAATAATGTTAGCATCTCTCCCAATTCTTCTCCTAAGTTCTTCCAGCACTGTTCCCTTGGACAAGAATTGTCATATTTGCCATTATATCTTTCAAACTGCTAGCACATTGTCTTGTTCATTCTCAAAAACATACATTTTAATAGAATTTCATGCAAATGGTTGTGATTCACATCTAACATGAGATTTGAGAAATGACTTGAGTATGAGAAAGTGATTATCCCCTCAAATTAATAAATACTACTAATAAAAAATAGTGTCAAGTGGAATGTATTGAATGGTAACTTCCAACTAAATAGAAAAAGTATAAGGTGAATAAGCAAAAGTTCTTTTATTTTCATTTCTAGAATAACTTGAGGTATCTGTAGTTATTTTAAAAAAAATGTGGATTTCTTAAAATAACATGCTTTCTACACACGATGGTCTGGCACCTGACCAGCTGAAGGCTAGAATTCTGAGTGTCTTGTTGAGTAGAGTCCAGAATCCTGTGTCCCCTTTCAGGTGTCACAGAAGGCCCGATTAAAAAAATAAAAATAAATACATACATAAATAACCCCCCCAAATAAAAATAAATAAAATAACATACTTAAACTAATTTTTTAAGCTTCTATGTGGGAAAAGACAATTTTATTTGAAGTTCATTGTCCTTTTCACACAGGAAAATGACTCTGAATGATGGGAGCTACTTGAAGTGCAAGTGGGTCCTTGGCTTCATGAAAGAAAGAATTCAGGAGGAAGCCAACAGAATAAAGTGAAAGTGAGATTTATCCAGAAACTATAGAAAGTTAGAAATTCTATTCCACAGACAGAGCAGAGGACAGTCCTCTCTGCAGAAGGGAACCAGCCCCCTGGCTCCTGTGGTCATTCTACTCAAGCAAAAGGCTAAACCAGGAGAAGGATATTATGAAAGGGATGGTGTTCCTCCACCATCTTGGTTCTAACCCATTTGAACTTGCCCTGCCTTCTTCCTGTTTTGATCAGGGCAATTTGAAAAGTTGTTTTGAGACTTCCCAACACAGGTAGGCAATGCTGCAGCAATGCTCAAGGCAATGCTCAAAGTAAAACCTACACCAGTACCTGCCAGTTCCCTGTCTCACTTGCACATTCTCATGACATGTTCTTTTGGATTTCATAGGCAACGTTGTACAATTTCACAAGTGGACAAATACATACGAAAAGAGCTAGTGAGAAAGAGAAAGTTATTTGTTTTTAAAAATTAAAGTGTTATATCTTTAGCTTAATTGTTACTTTAATTGCCATTAGCATAGATTTGCTCATCTATGAATTTTTTTATCAGCTTTTCTTAGGGCACAAATATTATCACTTATGATTTCTAAATCTATTTCCCAAGTTGTAGTCCAATTATTTCTTTTTTATTTTATGTTCTCTGGCTGTTTGTTACCTTAAAAAAAAGGAACAAGAAGAAATATACTTTTACTTTGCTTTTTTTTTTAACCTGTGGACTTTGAAATTAATGCTAAAAAAACCCCAGGCTTTATAGCGATTTCTTTGGCTGATGTACATTTAAATGGATCAACTTATATTAAAACAATTGCATTGGCTGGTAAAAGATACATTCCCAATGTAATATTTATATGAAATGACAAGTATTTTATAAAAAGACCAAGGGTTACGATTAGTCAGAAGATGAAAATTTTCTTTATGCCTTCTAGTAAAGGCCAAGAATAAATTATTTTAAATTCTGTAAATCTCCACATCACTTTAAACATTTTTAATCGTCCTCTAAGTTCATTGTGTACCATTGATGTGGCTTTCAGAGATAACTATGCAAAAAGAAAAGTTTAAAAAATATTTTTCCAACTCTCTGAGGAGGGCAAGGGCTCAATGGTATATTTTGAGTTCTAGTTCAATTATTTTATGATAAAGAGATTTTCTTTATTCACAATAAGTGCTACTGGTTGAAGGTAGAGTTCAGCTGTTTATATACTAACACGTAGCAATTAAGATGAAACAAATTCATTCTAGAACTCTGTTGTAACTATGGTAACCAGAATTAAATGAATTGTATTAGAAATTAAAAAAAAAAGCCACCCCAGCAAGACAAATATTATCTCTCATTGATTTTTGAAAGTTCCAGATGATGAAAAGTGGTTAATATATTTCTGTCATGAAATACTTTTATTAGGGCTTCTTTTTATTGATAGAGCCATTGTCTATTTAAATAATGTCAACCAGATGTCATTAAGTTTTACATCTTATTGCGATCACTTTTGCCTTCAACACAAGAAGACGTTCAGATTTTCTATTATCTTCTGTATTTTACTGAGGGGTAACAAGGAAGGTGTTTGACTTAAGGATCATTTCTGATTGTGTTTGGTTGAAATACGGTTTGACTAAGGATGATCAGTGTAAATGGGTTGCATTTTATTTTGAGGGAAAATTCGTTGATTTTAATATTTTAGTTTGCTTGCAACTGGACAAAAATATACACCTTGCTTGTTTTCAGGTGGTTGGTGCTTATGGTGGGATTCGTTGAAATAGGAAAATTAAACTTTTGGTAATTTGTTCTTAAAGTGGACTTATTTAAAATTTGATCCAAGTAATAATGTGAGGTGAAAATGGAACAGCATTATGTAGCCCGATTAGAGCTTTTAATGTCCCAGAGGGTTTGGTTTGCAGGTGGCAGCACAGCTCTGCATGTAAAATGCCAGCCTGTACTATCCCCACTTCTCGCCTTTCCCTAAAAGCAACTCAACACTTTGCATCTTGATTAAAATGAAAAGGTCGCTGTGTCTTTTTCCCTCTAAAATATTGATAGTAGTCCTAAGAATAGAGTGTCTGCAAACCAGGATGAGGAAGATAACACACACCCTCGGCTCTGGTCTTGGAACCTTTAGATATTTCGGTTTCATCATAAACATTTTCCTGTGATTGTTTCTGGTTACCTTCTATCTCAGTGGAAATGCTGTTGAGGTGAGTGAGGAAATGTGATTTTCTAAGTCAGATGACAGGGCTTACACATAAAAACAAAGCGTAAAAGGATGAGAGAGATTGAGTACTTTAAGACCTTTGATTAATTTCCTATTCTCATGTTATCTTAATTTCTAAAAAAATTATTGAATGATTAGGTTGAACTTTTTGTGCTGTATGTTGTAATATTTGGGGTTCTTTTAGGCTGTAGACTGTCCGTTTTGTTTTTGGCTACTTTGAACCTGTTAAGTCTACATACGTAAATTCCAGAAATAAATTATATTCAGTCCAAGCTCTTGCTAAGAAGGTAAGTAATAGAAGAACTGCAGACTTGCCCTACCCTGGTCCAGGTACAGCACTTTTCTGAAGTCCCCATGTTTTATCAGGGCCTGGGTCCACTGTGTTGAAGTAGTCTCCTAAATGCCACTGCAATATGATCCTTTCTACCTGAAGTTCTAAGGATCAAGGTGCTCCAAGGCTTTATAGGCATTTTTATTTCATTTCACAGCATTCCTATGTCAGGTTGACATTCTGCATCGAATCACAATATGTGAGAATTGGAGGGGATTTCGGAGATCATCTAGTCTAAGCTGCTCATTTTGCAGATAAGAAATTGAGACTCAGAAAGGTGAAGTGAGTTGCCCAGGGTCATACAGCTCATTAATAGTGTACCTGGAATAAGACCTGAGTTTTCTAACTCCTAATCCAGGGCTCTTTTCATTATACCCCACAACATCATGTTTTCTCTTATGACCAGAGGACATAGGAGCTACCAGCTCTTCCTTAGCATGTGAGATTATAGCCAGAAGGCAGCCTTACCCATTCCCAACCAAATGCTCCATCCATTACTGCCCGTTATGACATCTTCTCAGTTCTAAAGGAAAAAAAAAATAGCTGGAACATTCTACTTTTATATTCATTATCTACTTTGTGCCTGTTCGTTGCCTCGTTTTTTGGTAATGCTTTTACTGATTAACTTGGTCTTTGCAATATAAAATGGTGAAATGCATTATCCTGGGTAAATGTGATGTTATTAATGTGTTTTATTCTAGTTATGGGTCATTATTTCCGATAGATGTAATCGTCCCAGCACTGAGACCTAGCAGGTGGTCTCACTAGAAGTTATAACAGTTTTCTTAATGGTCTGGTAAGAATGTCATTTGCAGGGCAGCAAGGGCAGGGAGAAATTGGTCCCAGAGCTAGCTTGCTTCTGCACTCTTTCCTAAGCTTGAGCAAGCAAAAGTAAATACATATTTTGTTACTGATCATCTGGGTATTTTTTTCCTGCCTATTCATTTTCAGTAAAAGTGATGAAGATCCATGTATATTTCTTTCCTATCTACAGCCTGTCCCCCAATAATACTGCTAATGACCCTGCAATGCTTTGCTTTCGTAATTCTTAGAGGAAATAGTCTTTATTGCCCCCTGAGAGGAACAACATCCATTCAGGCAATGAGATATGATGAAATCACTTGGCCAGGCACAGAGATCATCAGGAAGCAGAAATGAAGAGCGAAATTTTCATTAGAGGTAGCTCGCTCTTGTAAGAACATCTGATATCAGTATTAAATAAAAACCACGTATATAAATGTTAATACCTTAGTATATAGAAGAGGCATGCACACCAGAAATTACTACATGGCTAAGATGATGTATATTTTGATGATGCTTTCAAATTTTTTCCATGTACAGAGCATAACCACAATTGAATGATTTAATGTATGATCAAAAACATCAATTCCCTGATGAAATCAACTAATTTTGGAAAAGTACCTGTCATTTTTAATAGCATTGCTCATACATATCTCAATTTCTGATGGGTTTAAGGCACACACATGTGTCAGTGTGAGTGAGCATGCATATATGAGAACGAGAGACCACGAGCATACGCCCTGAGGCTTCACTAATTTAATTAGCACAGCTGCTATAAAGTGCTAGATTAGCCAGTTACATACTTCACTAATTCTTCATTGCTATTGTCATCTTTCATCAATTCTGAGATGCATGTGTTGTTGTCTTCAGATTTTAACTTTTCTAAAATTATGAGAATCTTCTTGCTAATGATGCCTGAGATGGTGTGCCATGGTTGTCATTTCCTCTGCATATTTGAATGTATTGACAATTGAGGTAGAAAAGTATAACCTTTTGACATATCAGACAACTCATAAGTGTTGTTCGTTGTTTCAGAAAGGAAGATGAAGTTGCTAACCGGAAGCTCTCCAAGAAAGCAGCGGTATGCAATCTTGAAGAATGGGTACAAGTAGCTTGGAAGAAAATCCTAGAAACAATTCAAAGAGTGAAGTGCTCTTTTCAAAGATGCTGCAGCTGGATGGCCTGAGCTCACAGGTTTGAGACCAGCCTGAGCCAGAATGAGACCTCATTGCTAAAAATAGCTGGGTGTTGTGGCGGGTGCCTGTATTCCCAGCTACTTGGGAGGCTGAGGCAGGAGAATTGCTTAAACCAGGAGTTTGAGGTTGCTGTGAGCTATGATGCCACAGCACTTTACCAAGAGTGACAAAGTGAGACTCTGTCTCAAAAAAAAAAAAAAAGATGCTGCATATCATATTTTTCCTGAGTAAAAAAAAAAAAAAATTAATTAGGAAGAGTCAACTTCTGAATACAATCAAATTTTGCAAGTACTTAAACAATTTATTTAATTTACACTATCCTTTTTAATATTCAAGTAAGAACACTTTACATGGGGGGACTAAAAGGTATATCTATATCTATATCTAACTCTCTTTAGTAAAGTTAGCATAAAAATTCTAAAGGGCAAGAAAACGTAGTTCAGCTTACAATGTTTTTCTTTCTTTGTTGTAAATAATAATACACTTTATGATCAATTGCATTTCAGATTCAATAAAATATGGCATTAGTCACCATATCATAGAACTAAATATGTCTAAACCAAGAGAGATTAGAGAACTAGTCCCACTTCTCTATTTAACATTTGAGAAAACAAGGCTCAAAGAAATTGAGTAGCCCATGATTATACAGTTGTCTGATGTATGGTGGTGACAGCCAGGTTTTCTTAGAGGTCACTACTAACAATTGCTGTGAACTGGGTTTATTTAGTTTTAATAACATGCTGGCTTTGTCTACACAGTGAGATTACTTGGTTACTTCTTTCTTTTCTGGTTTTTTTTTTTTTTTGGCAGTTTTGGCTGGGGCTGACTTCAAATATTCCGCCCCTGGTATTTGCAGCTGGTGCCCTACTCCTAGAGTCATAGGCACCGCCCGAGGTTACTTCTTTCTTCTTAATGTGTGGGTACTGTGTGATCAAACAAAATACAGTGATAAAGTAGTTCTCATATTTGAAGACTTCCCAGAGGCATAAGAACATAGATTTTCTACCAATAGGGTGAAAGTTCTGTGGGGAATAGTGGTGGTTTCCTGATATTTCAGGAGCTGTTATATCTGAGGGAAAACTGGATAACATTTCTTTAACATCTAGAGAATTCCAGGTAAATAATAACCAGTGACCCTTATAATAAAATAATGGGGTTTAACTTCTTTTCCATACTGCTATCTGGTATTCTTGGTACTATCATGGACGTTACCATAATAATGTGGTGACCTTTGCAGTGTATCAATTTCTTGTTAGGAAATTTCAGAATTTTCAGGAAAATCATATTTTCAATAGCCATTTTTAATTGTAGCAAACCAATGTACTATATAGTTTTAAAATCAAAATACATGAAAAATTGTAATGAAAAATAGTCGTTTCTCTGCCTTTATCTTGAACTTCAGCTGTATCTCTTGAAACAGACACTGAATTCTCCTAGCCATTTCCCTTGGCACTTTTTTTTTTTTGAGATAGAGCCTCACATTGTCACCATCTGTAGAGTACTGTGGAGTCACAGCTCACAGCGACCTCAAACTCTTGGGCTTAAGGGATTCTCTTGCCTCAGCTTCCCAAGTAGCTGCGACTACAGGCGCCCGCCACAACACCTGGCTATTTTTTTGTTGTAGTTGTCATTGTTGTTCAGCAGGCCAAGGTGAGGTTGGAACCTACCAGCCCCAGTGCATGTAGCTGGGGCCCTAACCACTGAGCTATGAGCACCAGGCCTCCCTTGGCATTTTAAAATGATATAAACCCAGTGATAGAGTAAGGCATGTCTTCTTTCTTGTATAACTGTGCTTCTTAATTAGCTTTGTTGAGGCATAGTTGACTTACAATACATTGTACAAATTTTAAGTGTTCAATTCTATAAATTTTGGCAGATGTGCTGACTTGTAAAACCATCATAACCATCAAGATAATGCTTACATTATTGTCACTAAAACATTCTTTGTGTCCCTTTGGCATCCCACCTTCCAATAGTCCCTGCAACTCCCTCAACCACCCTGGGTAAACACTGATGTACTTTCTATCACTGTAGATCACATGCAAGTTTCTTGAGTTTTAGATAAATGGAACCCTATAGTAACTGATATTTTCCCCTTGTTTCTTTCAAATAGCATAATTATTTTTAGACTCATTCAGGTTTGTTCATGTGTCAGTAGTTTATTCTTGTTTATTGTTGAGCAGGATTTCACTGTAGGGTTACACTACAGTTTGTTAACCTGTTTACCTGTTGATAGACATTGTAATAGTTTCAGTTTTTGGCTATTGCCTAAAAAGCTGTTCACATTTGTTTTCAGTCCTTTCTTTGAAAAATTTACTTTCATTTCTCTTGGGTAAACATTTAAGAGTGGAGTGATTTGATATGTTTAACTTTTTAAGAAACAGTTAAACTGCTTATCAAAGTGGTTGTACAATTTTATATTACCACTTTCAGATGTGTGAGAGTTCCAGTAATTTCTACCTTCACCAACACCAGAAAACATGAATCTTTTTCTTTCTGTTAGATATTCCAATAGGTATGCAACTATATTTAATTGTGATTTTTAATTTCCTTTTATATAATGACTAAAGGTATTAAACAAAGTCAATACTATAATGAGGTGAGTGAATACTAACCTTGGACACCAAATATAAGGGGATGCAGAAAAGACTTAGTAAATAAGGTAAACAAAAATTTAGTACAGTATTTTAAAACATAAAATTACTGCAAAATATCCATCCTAAACAAAATATCAAATTTTAAACGGTGCATCTTCAAAGGTACATGTGAAATTTACGAAGTGTAGAATATAAATGTCTTAACACAATAACTAAGAAAATGCTGTGAAGGCTATGTTAATCAGTTTGATGAAAATATTTCAAATTGTACATAAAACCAGAACATTGTACCCCATGATTGCATTAATATACATAGCTATGATTTAATTTAAAAAGACAATATTATTTTACTGTTACTAATTTGTTCTTTTGCTTCAGATTCAGGATAGCTCATCACTTCGCTGATGTTAGAAATCTTTTCCTGTCCTTATTCTCCTTCTGTATATTCTTCTCATGAAGTATCTTTTCAAATCTTTTGCTCTTTTTTAACTTTTTTAAAATTATTGAGTTCTAAAAATATTAGTCTTTCATTAGACATACCTCTTACAAATATTTTCTCCCAGACTGAGATTCATCTTTTTCTTTCTCTTAACAGTGTCTTTCAAAAAGAGAGAAATGTTTTAATTTAATGAAATAAAATAATCCATTTTATTATTTTAAAAATTTATGGATTCTGCTTTTGGCATTGTGGCAAAGAAAGCTTTGTCTAATCAGAAGCCTCAAAGATATCCTACTGTTTTTCTTTCCATGCTACAATTTATAGCTTTAGGTTTTATAATTAGCTATTTGTAGTAAGGTTCATATTACAGTTAAGATTTGTCTGGCTTAGAGTTCTTTCTCTCCTCCTCTGCCTCCTTCTCTTCCTTTCTCTCTCTTTTTTCTCTTTGTTGTTTGGCTATCTAAATCTTATTCATTGAAAAGACTAGCCTTCAAAAGACTGACTTATCTTTCAGCTCTGAATTTTTTTCTTTTGCATGGCCTAGTCTATTGTCAAAGCTTTCAAATATATTTTTTATTTGTTCTAATGAATGTTTCATTTCCAGAATTTCTGTTTTATTTAAACATCAATATCTTTGGTAATTTTAAAATTCATATTCTGGATTGTTTTTCTGAGTTCTTGGTATTGGCTTTCAGATTTCTCTTGCTTCTTTACAATTAATATTTTGGATTGCTTGTCCAGGATTTCAAGAATTTCTTTCTGGATTTGATCTATTGCTGGAGAATTATTGCATTCTTTTTGGTGGGATCTATTACCTTGCTTTTTCACATTTCTTGTGTCTTTACGTTGATTTCTGGGTACCTCATGTAACAGTCACTTCTTCCTGTTTTTGAACTTACTTTCTTTGGAGAGAGACATTTTCCTGAAGAAGCAACTGTGATATTGGTTGGGAAGGGCCTTTGGCTTTAGTTCTGGGTGCATGTAGTATTGAAATATTTCTATGAGTTCTTTGACTATAAACAGGGTTAGTTGTACTTGTGGTCTCCTGGATATGGGAGGCTGCAGTTATTAGTGAAGTTGTGCTGAGAACTGGAATGCCAGATGGGCCAATTGTTAAGTTTCAGTGGTAGCTATGGTGGGCTAAGCATGTGCCCTGGTTTGGGGCATGTTGGCCCCTTTATTTGCAGTTCCAGGTGGGTTGATTCCTGGGCTTATTGATGGATTTTTGAGATGGTAGTTGTTGTACTAAAGTACTTAGTGAGTGAATGGGCTCTTAAGCCCCTGAAAAGCTGGCAGGATGTGGGCAATGGTAGTAAGAGTGATGAGATGCTCTTTTGTGTCCCAAATGCTGTTTGTGTTGGTAGTGGTTACAGGACTGTGCGGGCCCTCTATGTCAGCAGGTTGTGCTTGAGTAGGAACCAGATAAAGTGGTGGTGGTAGGGTGTTTAGGCCCAACCTCAGTCCCCTGGGAGGAGTACCCAGGTTTCCCTAGTGGTGGATTGGGTTATGCGATCTCCAGGATTCTGAACTTCCCACTCTGTCACAGAGGTGCAACAAAGCTCAGCAAAGTTGGACTAGGAGAGTTTTAGTTCCAGTCCCTCAATGGTGAGTACAGCACCAGCCAAGACAGGTAGGGTCAGAGTGTTCCTCGTGCCCCCAAATGCTTGGGTGTGAGGTAGCAGCTGCTGCTAGGGGATGCCTGTCCTTTTTGTGCTCTATTCCTGGTGGAGTTTGCTCCCCAGTCCTGGATATCACTGCTGACCTGGATGACTTGTCAGACGTGGCAGTTTTTCCCTAGCCCACAGCTGGGCACTGGGCAGTAGAAGGCTATACTCAGCTCAAGACCAAGCTCAGGGGAAGCTCTTATCCCATTCAAGTCCTGATCTCAGTCCCACAGTCCTTGCTTCTTTTTTGGCCCAGAAGGTGGTCCAGCTTGGTAAATATTTCTATATGTAGTAAAATAATGTATTTTATGTTGTTTTGGTTAGAGTTATTAGGTTATTAGGTCGAATTGCTTAGAATAAGTCATTAGGTCAAGATGGTGTTTTTTTGTTCTTTTATTTCTTTGTACTGATTTTGCCTACTTGTTCTTTTAATTATTGAGAATATAGTATTGAAATTTCTGACCAGAATTGATAAATGAGGAATAAGGGCTGTTTCTATTCTTCAACTCTGTTCTTTTCACATAAGACACCCCATTTACTGTTATTAACCATTGGCCATAATAATTACATGACTTTACCTAAATAGAATAGAAGCCAGTAAATGTGGGGAAGAGAGGAGCACGTGGAGTATTTGCTGGACATAAGCAGTGTTTTAACAATAAATTTTCCTCAAAGTCAAAGATGAAAATCCTCCCAGTTCTATTATGATTAAGTGTACTGTAGAACTGACTCTTTAAATTTCGTCCATGTCATAAATGTTTAGAATTTTCCCATGCCATACTATTCACATGTTGAACCTAGCAAGTGGCTTGTATACCACTTTTTAAACGTAACTAATATCCTAATTTCTTTCATGAAAATGTTGGAAAAGAACAGGGTCATCCTGTCTTAAAAAATTAGGCAATTACACATTCTGTGCCATTTGTGCTGGACAACTTATTAATTGTAATAAATAAATAATTTCATTTAATCATTATAGAAACTCTATTTTTTAATCCCAATTTCTAAGATGATAGCATTGAAGCATAGAGATGTGAATAATTTATTCATGGACAAATGGGTACAAATTTGGCAGAGCTGCTCTTTGGATTTTGATATTAATTTCACCTGATGCCAAAGTTCCTTCTCCATGTGTTTTATATTACTACTAAAATCAATCTATCATTCTTCTCAGCTTTGGGACTGTGGTTTATGGTGGGGAGGGGGAGATGGAATAGGTTAAAAAGTGACAGTTACATTTTATTTATATTGATGAATAAATATGGTAATAAGTAACTCATATGATCCCAATAATTCATTACATATAAATAATTGTAAAATTCTGCTTAACATTATGAGCATGTTAAGGTAGCTATCTTTAATTTTTCAGAAAGCTATCATGGAGAAAAAGAGATTATATTGATAATATATGGCTTAGTATAAGGCCATATGTACTATTTGCATAGCACCATGATTGAAATGTATTTATATATATATCTCACATATATTTATGTTATATGAATATAGTATATAATGATGCAGTATATAGAGTTGTGTGTATATGTGTGTGTTCCATGCTCAGATAATTTTTGAGTTTCTCAAAATTTTTGAGTTTCACACACTGCTCTCTGGGAAAAAGAGTCTCTCCCTGAGGAATCAGCACCTTGAATGATTCAGAGCTGATTCTTCCATTGACAATTGCTGAGCATCTCATCTGTGAAGTATGGTTATCAGGTTTCTGTCATGAAGGTGAAAGACCCATAACTCCAAAAGCCTCAGGCAGGAGGGAGTTACCAAGATCTTTCATACAAGCAATGGAAACATAATTATCACTCTTCAAAGGTGAGATCACATTTATTTTTATTTCTTTGAAAAAGTAGCCAGTAAAGAAGGAAATAATATGAGGAACAAATTAAGCTTGCCAACATCGATGAAAAGTCAGCAGAGATGAATTTGGTCCTTTTGAAAATTGAACTGAAATTTCTGTTCAATGTTTGGTAAAATTTTCCTTAACTTTTGTTTTCACTTTTCAACAATGACCTCTCAAGCTTCTGTGCACTTGAAAAGTTTAAATACAGTAAAATAGCTTTTATAGTGTTGTAGGCCATGTCAGAACAAGGGAATGTTAAAAGTTACAGGAAAAAATAATCTGCCTCCTTGTACATTTTAGTTTAATTTCTAAGCTTTCTACCACATCACGTCAATGTATTTACATTCCTCCTTTCCTTCTGATTTGACATTTTGCTCTGTTCTTTTCTTCGTAGCCTTTTTCAAATCTCTCCCCCTGCCCTGTTTCTATTCTATGCCATTAACACTTGTGCAAAGCTATGTATGGCATTCGGCAGTTTTTATTTCCATTAATAGAATGAAAATCTGTGCCTGTTCTAAGGTTTATACTCGATTTTAAGGCTTGATGATGATACTTTAGCAATTCTATTTTCTCAAGGTAACTCCAAGCAAATATCAAGCCTAGAATATGTATATTTACTATATAGATGACAAGATTTAAAGTGGTTTTAGGAATATTTTCTTTAAAAAAGAGATGAAAGTATTTCTTTAATGGTATACCCATAATCTTTTTTAAAAACTACTTTGCTGGGACAGATGTATGAAATAATACAAGATTTATATTGCATTTCTCCATAACAATAACTATGTCCAATTTCTATCTCCATCTTCTTTCTTTTTCAATCTTTATCTTTTGAAAATATGCTGGTTATATAATGTCCTTGGATGTGCATTCAAACCAATTCCATGACTGCAATCATGTTAATGAATCAAGAACGAGGAATTTAACTATCTCTATGGCCTACGGAGGACTGACATTTTCAAAGGGCTGAAGTTCAGGGCCAAACTAATGGAGCTGTGAAGAAAGATGCACACATTTGTAGTTACAGGGCATACTCTAGGTTGTTCAATAATGCAACATAATCCAGGTGGAGTCATGGTCATTGTTTCTGTAATATCTGCCTACTTTTCCATCCTTAGTAAATAGGATGCAAGACACTTGCCAGGTATACAGATGATTAGGCTATATTTCTTTGCTTTTCTAAGGTAAAGTTCAAGTTGTAGATTTGTACCCTCTTATTAATCTGAAATAAAAAAAATGTAAAAAAACCATGAAGTGTTAAAAAAAAAAGGAAGACAGTTGCTAAATTTAATTTCATGGTATCATTAATTTTTAAGAAAAAAATACTCAGATTACAAGAATCGAAAACTCTTTAATGACTCCATGGTTCAGGGGAAAAATGAAGGTAGGAAATGAGGGTGCAGCCTGAAAAACTGAACTGGTGATTAAAAAGAGTCATGAGGGTTAGTATTTTGGTTTTTGAGGATGGTCCAGCCATCTATGACATCTTTAAGGAGATGTGTCTAACTAGTAGCTTGTTTCTCATAAAAAAAATTGTAAAATACCTATCCTTTGTTCAGAGACTTATCAGTGTGACTGTACTGAACCATGCATTATGCAATCCACCTTTCTTTGTGTTACACTTTGTTCTTATTGGAGCCTCCGTAACCCTCAGAAGGCTCCACAGTTACTGTTACTCTCCTTTCCTCTGACACGCCCAACAGAAAACAGCAAATGCAGGCTAACTGCTCCTAATCCCCCCTGCCTGTTCTTGAAGTTTGATCCATGCTTGATCCTCTTCCAGCCAGGGCCTCACCCTTGACTATGCCTTTGACCACAGGATCCTTGTACATTTTTGACAATTCCTTACACAGCCTAGACTAGGAGGAAGTGGGAGCAGGTGACCTTCTGTTTATACGAGAGCATTATCATGTGGAATATGGAACACACTCTCCACTGACCAGATGTGTATATAGCACTGACATACTGAGGAAAGTACAAATTCTGTGTTGTTTTTTTTTTATTTGGGAAAACAGAGAGTAATCTGACATGTCTCAGAGCTCCTCTGAAGAGAATAAAGGCAATAAGGACTGAAGCTCTGCCTGATCCCTGAGAATTGAACAGAATAATGAGAGCTAACTCACAAAACCATCTCAACGAGAAGCCAGCCTAAACTGGGAAATACCCCAGGAGTCCTCACAAATTTATGGTGCCTATCTTATCAGCTCAGATTGGACTCAGAATTAAGAAGCTTCTGATAAATCACTTTGAAATATTCATTTATAAATAGGAATAAAACTTGGACAGAGAAATACAAGATGTTGGCAGCAAGCCATCGGAGCAAGATTAGAAATGGAATTTTCTAGGGCAGAAATTCTTTTCTTAGTTTCTGAGGGATTACCATGCATCAGCCTAGTTTTTGGAATTATGCACCCGCATTTTTTAAAAAACGTTACTGGGAACATAGTATTTTCCCTCAGTGATTTTGTTAGCCTGACAGCTTTGAACATGAGAGGAGACCCCTGATATCAGAGCTAATTCTAACACAACATGTGTAGTGTGGCCAGTGGGTCACATTTTGCGTGGCTGTCTCCGGTGCTGACTTACACACTTAGGCAGTCTTTAGAATACCTCAACTCTAATTTTGTAAATTAAAACCTTGCAGGTTTTATGGCTAATAAATTAAATCTTTCGTTTTACAAACACATAACTCCGAATTCAAAGGTAAGGACAGTTAGGAGAAAGTAGAAAATATCCTAATTTGCTAGAAATCAAAGCAGAGTAACAGGGCCATTGCTCTCCAATATGATTTCACTAGTCAGAACCACTGCATCGCTTCTTTATTACTTCTCCCTAACCGAAATGGAGGTATTCAAGGAACAAATCCTGGGCTCTGAACATCAGAACCTGGCAGACAGCTCTGCTGCGGATTTTCCTCCACCTTTGTGAGCACATGGGCCTAGTTCCCAGCCGAGAACTGCTCAGCGTCACTTCAATGAGGTTTTCCTCCTGACTTCCTATAAAACACCAGATGTGAGCTGCTTGAATTAAAGTGGGTGGGACGTGCAGAAAGGCAGAAAGAACCATTTAGCCAAATCACATCCTTTTCTTAAATCTTTAAATTTATTCTGTCTGTTTTATGTTTCTGGCATTGGGACGCGTCTTTCCATTCAAATAATCGGAGCGCGCCCGACTGCGAGGAGACGGAGGTTT
>NW_003852435.1:1773879-1776173 GCF_000181295.1 Otolemur garnettii
CTAGTTCCAAAATAGAATAACTAAGTATAACAACCTTTCCTCTCGCCTCTGACTGCGCAGACACTTTGCTACACGCATCTCTGAGATGTATGCAAATGATCTAGGCGATTCCTTCCAACCTGAGAATCTCCAGGTACAGCAATCTTAAGTTTGTAAGACCTGCTTAATTTGGAATGGAATGATGATGCACAGAAGCACACTAGGCCCTGTGCTCTTGGAAGAAATGGTAGGCTCAGCTGAGCAGGGGAGGGAGGGCTGCTTTCCTCCTCTCTGCAAACCTGAGTATACTGTGTGAAGCTCTGTCTGACAGTAGGCTCAAGTGAGCTGGGGCATGTGGAGGTAGATGGATTTGGCTGTGCTTTCTCAAGAACCTTGCATTTCGTCTTCTTTATGACCTGATTGGGAGCCATTCCCACCTGCTCCTTTCAAACCTGAATCTACCTAAGGCTATCCATTTGATATTTCCATTTGCTTACCATTTCCTTACTCTGGAACTGAAGCACCATGGATTAATGGGAAGACAGTATAAAGTAGAAATTTCAATGATTCTATTTTATGGGGAACATTTTCTAATGACCGGGAAAGGAAGAAAATCTGGGATCTTTAGTAAGTCTTCCCTACATGGGACGCCTAAAGTTTTGTTGCAGCTGTAACTCTTTCAGGCCACTAAGAATAATTTCGCTTATTTCTTGGTTGATGAAAAAAGCTATATGACACTCACTAGCCATTATAATTATAAAATTATTTTCAATTGAGAAAGAAGTGTACAAATGACTGGAAAATCTCATAAACATTTTCTCATTGTATACATGCACGTTCATATAAATATATAAACATGAACATACATGCACAGCAATGGCTCCCAGGAAACGGTAGCACATCTATGAACTAGAATATGTTAGGATTCTTAGAAGGAACAGAGATTTTCAAAGAAGTTTGCTATATTGATTAGTGAGATCTTTCTCAGATGCCAAATGGTTCTCGAGATAACGCATATACAAGTAGCTCCCGTTTCTTGGTATTTTAGTGTAACAGGGGCAAGAATTTGGAGAAGAAATGTTTACTCAGGGGAAATTCAAGGTGATGATCCAGAAAATAATGCAGCCCCTGGAGAGCTGGAGTGGGCTGTTAACATCTGTAATACCGGAGACCTTGGCTCTGATACCATGGATAAGAGGAGTATAATTCTGCTTGTGCTTAGTTTCCTCTTTGGCAAGACCAATAAGACAGAAAGAAAATAACATTGGGACTAAAGCAGAATCTTAATAAAAGCCACAGTAACAATAAATTTGGAAGCAGAGTTTAATTATTGTTTTTCTCTGCATGATTTGCTCCTTGCCTTCTTTGTAAACTTCCGACCACTTAGTTTTGATTCTTCTTTTATCCTTCATCTGCTGATGTTGTTTACATGCAGAATTGTGATGCGTTTTCCATATTATTAAAATAGAACTGGATTTTAATTAAATCTCAATTCAGGATCACAGCTCCATGCTACTTGCCAACACTGGTGATGATCAATAGAAGATCAACAAAGAAGAGAAATGCATTTTCCGAGTACTCAAGTATTTTTTCATCCCCCCTCTCCCTTCTCTTGTTTCCCTGCTTTCTTGCTCCCCCTAGACTCATTCCTCCTCTCTGTTCTTCCACCTGCTTCATTTGTCAGACAGTGCATAGATTTAATTTCCTGTGTGCTTTCTCCATAGCGTGCATACAAATCCTAGAGATCAGAGATGTTGACTGCCAGATCATCAAGTTTGCTAATTTACAAAGCTACTTCCAGTTGCCAGTTCCTTTGACTTAGGCAGATTTGAAATGGTTTCTATTATATGCTTGTTTTAGAGTTATAAAATGTTATTTGCTTGATTGTGTATTTATTTTACAACAATTAATTCACCCTGAGCTTTTATTTGGAAAAACCATAGCCTGCAAGAAGTAAACACTTCTAAGTATTCTAGAATATTATACTTAATTATCCCTTTATTATTGTAACTATACACCATTCACTTCCAAGTTTAGTAATTGGGTTGGTTTAACCCTTGCAGAAATTAAAACTCTTTGTGAAAAATACTGCTTTGAAAAACTCAGGAGTGTGGATTGGAAAAGGGCTATGCTGAATTGGACATGTGTGTCACGGAATGAGATATCTGCCTGTGCCCTACAATAACAAGGCCGGGATACATTGGTTCATTATACACTCATTTGCTTCTTTTACTTATACATTTATATGTTTTTGCAAGATTGTCTGAATATAAAAGAACTTAAAAAGCAATTCAATATCATGTATTAGAAAATAT
>NW_003852435.1:1776193-1789695 GCF_000181295.1 Otolemur garnettii
TTATAGCCACAAAATGTATTAAAATACTGTGCTAAATTATATGCAATGATTAAGAAATTTTTACATTCTTATCCCCCTCCTCAGATCCATACATGAAAGCACACACAAGTGCATATGTGTATAAGTAACAATGATGTTGGTAACACAGATCTGGATTTTTAATTTTCTTTCTTTTTTTTTATTCATAAAAACTCATGTCCTTTAAAATTTCCTATATATATCCACTTTTACCTTCATCGGACTTAGCTTCATTGTTTGTTTTCTTCTTTCTCCTTTGCTCAGTTAGGAAACTCATGTAGGTCCTTGTTTTTACACTCACAGTTTCCAGAGAAAATTGCTGACTGATTCTGGATACTTGTTCTACTCAGGTTTATTCTCTTGGCTTGTTAGATACACGAACTGTTACTTTTTTAAGAGGACTCACCATTCCCCACAGCTCTTACCCTTCAGCTGCATATAAGGTTCATGTTAATAATTTTCCTTCAATAAGAAACGAACATTTGGTCCATCATATTCGTGATTTCTACTCTTCACTAATCTATGTCTGCTACGGTCACTTTCCTCCACCATTGCCCTGACATACCATAACTGAATGTTTTCTGTCTTCCATATCTTTCATTTTCTCTCAGGATGAGTGTTGGGAAGAATGTTATTTTATCCTTTGTAGAGTCAGGGACCTGGTCTATGCTGCAAGGAGTAATGCCATGTGGACTGTACCTGACATACATGCATAGAAATTATTCAGGAACATTCTTGGTAAGTACAATTGTCTTACATCTCTGCTGGTCACATTACCCATGGAATATACGAGTTTAATTCTGAAGGATTTGGCGAGATATAAAAGTTGTGCCTTACTAAAAACCCAGTGACTATATTAAGTAAGGAGAAAATGATTGGATAAAAAGTGGAAGTTAAGGGGTCCTATATGTGTGTATGAATGAAAGGGGGAAATGTCTTACTGAGTAAAGTGGGACCTGAACTGACTCAGTGAGGACCTTTAAAAATGATTTTCTTTAAAAAAAGTTATAGGAGATAACTTTGGAAGTCCTAGAGACAATTTTATCCTCTGATTATAACCTTTGAAATCACAACTCAATTACATGTAATATTTACAAATCAGGAAATAGCATGAGGCAGACAGAGGAGGGTTGAATAGCAGAGGAAATGGTGGAGTGGAAGTGGGACAGAACTTTCAAACAATATTTAGGAAACAGGGGTCAAACAAAATAAACGGTCTGATCACTACTTAGATCAGAAGTCACTTTAAGAAATCTCTCTGTGTTTACTTGTCTGTGCTGGGCTGAGAATCTTACCTTCTGAATTCCTAAACTTTCTCTGTCTCGCCAGGGTGGCTGCTCATCACATGGGTTCCCCATCATCTGTTTCCTCTGCACAGCTCCAAGAATACCAAGGAGGAGGTAAGTGACTTAGATTTTCCTAGAAGGAAACTTCACAAACCTTGCAAAGGTATTGAATATTGATGAATCTTTCATCAAATAACAAAACATATCCTTTTTCCTTTTTTGAATGGAATAAGCATTGCCAATGAGAGTGACACAGTGCTACTGAAACACACGACATGAGCCTAGTTCACTCAAGCACATGAAGACTTTTGTGCCCACAGCATTCATTAGTTGCGATAATTTGCCCTTAGGTTGATGGCACACAACGGCAATTTTGAAGGAGAACATTTTGCAAACAATATAACTTGTATCCAAACTACTGTACTTAAAAAAATGAAAATAAAATATAAAACGAGCCACTGATTGTCAGGTTAACATGGCCACTTAGAGAAGACCAGGAGTAGTTTCAAATATGTACAATCCTCTGTATACCTTGCAAACATCATGCAGGAACACAGGTGCACATTCCCAGGCACACAAACACATTCACACACATGTGCACACACACACACACATATTTCTGGCTTACATATAGTCAGCTAGCTCTTGTCTAAACACAACAGGATAAACTTCGTAGGGAGTGATGACTTGCATTGGTTGACATTCAGAAGGCTTATATTAGATGAGGATGTGTTTCATCTGGTAGCTGGGTAGGATAGCTTGCCTGTTCATTAATTTTGCCCCCTCCCCCTTTTTTTTTTTTAAAACAAAAAAGAACACTTTCCTACATGGGATATTTTTTCCTCTACCTATTCTCTGCAGTCCCTAGATTTCAGTTAGTTACTGGACATACGGACATACTATCAACCATTATCTCTGAACACTAGAAAACAGATAAATCACTGAATTGTGAAACTCTAAAATTCATCCATTAACTCTCCAGTAAGTTCACGGTCAAACTACTCTTAAATAATTATTTATTTAATAATTACTTAAAATTTTCCTAGAGGGAGCGGATCTTTTCCTATCTATTCAACTCGTTTTTAAGAGGACAGAAAGAGAAAGAGAGAATACGAACAGTTAATTGTAGTCATATAAGAAAAATAAAAAATAAGAAAAAAATTTCACCTTTCTCACACTTGAAATATTCTATTCTCAACTAAAGTAATTGTCTTATTTTATTCAAAGCAAAATCAAGTGAAAGCCTGATGTATTAATATTCCAGATCTATATTGCAGATAAATTGGCATGTCAAATCTTTGCAAGACTAGGGTTATCCTTTTTACCAGTATGAGATAATACAATGAAAAATACATGGTTTTGTATTTCCGAGAAAATCTTGTTATAAACTACTAAAGATCACTGAAAGTGAGGATATTTGTCTCTAAATAAACATGTTTATGCCTTGCATATGAGGTGAAATCTTTGAGTGAGCTTGCCCTGTTTGTTGGGGGTAATTCTGCCTCAAAACATTGTCCTTACGAGTCCAACTTGCTACTTGGAATGAGTATTATTAGAGTCACTTCTTTGTGTTAAAACTCTAGAAAGCTCCTCTTTAAATGCAAATACATGACCCAGGAGAATGGATTCATTAATTCCTTGTCGTTTCATGAGGAGCAGCATACCAAAGGATGAAAATGCCATCTGGGTGCCAGAGAAAGGAATTTTGTCAGCAGGATGGCGAGTAACACAACTATTTCATTCCCATCGGAATGTAACTCTATAGGTTATGATTATTCCATTGTACAGACGAAGAAAAGGTGAGGATAAATTATTAAAGATCACACACCCTGCTATTTTCCTTTCCTATCTCAGTGCAGTAAGTGCTATTATTTTTTTTTAATACTGATATAGCTAAAGAGAAAGCTTTGGTTGTTTTAAAATCTGATTACCCCACTGATATTCTATGGAGAAAACCCACCTGCTGAGAATGGTGCATTTGGTTCAGTAGCCGAAGTAATGTTTGGAGCTGCTCTCTTGTCGTGGCTGCCAAGGAGCCTGCTTCTCGTGACATTTTCTCATTTTAGAATGTGAGGGGGTGGAGGCACAGAGTGAAAGGTGACTGAGAGGTAAGAGTCACATAAGTTTACCTGGGAAGTGCAGAGGGTTCACGGGAGACAAATGGAGAAGCCAAGTTCACTGGCAAAGCTACGTTGTAAGAAGGGTAAGGCCAGTGGGGACACGAATTCATCCACACGGTATGTTTCTCCCTTTGCTTCTTGAGGAGTATTTACAGAAACAGGAGGGATTTACAGAGAAAGTCTCTGCAATAACAATTTTCACGTCCACGGTTCTGGCAATTTTTTGATAATTTGTCTTAAAAAAGATATTTGAATTTCTCTATAAGAAGAGGCTGAGAGAATGACTTAATTACTATCTTCAAGGATATGAGGGATTGTTACAGCATTTGGAAGATGACAACCAGCTGTTCTCTGTCTCCAACAAGGAAAACAAGAGAAAATGAATTTGCAAAGTGGCAAAGACTTCGACTGAAGATAAGAAAGAACACGATTATTATATAATTTTCGTAACCATGGGTACTCCATGTATTAAGTGCTGAAAGAAGTAAACTTGCTGGAGGACTGTAGACTTTTCCGTACTGGTGCTGAGGGTGGATGCCACCTGGCCCCCTTTCCTCCATCTGGTACAGAGATATACAGTATTGAGAATGAAATTAACAGGACTACATGGGGGATGGCCTTGGCATCCCCTGACCTTTATAATTTCTTTCAAAGCCTCTTAAATACCTTAGAAGTCTATTTAAAAAAAAATAATTTGAAAAGCTTCGAAAAAAACTTTTTAAAACCTGAGTATGACATTGATAAAATAATTTAATATTTTCATTTTTCATTAAAACTCAATTTTGAACATTCACAGTCACAAAAAGTTGTCATAGGAGTCTTAAATATGGGTGAAACGCAGACATGTTTGGCTTGCTATTTGGTCATCAGTGGTATGGGGTTGATATGAGCATAAAGAACGGTCTTTTAATTATAGGTCTCTTTTTGTTTTACAAGGTTTCCCAGTGATTTTTAGCCTGAGATTCTCTTTGCAGATTGAAACTCACAGCCGTAACTCTTCTTTTAGAGAAGAAAATATTCTGGAAGAAATTTGATTAGTATGTAGGGATGTGTGTGTGTGTGTTTGAGCTCTAACTGATAAATTGACAAGTGATTCAGAAGCACCTTGGGAGGTTCCACAGTGGTGGAGAGTAACTTTGCCATTCTAGTCGAAGAAAACAACGTGGATTTTTTTCAAAAGGAGATAAGAGTCTGAAAATATGTTGAAATAAAACACAGACTCTTTCAGTGCCTTAAACTCATATTTTCTTGATACATATACATATTTTATGCAGTTTTTAAATTTTTTCTGCTTTAATAAATATGAAATATAAAATTATATATAGTTAATAAATATAATTGAATGAATAAGTAAGTATATGTTTTAAATATAGTAACATAATTATAGATAAATTTTTTCTTGATTGCCTTTGGACAAATTTCTGCTAGAGGGTTAGATTTTGGTATCTCCAAACAGTGGCAGGGATTTAATTCCTACAGAATGGGACTTGTGGTTTATTTAGCAGCTTATTTATTTATTTATTTATTTATTTTTTGAGATGGAATCTCAAGTTGTTGCCCTGGGTAGAGTGCTGTGGCATCACAGCTCACAGCAACCTAAAACTCTTGTGTTTAAGTGATTGATTCTCTTGCCTCAGCCTCCCCAGTAGTTGGGACTATAGGCACCTACCACAACGCCCAACAATGTTGTTGTTGTCATTGTTGTTTAGCAGACCCGGGCGGGGTTCAAACCCGCCAGCCCTGGTGCGTGTGGCTGGTGCCCTAACCACTGAGCTATAGGCACCAAGCCTATTTGGCAGCTTTTACTTGCACTGTGCTTTAAAAAATGAGGTATCATAGTTTATCGCTGCGGTCTGTTCCTATATTCCAATGTATATGAAGAGAGTAGGGGCAATATCATTTACGAATACAATATTGTTACTTTTTATTCCTTAAGAAAACTCATGTTTCACTCAATACCATAAAATAGGCCTCCATGCACTTGTGTCACACAGATGTCAATATCAGTTGTTTACCTGTCTGCTAATAGCAAACAGATTTCTTATTAATGACTAGCTTGTAATTGAATGCTGCTAGCTAGTCATTAAAACACAAGAGATCCGAAGAAACAATTTCTCAGCTCATGGCATATTGCTCTGGAGGTTTTAAAACTAGCTCCATGTATCTTCAGATATAATATATCTGCACAGACATATATATGAAGATAAGAATATGCACACATATACATATACCTACATATGTATATGCATATATGTGTATATACATATATACCCATATACACACACACATATATCCTTTTAAATTTTCTCCTGGAATAGAAGGGTAGTCACTGATATTCTGTTCCCTATACATATTTCATTAAAGTAATTCCTTTCCTTATATAATTTCCATTATAAGATAGCTAACAGAAACATCAGTCTTATGGTAGGTACTGAAAACAAGGAGGACTCCTACAATGTCTTAAAATTTAACTATAAATACATACACAAGAGTGCTGTAATAGCTGTCTTAGAATGGGAACCCTGTAAGCATAGGATATTAGACAGTGCCAATATTTCCTATGACCCTTTCCTAGAAACTTTGATTTTTAATCTTCGAAAATAGCACTTTAAACTATTGTTTTCTCCTTGATCTCTAACAAACTGTTCTCCCTCTCACAACATGGTTAAAGAGAAAATCAAGACAGTAAAGAAGAGAAACCTCATGTTTGCATTCAACTGTGACAGTAGAACAGAGGGCTGGGGGAGGCCCTCCCGGAAAGACACTGGGAAATCACCAATGACAGAGCCTCATCCCAGTTTCTGGATTTGGCAAACTCAGCTATTCCTCAATCCTTTGGTCCATACAGAGTGCACTTTATTTTTTGGCAGTTTTTGGCTGGGGCTGGGTTTGAACCCGCCACCTCTGGCATATGGGGCCGGCGCCCTACTCCTTTGAGCCACAGTCACCGTCCAATTGCACTTCTTATTTAGCAAACTAAAACACACCAATAGCTCATTTTAGAAATCATACCCTCCTTGGAAACACCTGAATTTAATCTATTTCCATACAATGCAATATCCACCTTTGGTGTGTTGAAGAATACAGTTACCATTACATTTAATAAATATCCCAACATACAGAGATGTGAACAATCAAACACAAATATGTACATATACAGAATACATATATGAACAAATTTCATGGAGATTTAGAATTTCTAAGGGAATTGGGTTATGGTTTTAGAACCCGATAAGAAAATTTCTCCTTCTGCTTCAATCAATAAAGCAATGAGTTTTCCTGGGCTTTCTCAGGGACTGATTGCTAGGCAGAATAATTCTTTCAAACTTTTTTGCCCTTTAACTTCATAAAACGCCTGACATTTAACAACATTAGCCGATGGCAGAAAATGAGTCCTGCTCCGTGTGCTATGTCCTGGAACACGATGCAAAACATAAAAAGAATTCTGGACTGAAATGCTGCCATTGGTTTGAAGGCACTCTCTAATCTGAGTTATTTTGGGAAAGAAAATGACGCACAGAAGCTAAGCGTTCATACAGATAGCGATATTGGGGGCGGTTGGCATGAGTCTTCATTAATCTTATTTCAATTAGAACTTTTCACAGCCTGCAATTAGCATGTGGCTGCTGTGATGAATTCGCACTGTACATGTATCAGTGACTGTTTTCTAATGAAGAAAAACAGGCCACTTGACATTTTAAAGACAAATTTTCATTTTGTATGATTCAATAAAGGCCAATACTTTGCCCACGCTCTCTACACCCCTAGAATGGTCCCTCGAAGCTAGTGGGAAAGTTTTCCATTAATCCTAATCATGTCAAAACATAACCCTTGCACGTCTTTTGAAATATGTCTAACTATGATAGAACATCTCCCATAATAGTCTGATGTGTAAGGAGTTTAGACGAAGATTGTGCCAATATTTTCTTAAAGAGCTGTATGTTAAATACTTAGGCTTACCGCTATACCGTCCCTGTTCCAACTACTCCACTCTGTTATAGCTCAAAAGCAGGCATACACAATATGGAAACAAATAGGTACAGCTGTTTCCAATAACTATTTGAAAGAAACAGGTAGCTGGCCTGTAACAGATCATTTTCTGATCCCTTACTTACCCATTTTCTGGAGCATGGGGCTATGTAAAGCTTCCCTGTTTTATACACTATCACCTTCTGATATTCTACCTCAATGATTTATGTTCTTTGGTCAAATTTACCTTATAGATCACTTTTATTATTGCTGTTTTCTGGGAAACTGTGGCGGATCATGCATGGGTTTGTATCTTAATACATATATTCTTTTATTCCTGCTTCACACTGAGCCAAATTGGGCACATTGTTATTCTCCTTTTTCTTTTTCATAATTTTCACCACTAGAGAATGACTTTTCTAAGACATTAAAAATGTCAAGCTATAGGGAAATGAACATTGTTTCTTCTAATAATTCCCCACTAGTGTCAGAGGCAGTCTCTCGTGTGTGATGACGTGTTCATCCTGATATACAGAGGGTCAGGACATATTTACTGTGCCAAGCATCTCGATAGGCATTATAAAAGAAAACACATGTTTTAATAATAAAATAAAAACAGACTGTCCAGGAGGAAGAGCACAGGCCAGAGAGCATGTACTCCAGTTTCTCATTTCAGACTTACAATCTTTTTTCTTTCTTTCTTTTTTTTTTTTAAAAGACAGAGTCTAACTATGTCACCCTTGGTAGAGTGCCCTGGTGTCACAGCTCACAGCAATCTCAAACTCTTGGGCTTAAGCGATTCTCTTGCCTCAGCTTCCCAAGTAGCTGGGACTACGAGTGCCCACAACGCCTGGCTATTTTTTTTGTTCCAGTTGTTTAGCTGGCCTGGGCCAGGTTCAAACCCACTACCCTTGGTGTAGTGGCTGGCACCACTGTATTACATGCGCCAAGCTGGAACTTAAAATCTCTTTGAGAAGGGTATACTTATAGTTTTTAAACAATGAGTAAAACAATAAGTCTGTTTACAAATAAGTATTACATACTGAAGCACGGGTGCTAAATGCAATAACAGTTTCAAAACTGTTCCGGGGATACCAAATCAACAAGTATAGTGTATCTGCTCTTTCATGAATAGAGCTCAAATCATCTCATCAGATTTCAAAGAAGCCATTTTCAAAATGCTTCCACATTTCTCCCATCATTGACCCCATCCTTCTAAACTTATGCCTACATTTAATATCCTTTTATTAAGTGAAAGGCAAATTTCTCCCATCACTGACCTGATCCTTCTAAACTTATACATACATTTAATATCCTTTTATTAAGTGAAAGGTACTGTGATGAGAACTGGGAGGGTATCAGCAGAGATGCCCAAGATACCAAATTCAAGAAGCTTATGGATTAGGAGGAATCTAAGTGAACATAATTTATTTAATAGGAGAAAGAATGTAAGTGCAATAAGAGAAGGATAACATGCCTCTGAGACTCAGAGAATGAAGATATACTAAAGTCAATTTATCCTTCTGGAATTTCAGTAGGGCTAGACCAGGACGATGCATCCACCATCATTCCTTCATTCACTCGCTTTGTTTAACAGTTCATTCAAAGCCTTCTCCCTCATCATTAATCATCAGGGATGTACCTGGCATGGCATTGTAAGAGAGGACGAGAACAGAAGATCCCATGGGAAGACGTGTTTGAAGCAAGGAGGACAAAAGAGGCAGAGCTTAATAGACTTTGCAGGAGTCAAAAATGACTTGCCATGGGAAGCATCTAACCTGAGTCTTGCCAAACATGCAGAGACAATATAAGAGATAAATAGTGGAAAAGGCAAGAAAAGCAGGGTCAATTTAACCTTTCCCCCACCCAAACGTAATAACAGGGAGATTGTACACCTGGAATGAACAGCAGAATAGAATTTATAAAACTTTACAAATATTAGATGTAATGTTATTCCTAACATAAACGTGACTAGCGGCAATAAAGGTGTTAGGGAACATTAATTTCAGAATGAGTAGATTCAGAGACATATCCTGATTTTACCACTTACTGTGTCATTTCAGGCAAGTTATCAAAGCTCTGGCCCTCAGTTTCTGCATTTGTAAAGGGTACTATCTAGTTCTGTCACTTGGGCTGCTTCTAGTTGTAAATAGCTACACAGGAGCTTCAAGAGTGCACCCTGATGGCTCAAAATGGCATGGTGGCTGGAGCAATTCCAGGCATGACATCCAGTCAAGACAATGTCAGGAGGAAGAAGAGAAATGATCATTTCATGAGGTTTGCTTTTCAGCAAAAATGATTTGCCAGAAATAGCTCGGTATATTTTTCTTCACATCTCATTGGTTGGAATTGGTCATTTGACCATTCCTGAATCATTTATTCTTAAGGAGAATCAGATAGGCCTGGGCCACCCATTGGAGCTCAAAGTGAGGTCTGGAGGCCCTGAGGCACCTGCTCTGTGGGAGAAGACCGGGAACTTTTACAAAAACAAAATAGAAGGAAGCCATGAGATACACAACCAATAGTGATATTTTCATTATTAGGATTAAAGGAATCATGTTGAAAAGGTCATTAACTAGTACTTGGTACAGATAAGATGCTTAGTAAATGATAGCTAAAACTATTCTTAATCTCATTTCAATTATTGCAGATTAAATTTTCTTAACTCAAAATGTCTCTAAATTATCTTTTAGTTAATATTCTATGCCAGTTTCACTCTTTCATGTTCTTATACATGATCTTTTTCTCAAATATTTATATTGAAGTATAATTTATAGACAGCAAAATGTTTAGATCTTAAGTATATTATTTGGATCTTAAGTACAATGTTGGCTGAGTTTAGGTGAAGAAATAAATTTTTGAATCTACCACTTGAATAGAAGATACCTATCACCCCAAAGGATTTCTTCATTCCAGTAATGAGTCTAGAGAAAACCATTAAACTAATTTATATCACCACAGATTAACATTGCCAGTTCTTCAGAATCATATGAATGAAATTAATGAGTATGTAGCCCTTGTGCCTGGATATTTTCACTCAGTACAATGGTCTGAGATTCTTCCAGGCTATTGCTTTTACTGGTAATGATTCCTTTTTGTTTTTGAATACTATTCTATTGCATGACTATGTTATCATGTTACCATTTCTTTCTTTCTTTTTTTTTTTTAAAGACAGAGTCTCACTATGCCCTTGGTAGAGTGCCCTGGTGTGACAGCTCACAGCAACCTTTAATTCTTGGGCTTAAGTGATTCTCTTGCCTCAGCCTCCAAAGTAGCTGGGACTACAGGTGCCACCAGAATGCCTGGCTACTTTTTTGTTGCAGTTGTCATTGTTGTTTAGCTGGCCTGGGTTGGGTTCCAACCCTCCAGCCTCGATGCATGTGGCTGACACCATAATCACTAAGCCTATTTTACCATTTCTTTATTCATTAAAGAGGTAATGGATATTGATCTATTTCTTGCTTTTTTCAAGTATGAATAAAGCAATGCATATATTTGTGCTCAGCCATTTTGCAAAAATACACTCTTATTTTGATTGGAGATATATCTAAAGCCATGTTTACTGGTTCATAAGTGAAGTTGTAAAAGAAACTGTCGAATGCTTTTCCATAGTGAGTGTACATTTCCACTGTCCATAAGTAAGAAGCCTTGTTCCATACATCATCAACACTTGGTATTGTGTATCTTTCTGTTATTCCAGTGAGGCAAAACAAAATCTCATGTGCAGTTTAACTTACCTTCCTCCAGTGCCTTCTGACACTGATCATTGTTGATAGATGAAGTGGACATTCATGTATCTCCATTTGTAAAGTACATTTTCAAATATTATGCTCATGATGAGTATTATTTTAAATCATCATTGATTGAGTCCTTTATATATTTTGGATACATGTTCTTTCTCAGATACTTACATTTTCATTGCTTAACAGTATCTTCTCAGGAGCTTAATTTTTTTTTATTTGTTTGTTTATTTGAGAAAGAGTCTCAATCTATTGCCCAGGCTAGAGCACCATGGCCTCAGACTAGCTCACAACAACCTCAAACTCCAGGGCTCAAGCAATACTTTTGCCTCAGCTTCCCAAGTAGTTGGGACTATAGGTGCCCACCACAATGCCAGGATAATTTTTCTACTTTTAGTAAAGATAGAGACTTGCTTTTGCTTCGGCTGGTCTCAAAGCCTGACCTCAAACCATTCTCCCACCTGAGTCTCCAGAGTGCTAGGATTACCGGTGTAATCTACCACACCTAGTCTTTAAATGTTTAATTCAAACAATAGTAACTTGTAATTTTTTTCTGTTTAGTCAGTTTATTTTGCATCCTATCACAAGGATGTTATGGTCAATCTTTTGTGTTTTCTTTTGGAATTTTTGTAATTTTAACTTTTTACGTTTTGAGGCTTTCTTTCTAGAAACTACTTCCAAAACCTCTTTCAATAGTTATCAGTCTATTCATATTCTTCATTTCTCGAGTCAGTTTTAGAACTTAATTGTTTTCCAGGAAAATATCTTTTGATTGAGGATTTTATGTGCAAATATATACATCTACACACAAATGTAATTTGCATTAAAATTAAATATAATCATACACATGCATTTTTTAAAAGATGTCATTTTTCTTTCTTGTGCCAAATCTTTATATGAACAGGATAATATTTGTTTGTCTGTCTATCTATCTATCTATCTATCTATCTATCATCTATATATCTATTACCTATCTACCTACCTATGCAGTCTATCTGTCAGAAAGAAAGGCCTTTCTTTCATTTTAACAGGGCTTGATAGAAGATCCTTGGGTTGTCATCTTTTCTTCTCAATTCATGCCTGCCTATCCATGTTTGAGTTTTCCGTATTGGAAGGGAATGAAAATTATACAATTCTGATATTTTGTTGTTAGTTCTGTCATGTTTTGCTATTTTCTTTTCATTTTTTTATGGTGACTTTTTTCTATCTAGTGAGCGTGCACTGTTTTTTTCTTCTGTTTATTTCTGTCTTTAAGTAAAAAATATTGTCTAAATCTGTGTTTATTTAATTATAAATGATAAAAATGCTTTCATCTTTCTAGTATAAGATAAATTATTTTCATTCTTCCCTCTCTTTTAAACTTCTTTTCATGGCCTGTTCCTTATTTTGGGGGTTAAATTGGGTTAGTTTTCCCTACTTTTATAATTATTGCCATTTTATATTTTTAATCTTTATAATTCAAAAGTTTTACCAAGATAGATCTAAAAATGAGTATTCTATTTGAATCTGTTAGGAAATATCTTTTTATATTTACAAACTCCATTCTCACTTTTACTGATTTTTTTAAATTAAATCATAGCTGTGTACATTAATGCAATCATGGGGTACAGTGTGCTAGTTTTATATACAATTTGAAATTATTTTCACCAGACTGGTTAACATAGCCTTCACGGCATTTCTTATGCTATTTAAATGTTCATTGCTTCTTGCTTTGAAATTCTTTTTTTTCTTTTTCAAAATTGCTTTGAAATTTTTTTGAAATTCTTTCTATATGGGCACTGGATTTGTCTTTGCAGCCCTTTACCTTTTCTCACATCATTTCTATTGTTGTTATTTCCCTTCAGCTACTTAAAGATAATTTTGAACTTGATTATTGTTTCCTGGTGTTGTGTGTGTGTGTGTGTCCTAGAAGGTGGATATAATGGAGATATGTTTATTATATAGGAAAATGTGGATTACTTGTTCCTTATTTAAGCTTCAGTGTGGTCATTCCCACTCCTTTGATGGTGTATTATAGTACCGTGCATTCAAAGGGTACCTAATGACACTTCTTGATGGATGACTCAGTATGTGTTAGCCTAATAACCTTTTTCAATAGTTTTATCTGGCCTTTTAAATACTCTTCTATCCTAAATTATTCTCAAGATATAGCACATCAAGTACAATAAAAAGATATTTAGCTGAAAGAGAAAATTCTCAAAAGCCAGTAGCACCAGTTACCATGACATTTCCCTCTTGGTGGCCAGCCCATCAACTCCAGTTATGAATCTTTCTATATTAATATTAAAATACTCAGGTTCGTTTTTGTTCTAAGTGCTTTACTGTCACTAGGTTTTATGATCAAAACATGTTACCTGGGGTAGGACATG
>NW_003852435.1:1789715-1802350 GCF_000181295.1 Otolemur garnettii
TGTGTGTGTGTGTGTCCTAGAAGGTGGATATAATGGAGATATGTTTATTATATAGGAAAATGTGGATTACTTGTTCCTTATTTAAGCTTCAGTGTGGTCATTCCCACTCCTTTGATGGTGTATTATAGTACCGTGCATTCAAAGGGTACCTAATGACACTTCTTGATGGATGACTCAGTATGTGTTAGCCTAATAACCTTTTTCAATAGTTTTATCTGGCCTTTTAAATACTCTTCTATCCTAAATTATTCTCAAGATATAGCACATCAAGTACAATAAAAAGATATTTAGCTGAAAGAGAAAATTCTCAAAAGCCAGTAGCACCAGTTACCATGACATTTCCCTCTTGGTGGCCAGCCCATCAACTCCAGTTATGAATCTTTCTATATTAATATTAAAATACTCAGGTTCGTTTTTGTTCTAAGTGCTTTACTGTCACTAGGTTTTATGATCAAAACATGTTACCTGGGGTAGGACATGATCTTTCTCTTTTTAATAGAGGAAGGGGATCTTCTTGAGAGGTTGGATGACTAACCTAAAATCCTACATGAGTTACACAAGGTTTCCATTTTGAACTCAGCTTTTCTGAAAGTCACTACTTGGGGTTCCTGCTGCATTGTAATGAAGCTCTTAAATATGTATGACATAATTCTTAGCTTGCCATGCTGTATTGCTTGTCCAGAGTCTGCATTTGTGTCAATCTGTTGTGAGCCTATCATTCCTTGTCTAAGTTCGAGTTTAAAATTACATGTAAAAGTGCATTATGCATGTTGGGCAGAATATATGATCAGATTTGAACAAATATACAGACTAATAGAATCAAACTTATTTAGTCTTTAGGGTACAGGATCACTGGTTGTGTTTGCTTTGAACATTTGCTCCCAGACATACATTGTACTTTCTCATTATTTACAAACTCCATTCTCCCTTTTACTGAGATAAATACTTTCTCATTATTTACTTATGACTAAAGTCATTGAGAGAATAATTGACTTACATTTTAGAATTTAATGGGCAAATTATATTTGTGCACATTATAAAGCTATTTTCTACTGTGAACCAATAGTTTTAGGGCTAATTGCCACAAATCAGTTTACTCCAAAATATATTTATAATCTTACAGAAAATCTGTACCCCACTCACCTTAGCTGTGACGTATACATATCCCAAATTTCTGTAACTGCTGACATTTTCCCATATTTAGTCAATAGTAGTATAGACGTATTTAAAACGTGACATATTGAGCAAAAACATAAATTGAACACTCAAAGCCCGTAAGACATCTGTTTGATAAATTACTCAAAACAACATCAACAAACAAAAAAACATAGTCTATTGAACCATGAAATCATCTGGCTGTAGATTACACTAGTTGTTTGAATTTTAGGAAAAAAAGGACATTATTTAAAAAACTAGCCAATAGCTTTAAGGTCTTAGATTCTATTATTGGGAGAATGGGTAACTAAAGTATAATAGGTATTTACTTTAGACTATTATAAAATAGATGGACATACTTGCCATGCTCAGTTCTTAAAATGTAGATTTTAGGAAGAGGAGTAAGAACTAAAACTACAGGGTATCCCAAAAGTCAGCCCTAAACTCACCATTTATGAGGAAAATGGGAAATTACAGCTAAATCTACCTTTATTTACAAATTATTCATTACAAAATTTTACAAAATATTTTCTACATTTGGCTACCTCTTTGTAAATTTTCATATTGAGTATTTTGTAAATAAAGGTACATTTAGTTACAATTTTCCATTTTCTCCATATTTGTGACTTTAGGGGTGGCTTTTGGGACACCAAGTCTATGAATATCATTTAGGCAAGTTAAAAAACATATTCATGCATAATGTGTGAAGGAAATTTATATATCCAAGGTCGTATATTGATCACATTTGAATGGATTCTTTAATGGAAAGACTACTGAATGGAGAGTCAGAAAATGACTCCTATATTTACTTTGCAAATTTGCTATGCTACTGGCCAGCAGTACAGATTTGACCAAGACATACTAATGTTTTGGACCTGAATATCCTCTAAATGCAGGTGTTTGACAGTATGTTACAGAAGGTCTTTTCTGGCTTTAAACTTTGATATAAGCATATCAAGTTATACATCCAGCAAGAGTTATCACACACATAATTACTAAAAGTTATAGTTAATATTTAGTAAAAAAGAAAATAATTTCATAGGATCCCTTTTCACTTTTAGTCAATATTAGGAAAAGAGCTTTCCTATCCTGTATGTAGTCTACCACAAAACTCCTGCTGATGTACTTTTGGGTGTCTATGCTTTGACAGTGATCTTGTGAGAACAATAGAGTGTGCTATTGAGGTAAGTTGTAGCTATGCCTATCCTAAGCCCTGGAGTGGAGCCAGAGGCTGGGAATTGTGGAATTGCTCACCACTGCACATGTGCTGTCAGGTCAGAGTGGCCTGTGCACACCTGACGCCGGCTGCTCCTTCCTTGCCACTCATCCTGTTTGACTTCTTACTACTTCCTTTGTATAAGTCTGGCATGAATGGGATATGTATTTATTGGCAGTTGATTATAGCTGCTACTCCTTCAAAACGTCTATAAGGAAAGAGTGGGATTCTAAGCCTGTTGTCCTTTGCTGCCCATTTTCCTTTGGTGCTACCTCACTACCCCAGCTCATTTAGCCTCTGTTGAGTCATGAGGTTTACAACAAGTACCTGGGGAAACTGATGAAGCTGTCCATTTTCATCTAAATCATGGATTGGACTAAGTATCTCAACAATTCACACGTGGTACATTCCCATCTTCCCTGCAGAAGGAAATCATGTTAGGTATATGGCTGATGTTACTTCCAAGTAAGTCTTTTCTATACAACATTTTCTCATACCCACATTTTCTGAAATTTTTAAAGAGCTTTAAATACTCATGACAACTTTGGAAAAAGAAATCTTGCAGAATGTTTTCCTTCTTGAGATCCTTTTTGTCTCTGTGTGAAAATCTGTCCTCCCCCGTCATTAAAGAGTAAAGGAGGAGACTTCCGATTTTAGCAACATGGAAAACTTATTTAAGATAGTAAAAAAATGGAATAATAAGAGAATTTTAGATATGTGAACACGGAGCTTGAAAAAAAGAAATGGAAGACTGAAACACCTCTAATCTCAGAGGTTCAATCCAGAGCAGTGCACGTCCAAACAGATCCCATAGCAAACTGGACTCTAGCACCACCACTCCTAGCCACGGGGTCTCAGGCTGAGAGCTAAGACTTTGATGTCTCTGTAAGGGACTGGAGACAGGAGCCTTGGCTTATATAAAGTGGGGAGTTGGAACTGGGGTCCATACATAAAGAAGATTCCCTAAGTACTGCCTGCTCAATGAAACTTTGTATACTTTGCTTAAAGCTCTGGAGGTGGGACGAATCTCCCCAAAGTAATCAAAGCTATAAATTGTACCATGTTTGTATTATGTGACCAAATTTGTGATTTTTCATGGTGTGAAAATCCTTAGGCCAAGAAATCAATTCTAAAAATTAGTCCCATACTGGTAAAACCCATGGATTTTTCTGTGGAAGCAAAAACATACCAGTCCATAGGGAGTCTTCTGCAACCCAGGCTACATAGACTCCTAGAGTTAAAACAATCCCCAGTAAAAATTACAAACCACAGGAGGAAGTGATCCACTGTGGAGAAGCAGAAGGGACCTACAGAGAACTTGGGGGAAAATGTGAGCGATATTATAAAATACATATGCTTGAAATGATTAAAGGGATAAAAGAATAAATATAAAATAAAATATAAAAACAGAATAAAATGAGATTGAAACAGAAGCAAGGAATAAAGAGGGAATGAAGGCCGTGAATCCTCATATATTAAAATGTTTTTTGCTTTTTCTCATGTTTTTCCAGGTATAACTATAGAATTATGTTTGCATTAAAACCTTTCCTTTTATATATGTATCTATAGCAAAATGATGCCAGTTCCATCTAACAATGACAAATAATCAAGTTAAACAAGTTTACAAATTTTTATAATGATGGTCATGACTTTTGTTTATAAAAAGTTTCTTAGAAAAGCCTAATCCTTTTAAAGATTCAAATTATCTACATTTATCTCTTTTGAGTAAGTTAATTTCCCCAAAAGAAATGTTTAATAAGATGCTAGCTATTTACATTTTTGAATACTACAGCATGATAAAGTATTGACTTCATTGCAAAGTTGAAGCAGGCAATGTTTAAGGCATTTTGAGGCGAACTGTATCATAGACAAGGGTATTTTTTAAGATCCCTCAATTACAAGTTTTGCCTGAAACTGCATGGTGTGAGCACAGCTAAGTTCTTTTAGTGAACTTAGTGAATTTTTTTAAATTTCATGTTGCACTCTGATTCTGAATTCCGTACTATGATAACTACTTGTCTCCATTGAATTTCAATTCTAGCCTTTCCTATTGTTTCCTAAATGCTAAATTCCTTACTCACAGTGCAGATTTCTCATACTTTATGGAATTCCAATCAACAGTTCCCAAGGCACTTTGCATCCTTTCAAAGCCTTTTTTCCCCAGAGTCAAAAATGCGTGCATTGTTTCTCTTCTAAGCAGCGTGCTCTCTTGAGCATCTCAAATCAAATAATAAGTTGATAACTAGATTCAAGATGTTTCCAGCCTTCAATCTGATTTACCATATTTGGGTAAATTTTTTAGGAAAAGTTCCAGGAAAAAAATAAATCAATAAAGAAGAAGAAAAACCACCATAACAAAACTTCTGTCTTCATGAAGACTAGCTAGAGAAACTCTTCGAAACAGAAAACAATGAGCTTGATGGCAGAACTTTGCTGTCTACAATTAAATTACCATTATCCCAGTCAATATCATTGTAATTTAAGCTTTTCATGATCGATATTCTAACCCTTCTATGATTGTTCCCTGTTAGTCTTAAGAATTAAGTTACTTCTTTAAGTTTCTCTATAGGTTGTTTCTGCACATAGAGCTGGTGGATCCCAATTTTTGAGAAAGCAGGAGGTGAGGGATAGCGAGAGGAAGAGAGAAAGTTTAAGTGTCACAATTAATAGATTGGTTTTGAGCACTGTTATATTCTTTGGATACTCGCTCAATTTATTGCATATTTTATTTCTGAATAAACATAAAAAATGGAGACTGGCTTATTTATTATTAACATGCTCAGGATTTATAAATACTCAAGAATGTTCAAGGCTAGAAGTGGAAGTAACATAAAGAAACTGAACCTAGTTTCTATCTTCAAGACCCTTATACTTTTGACAAAAATCAAGATAGAATATCAATAATAAAAGCAAAATATTACACTGGCTCCTAATTTTGTCTGCAGGATGTCAAACCACAGAGTCAATATAAGTGTTTATTTTTTCCTTATTGTTTAAAGGACTTGCTTTATTTAAACCTCTGTGTTGGCTTTGAATGTCACATAACCTTCCATATTTTATACTTAGAGTGCACAAAACTGTGGCCTGAAGATATGTTTTGGGAGATTTTTAGAATGATATTTAAAACTTTAATTTTTGTTGTCAATAGTTAAAAATTGGGAAATTTGTCAAAAATTCCAAATTTCTGGATTTTTTAAACACGTCAATGATCCACTAGTGAACCAAAGATTCCACATGGAAACAGTGATAGGGCAAGGAAGGATTACCCCTCGAAGGTGGGTTTATGGTCTCCAGTTACCTATAATTCCTGCGAGGCCCGCTTTATAAATGCATATATTTTAATTACCTACATGTTATGGATTCACAAACTTACCTACACACTACAGTCACCTGGAGAGTTAAAACTGTATGAAAACCCAGACCTCTCTAATACTGGGTTCCACCCACGTAGGTTTGGACCTATGGGTCCAGTAGGATATGGTTATTGGAGTATATGTGTGTGTATATTCCTATAGGTGTATGTATGTGAGTGTGTATATATGTGTGTGATACACATATGCATACACACATATATACCAAGTATATACTAATACCCAAATATACCAAAATGGCAGGCAGTTCACTGTCCAACCATAGCAGAAAGCCACTGCTATAGCATTTAAGGATTTATGTGCTACTTTACATTCTCAGTGGTCAAAAGCATGAAGTGTTTTATTCTCTTCAGTTCTGGATTTTAATTTTTTAGCTCTAATCTGGAACATTAGCAACCCTGCCTAGTATTTGTTAAGACTGGAAGAAATATGCCACCTACTTGAATCCGGATTGGTCATGGCTTGGAGGTCCAGAGCCTCATTCCATTTTATTTGTATGCCCAGAGATTACTGGGTTCAAGGAAAATTATTATGGTTAATCAAAGTTGGTATATTTAATAATTTACAGTAAAAAGTTGAAAATAGAAACAAAACTTCCAAATAGAAGTGCTGTGTCTGTGTGTTGGTAAATCTGTTTCTTAGGATTAAAGTCTATATAGATCAAGTTATGATCAAAAGACTGTGAGCTTGTATCAGAACAAAGAAAGTTAAGGTTGATCGTCATACTTGAGATGACTGACCAGAACACTGATGTCTACTACTTTGGGTTTACTGGACACCTTCCTTAGTACATGGGCTTGATTGGATTTGGATTTTCCTGAGCCTCCCTGGGTTTGCCTTTGTGGATAATCATTAGTATTGTCCTTCTCAACAGACGGAACATTTCATCCAGTAGGGGCACAATTTTAACTAGTTTAATTTCATGTATAAAATCTTCCTTTAAATTGTATGGGCGTCTCACTATAAATATCCATATTCTAAAATATTATGAATTAATTTTTCATGAACAAGTACCTTTATTGCTCTTAAAATGGATGCTACTTGAGGGTAAAACTACCACATATTATACTTTGTAATTCTCTTTAGTAGGTACACATGCTAGCCTAATCCTCCTCTCAGGAAAAAGCACTAAAGGTAGGGAAAGAGATCATTGTTACAGACTGGCACAGCATCTCATTTATACGCATTACCTTGATAAATTTATATGTAATATCTTATGATATTTTTATACTCGTTTTGTAAATGAGATAATTAAATCTGAGAGAGATTAAATAAATTGTTCAATTTTACAGCTAGTAAATTGGCAAAACCTCTATTAAATCCATCTCTTTAATCTCACATTCCATGTGTGTGTGTGTGTGTGTGTGTGAGAGAGAGAGAGAGAGAGAGAGAGAGAATTGGTGCATAGAGGGCTGTGAGAGAGATGTAAATTGCATTAGGTTGCCTTCTAATAAATATACCATGTTGCCTCATATAATATATGATCAATAATGTGCTGGTTATTTGATTTATGAACAAAAAAACATATTTATAACTTAATTATTTTCTTACAGCTTCTACATGTTTTCAATTTTTGTTAATAGAGATTTAGAAAATGGGGTAGATTTCAATCATTTAGTGCTTGGCATTCTGAGCACATGGTAACTGCTTAATCTGTTTAATAAATGTCTCATGTGGAAATAAGTGAAGGGAATTGCAGGGGAATTTCTACTCTACAGCTAGACTTATGAGGTATAAATAGCTAAAGGTGGATTCAATCCTTCTAGCGTCTCTTTACTCAAAATGCAAACAATAAGAAATTGTGTTTAATATAAAGTTATTGCTACATGGAAAGGAGCTAGAGAAAGCACTTACTATTGAAAAGGAACTTTTACAAACAGATTAGAAAAATGAAATGCTTTGTTGCTAAAAAACAAAGAAAAAACATCTTTTGGTGGAATGAAACTTTTTCTCTTATAATATCACTTAGAGGATGTGGACACCTGTATCACTCTGAGCAATTTCAAATCAGGCAACTCAAAAAAAATGTGTTGGTAGGATTTGGGCTTGAAGCATACCCGTTTCACTTGAGATGATATCCTATAGCCTTGCAGCACCGCTAATCAAGGGAGCTGTGAGAAGGAAACAGTAGGTTCTTCTGTTGAACAGCAAACTGCTTCTTAATAACTGGCAGGAGAAATCTCAGGAAAGCTCCTCTGTTACTTTGTGGCTGACACTCTGCAAACAGCCTTTCTGCTTTCACCTGGGCACTCCCTTTGAAATATCTAGTGTAGACACAAGTGAATTGCCCCAGATGAAACAGAGTGATTGCTGAAAATGGAGCTAAGGTCTTCTAATAAACCATTTTATACTTCATTTCTTCAACCAAGGGGCTCTGTCCTTTTCCAAAGCTCTGACTATTGAGTTTCAGCAATTATTTAAAACTCTTTGAACGATGAAGACATAATGTCCTTATCTAATGAAAATATCAATGCAATACATCCATGTGAGTTTTATTAGTTCTTGTTTGTAATTATATTTGTACAGAACTTGGTTTTCCATAGTTTGTGCATATCACAGAATTTTGCTTCTGTATATGACACCATGGTCTATTTTATTACCTATATACAATGTGCTTTTCTAGAGTTTTCTTTTTTCTTGGTTTCCTAAGACAGTTCTTTCATTCCTAAGGATTATTCTCAAAGTACTTTGGTTTAGTTTTTTGATTTTTACTTTCAGTTCATCTTCCTATTAAACCTATTAAAGATCTCCATTTAAAAACACTCTGTACTCTATAAAGAATGAAGAAAGCTGATTATAAATCCTTCCTATTTTTATTATAATTAACCTAATTATAATAATAATTATTCATATAGCATGAAATTCCAACATTTTTTGTTCTACACCCCCACAAGAGCTATAAAGTTGATCTTATTTGGTTGGTACCAGGAAGGGTCCACAACTTATTATTATTATTTTCTTACATATACATGTGTTTATTAGGTCTCTGTTTTTTTGCCTTCACAAAATTAAAAAGGCTTAAAATTTAATAACAATAACAATGTTTAAGATAAGGACTAGAAACAAATGTGAATGTTACTGTCTTTGCATTATTATTATTATTGCTTAATATTTCGATGCAGCAATTGTCTGATTTCTTTTCTGAATGTATTTATGGTTGTTCGTTCTTTACAAGGCTTTTGTTTCTAGAACTTATTATTTTTACTTCAATGAATTGAACATGTTTATCCAGTTATGAATATTGAGAATTTATGTATTTCAGATTGCAGCATGAGCTAACTTCTAGTGAGTGACTGCTGCATAGAGCCCAGCACAATATGTGTTTCATATACATTAGTTCATTTAACAGACTCAGTTCTCTGAGGCAAGTGTTCAAAATTGAAGACATGTGAGGTAACTTGCTAAGTTGTGACCATGATTCCAATGCCAGTGCCCTTTCCACTGTTCTTTCAGTATTTTTGTAAATATCTTTATATATGATTTAAAAAATATAGTTATTAAAATGACCATAGTATATATTCTCTAGATACAGATATTTCTCTGTTTTTGTCTTTATGTTCCAGATTTTTAATACTTCTATACATAGTGTGATCCTCTGTCTCTTCGTTCAGCACCCACAATTACCATGCAATTATCATTTAAAATATCTTCCTTAAATAAATTTGCATCATCTTATTTATAGCTGTTCTTTTCCCTCAGTTAGCATGTCTTTATACACTTAATATTTGAATGTACTCTTCTTCAGTAAGTGTTCAAGAAAAGCTTGGACCAATATTTTTAAAGAATTTTTACCCCATAGTTCAATTTTCACCATGCCCCAAATTATTCTGGTGATACCCTTTTTTATTTTTTAGTGACATGGCTGAAAAGAAGTACTTTAAAGATATTTTAGTTAAGTTCAATTAAGTTTTGAACTTGTCTCAGAAAAAGTGCTACATATCTTATTGCTGAATATCACTATGGTCACTTTTGAAGTTCTCCCTTTCCCCTTGGGAAGCCGTGCACGTTGCCAGTGCCCAGTCTACCCTTCAGAGCAATTTTGGAACTCTTTTTCTTAAATGGCCATCAGAGCTATTGTCGTATTACCTTTGACACACTGAATGTCATGAAAATGCCTTTCTTTCAGTATTACCCTTATCTTCAGGTAAAGAGAAAAGTCCTTGGAGGCCAGATCGGGTGAGTAGGGAGGGTGTTCCAAGACATTATTTGTTTACTATCTAAAAACTCCTTCATAGACGGTGCTTTGTGAGCTGGCGCATTGTTACAACCCAAGAGACAATAGTTGGTGAAAAGTTAAGTCATTTTTGTCTAACTTTTTCATGCAGATTTTTCACAAATTCCAAATAGTAAATTTGGTTAACTGTCTACTTGGTACAAATTTATAATGAACAGTTTCCCTGCTATCAAAATGGAATTGACTGACTTCCGTAGTGTACTTTGATGCTTTGTTTCAGGGTTGTGTTGGTACAACCACCATTATCACCAGTGAGAACGTGGTCCAAAACACTGTCTTGCCTCTCCAAATGGTCTTGGCAAACTACAAATCTCCTTTGCTTTTGTTTATGGGTGAACTCCTTTGGGACCATTTTTGCACACACCTTTCTTATGCCAAGATTTTTAGTTAATATTTTCCTAACTATTTATTAATGTTTACTTGGTCAGCCATGCTTCTCACAGTCAAACAATTCGACAAATTTTGCAATATTTTTGTTAGTTCTGCTTGTTTCTGGCTGCCACGACCTCTCTTCAGCAGTGATACTTTGTCTTTCCTCTGAAAAACTTTTAATCTATTTGTGCCCTGCCACTTTCTTCATGGAATTATCCCCATAAACTTAGACTAATCTGTCCCTGATTTCACTTCCACCCTTGCCAAGTTTAACAATAAATTTAATGTTTGTTCATTGCTATACTTCAAGCTCCAACATTCTTGCAATGGCACACAAAAAACACACAACATTCATAATGAACACCTGTCAGCAAGACACCAACGTATGTTGACACAAACATAGCTGGGAGACACCACATACCAAAGTCATGAAACCTTCCCAAGTTGTTTGTACAGTGCCGCCAAGGTAAGTGCATGGTGGCAAGTTCATGACCTTAATTGTCAGGGTGTTATAAATAAACCTGCTTTGTTCTTTGCAGGTGGTCTAAATTCTGTTTAGAACACACTATTCTCAGATAAGAATGTCTATTGATGACTTAGCATGAACCTGAGAAGACATATTCAGTTTAAAACAAAGTGACCCTATGGTCAGATCTCAAAGGGAAGGAATGATAATATCCCCACTACTGCCACCACCAGCAGGAACCAGCATGACAACTGCCATTTATTAGTCACTCTCAATGTGGCAGTTACTATCCAAGGTGCTTTGTAAATATTATGCATGCCAAGTAACTTGGCATGTGTAAAGCAGTTAATGTCTGATAGTAAATTTTACACGTTTGCTTTTATCATTTTATCATCACCATCATAAATAAACATCATCATCATCATCTTCTTCATCTCATTAGCTCCCTTAAAACCTTCAAGGATCAATAGATGTGGATATTATTTTTCTCATTTTATAGCTAAGAAAAAATATCCATAGAGGATGAATTACTTACCTTGTTAATAAATAGTAGAGACTGCTATGACACATATGTATTTAATTTCCATGGCCACTTTTTTTTTTTTAATCTGCTCAGCTACGCCATGCCTTGTGAGTGGGAATGGGCACAAGGAAAAAAAAAGTCTCTTTGCCTCTGACCTTCACCAGGTGTGAGCTACTTCCTACCTTCCCTGGGGAGCGTGTCATTTTGGGAAACTAATCTGGAAACCATGGCTGATGTTTTCACTGCACAGAGTGCTTTTCAGAGAAATCTCTGTGGTTTTGAGCAGGAGGTATCTGGGTTCCGAGGGGTCCCTCTGAATGTCTGAGATGTTTTGATTGCCCCTCTTATTTCAGGGAAGGTAACCACTCACTCTTGGCCTCCCCAGGGCTTTCTGATTTTCCACACAGAACTGGACTTTGGTTCTGAAAATGCTCGTCTTGTCCTCTCTTTTTGTCCTTTGTCGTCACTTCTGAACCTGCCACCAGCTGTGCGCTGTCTATTAACCTGTCATATTCATTGATCTCACTAAGAAATCCAACTGTCCCTCTAATTCCCCTGTCTGATCTTTGCTTGCTAGAGCTTACTGACAAAATTGTCTCTTAGAAAAAGGATAGTCTATTTGCTTTAGCCCTAATAGCCTCAAATGCTGTATACAGTCAATACATGATTTTCTGTACATTTTAAACTTTATGGCTTCATTGAAAGTGAAAACTGTTTGCAGATAACTCTGATTTGACCTCCAAAAGCTGTATAAAAATACAACTAAAGTAAACATGTGGATTAAAGACTTTTATTAAGAAAAGTATAAAATCTTTGCATTGACACCTTTATATCTCAACAGAAAATAGAGTGTATTTTGTAACTCATCTGAATTCCAACTTATTAATTTTCTTCCCTCTTATTTTTTGGAGAATGATGATAGAGGATTAACGAATCTTCTTTGTAGCTTAATAGTCTTTCAATAAAACTCTGGTCTTTCCTTTCTTTGTTGAAGATCATTAGGAAATTCTCCATTTCTCAATGAAGCTGTTCTTCAACCCTACGACATCACTGTCCATGTATGACTTCTTTGCCAACAACAGGCTTTCATTTTAGAATAAGTACATCTATTCATTTATTCATCTATAAAATATTTCATTATTCTAGACCAGCACTGTACTAGAAGCTTGGTCAATATGTAACAAGGATAACACAAGTGATTCTGGGCATTTCAAGCAGAGAGAATACACTGAAAAAATTAGTTAAAAATATGGCTCGGTGCCTGTGGCTCAAGAGGCTAAGGCTCCAGCCACATACAC
>NW_003852435.1:1803720-1807674 GCF_000181295.1 Otolemur garnettii
TTTTTTTTTCTTTCTGTGGCTCTCTTTTTATGACACAGAAAATTGAGGGGGATTTAACCTCAGAAATGATGCACCTTTGAACAAATTGAAAGGTGTGAGTGCAAGCAGTCCAAGATACACTACAATTTCAACACTCTGCCTCCTAATCTAAATTGAGTTGGTCGGGGAGACCCTGTTGAACACCAGAGCAAGATGACCATCTGGCTGGAAGTCAGATGACAATGATATCCCAGTAAACCTTTCTGAATGAGAAATGAGCTTTCTGTTCTTTCTACAAAGCCTCACTCTCAGGATGGAGGCTAATGGGATCTAGAGTGGTGGATCTCAAACCAGGTCCCACAGATTCTTCATGAGGCCCAAAGATCTGGCAAGGTAAAAAAGAAGGAAGCAGAAGAGTCAAAACTCTTTTTCCCCAGCCCCACTCATCTTCCACCTCAGCAGATTCCCTCTTGTCTTCTATATACATTTCATTCTCCATAAGACTTCATTTACGAAAGGAATTTGATGGTTTTAAATATTGTCCAAAACACTGACACAGTCTCCACAAATATGAGGAAGGTATACAATTCCTGAGAAGGCTGTATGATGAAAACATCCATGGCTTTAGTCTCAGGCAATTTTTCCTTTGGTTTTTGACTTTGCTGTTTCAATTAGTTGTGAGATCTTTAATTATCAACATAACCTCTCAGAACCTTAGTTTTCTCATCACGAGTGTTGCAAAATTTAATAAGTCTTTTGAAGAAGAATATTACAAACAAATTGTAATATTCTACTCAAATAAGAGTTACTTTTTTTCAAAGAATGGGCATGAAATTTTAGAGGAATTGCACAAACATGTCATTACTGATTAACTTTTGGATGCCTACTTTGGTGGTTTAATTTATTTTTCAAGTTGACTGAGGCATAGAGCGCCTGGATGGTTGGTCAGATATTACTCTGGGTATCTTCGATGATTTAAACATCAAAATCAGTGTACTTAAAATAAAGCAGATACTTTCCATAATGTGGGCAAACCTCTTTCAATCAGTTGAAGGCCTGATAGAATAAAAGGCTGGCCCGCCCCTACATAAGATAATTCTGAGGCCTGTTGATGGCTTCTGAGTGGGGACATTGATTCTCCCTTTTTCTACAGCAGTCTTAGCCTTCTGACTCTAAATGGGACTCAAGTTGTACAGATTTTGACCCTGCTAGTCCCCATAATCACATGAATCATTTCCTTGTAATGAATCTCTTTCTAAATTCTCAGTAATATATACAGTTGGCTCCGTTTCTCTGGAGAACACTGACTGATATACCAACAGGCAATTTTAACATATGTTCATAAACTCTTTGACCTGCTTCATTCCAAAAACTGGAGTCTCGTTTATCTTCCCCCTTGAATGTGGGCTGGACTTAGTGAACTGCTTCTATGGAATAGATTACAGGGGAAGTGATAATGTGTGGGCAGGTCATAGAAAGAGAATTGTGTCCTTCCTCTTATTTTCACTCTTAGACCACTTTTCTTTAGGGGGAGTGAAATGTCATGTCCTGGCCTACACTCAAGCAGTTCTGTAAAGAAATCCACATGATGAGGAACTGAAGTTCCCAAAGACCAGAGCCCTAGAAAATTTCTTGACTGCAACTTCATCAGACATCTTGAGCCAGAAACACCCAACTACACTACTCTAAGATTCCTGACCCACCAAAATTTTGTTAGATAATAATTATTTATTATCTTAAGCTACTATGGGTTAAGGCAGCATTTCTCAACCTGTAGTTCATGACCTCTTTGGGGGTCAAACGACCGTTTCACAGGGGTTGCCTAAAACCATCACATATACCTTGTACAAATACAGGTGTATAAAAATGATTTTATGGTTGGGGGTCACCACAACACGAGGAACTGTATTAAAGGGCTGTGGCATTAGGAAAGTTGAGAACCACTGGGTGAAGGTAATTTATTTGGCAGCAATAGAACTAATATACTTACTATTTTACAAACATTGGGCCAGGCTCTCCATTCCTGGTCTCAGGATTGTGAACGGTTACTGGGAAAGGTGGTAAATCAGTAAGCAAATTTTCATTACATTTTCTATAGGCACAAAGATATGGGAGAATGGCCAACACTCAGATAGCCTGGATAAAAATATGAAATGCCCCTGTTGATCTGGGCAGGAAGTCAAGACAACCCAACTGAGGGTCAGTGAGGGCAAGGAGAGAGTAGTGAGCCTGGGAGGGAAAAGCAAATCCTTCATCAGCACAATGGGGAGTAATGTGCTGTGTAAAAATGAAGGTCAGATTCACTGTACACTTAAAACAGGTGTTCGATACATATGCATTGATTGATGTTGGTTGATTTATTTTGAATGCCAGATTGTGAGCCATCAGTGTTACAGGGTAGCTTAAATAAATGTGAGCTGTGTTTGGAAAGTAGCAATACCCACAGCAAGAACCAAAAAGCTCCATTCAGCCTCTCACTGTGCAGCTTTACTAGTTCCACCTGCTGCAAAACTCTGATTACTGAGAAGGTGGAGTGTCCTAGCTGGATGATAAGTAATTTGTCAGAGTGGCAAATAAAGGAAGAGTCTTCACTGGGAAGGACTTTCAGAGTGGAGCCTGCTCAATTGCTTTCAGTGAAGACCTGAATTAATTTCTCTATGGGTAGAATATTGGTGCAATTTGCAAAGCTTTTGAGTAAGACCATCTGTGGGTTAGTGAGGAGGGAGAACAGGATGGAAAGGATGACTGCAAGTTGGCAGCAGGAAAAAAATTTGATATAGTAGTTGGCCACAGTAGGTACAAAGATGTGATTTAATTTTGTTTTTATTACTCTATTGATAAAAACTTTACCATCTTTAGGCTTAAGAAAGGAAATACAATTATTAATTATGTTCTGGGTCATTTCAGATTACTTTTTCTTCTGTTTTGCAGATTCGAGCCTCTGTGAAGTATTGAAGGGCACATTATCATTAATGTGTTCTTATGTTCTGACTTCCCTGGTAGAGTCCATTTATGGATCTTGTCTTAGTATTATTTTACTACTACTTTTAGTCAAAAGAATCCTGATTTTGACAAATAGTTATATGACTAGTTAGTGGTGGAGTCTTGGTGGAGAAGCAAAATAGTAGAATGATTAGAAATATGGATTCCAGCACAAGACTTCTTGGCGAAAAATCCACAATCTGCTACTTGATAGTCATGTGACCCTGAACAATTTCCTTAATATCTCTACACCATGATTACCATTAAGTGAGATAACAACATCTATTAATGTGCTTGGGATGAGGATTAAATGAGTATTGTGCAGAAAGCCATTCAAACAGTATCTGATATGTGAAAGCTCTATGAAAGCTTTAGGTTTAGTTAATATTTAATCCTCCAAAAACTCTTCTAAAGAAGGTATTATGAGGCTCCTCCTCAAATGAGCACACTAAAGTATCAAGAGGTTTAGAAACTTTGCATACATAGATCAGCTAGAAACAGAGGTTCTCAACCTGTGGGTCGTAACCCCTTTCTAACAATGAAAATACATTGCTGCATAAGGAAGGTTGAGAACCACTGAAGAAGGTAGTTGGTGTAGGATTTGGTCTTGACTTTGATCTCTAGGCTGGCATTTGTTCCAGCCTCAAAGCCTCTTTATGCCCTTTCTTCATTTTCTGGGTAAGTCAGTGTGACTTACATACACATGCATTCTTACTCTCATCCAATTCTGCACCAAATTCTGGCTAAAATTCTTTAGTCAGAGCAGAGAATTTTTTGAATGGAGATGTGTAGGGGAAGTCATCCTGTCACATATGGTGTCTTGCATTTATCTTCCTTAATATACTCTCGTATCAGGTTCACAGAGGATGAGGCCAGACCAACTACATACCCATTCAGCTGCTAATTTTCCCTAAATCATGCCTTGTTGACATAACTCCCACATAAGTTGAAAGTCTAGGGTGATTCTCATGGAGGAGCTTGAAAGAAATGTCT
>NW_003852435.1:1808958-1812521 GCF_000181295.1 Otolemur garnettii
TCTACTAGGTATATACCCAGATGATCAAAAATTATTTTACAACAAAGACATTTGCACCATATTGTTTATTGCAGCCCAATTCACAATAGCCAGGACATGGAAACAGACCAAGTGCCCATAGTCCCATGAATGGATTAACAAATTGTGGTATATGTACACCATGGAATACTATACAGCCATAAAAAAGACACTTCATGTCTTTTATGTTTACCTGGATGAAGCTGGAACATATTCTTCTTAGTAAAGTATCCCAAGAATGGGGAAAAAAGTATCCAATGTACTCGACACTACTATGAAATCAATATATAACCACCTACACAACCATATGAATGGCAAAACGTAACTATAGTCCATAAAGTAGAAGGGAAGAGGAGAGAGGGGGTGGGCAAAAGGAATATGAGAGAAGGGAGGGTATTCGGGGGGACCTCACCTAATGTGTATGATGCAATGGTACATTTCAAAACTATTAGGAAATGAGTATAATTGTGATGAATGTGTTACTTGGTGTAATGTAAACATTTCACATTGTATATCAAAGCAATACCCTGAACCCCACAAATGTATCAATGTACAAAGTTATGATTTAATAAAAAATAATTAATTATAAAAATAATAGCAACGTAGGGGTACATGGCACACTTCCTAGGTTAAGGACTCAACTACAACTCTGACATTACCTAACAAATGCAAACAATGAAATTGTTAAATAAGTGTTTATTTAATTTATCCACCTGAGGGCACATACTGTTCAATTTGAGAATAAGTTGCTAAGCATGTCCATTCTCTTGGTCTTCACCACTGGACCACAAGTGTTTTAGCCTATTGGTCTGTATACCCATGTTTATTAAATGTTTATTTAATCTCCAAAACAGAAGAAAAAGTAATCTTACTAACATACTGTAGTTGTACACACTAACAGTACGTACCCTCAGGTTAATCTGAAAAATACAAACATTAATACAACTCTAATATACTATCAATGATCAATTATAAGATAGATCTTACTCATAATAAAAAGAGGGAAGACAGGCCGGGTGCCGTGGCTCACGGCTGTAATCCTAGCACTCTGGGGAGCCAAGGCAGGTAGATTGTCTGAGCTCAGGAGTTTTAGACCAGCCTGAGTGGGAGCAAGACCTTGTCTCTAAAAAATAGCCAACTGCTGTGGCTGGAGTCTATAGTCCTAGCTACCAAGGAGGCTGAGGCAAGAGAATCACTTTGAGCCCAAGAGTTTGAAGTTGCTGTGAGCTATGATGCCACAGTGCTCTACCCATGGGTGACAAAGTGAGACTCTGTCTCAAAAAAAAAAAAAAAAAAAAAGAGAGAAAAGTGGAAAGACATCCAAAAAAAGAAAATAATAACAGACTGTTTCCAATAGCATGGTCACTTGAAACTGTGAGCCCAGTATACACTTTACTACATCCATATTTATGGTGTCTGTACTGAGTCATGGAGGTTATCAGGTTAGTATTAATAGATGCACCTCAGACACATAATGCCTTCTCTGTAATGCTAGTTCCCTGCTTTTATGCAAAGAGAGCTCACCTTGTTCTTCCCTGAAAGGGTGTGTTTCTCTTGGATAGATAAGCAAGCAGAGAACATTTTACTTTTTAAAAGAGCACATTTCCATACTTATCAAGGAAATGAAAGCTTTTCAAGAAAATTCCTGTGAAAAGTCTAAGATTATTAGAAGAATAACTGTTGAGGAAAAAAGAAACAAAACGTTTAACCTTTTTCCTGTAAAAGTCGAAGACTGTACTTCTCTCAAAAGCCTCTAACCTCCAATTTTATGCAAGAGCTAAAGAAACTAGCAGGTCCCAAGGCTCCAAGATTTAATTTCCATTGCATAGAATGCCCCTCACATCAGAATTAATCAGGTTTAGTTTTCACTGTCTCATTTCCCTTCAGGAATCCTGTGGTGTAAACCCCAAAGGTAAACACAAATATTCAGCCACTCAACCAGTTTTGAAGAGCTAAACATTCAGGGGTGTAAATTATTGGCAGTGACAGGTGCACACTGATTTGGGCACAAGCCATTTCCTCTGTCTCAATTCAGTCTCCCTCAGCCTCTCTTGTGCTCACAAGAGCTTTGCTCCAAGCTGTCAGGCCAAGTGATAGGGCGTTGATGACTTTTGTTGCTATAAGCAGATGCAACACATCTCAATTTTGGTTTTTTAAGAAGAGAAAAATCAGATGTATCAAATAGCTTTTTTGCCTCTTAATTTGCTGTTGGTTGCTTAGGAAACATGTGGGTATTTAATTTTGCTACTTCTATAAACCTCCATTAGTAGATATCCTAGAGTTGTAAGAAAATCACTTCTGAGGTTTTAATTTACTACCAACAATTCGAACATTTGGGGGCCCTACCTTCCTTGGGTATCTCTGCGTTGGTAGAAGTTTCAGGTATTCTCAGAAGCAAATTAAACGTTGGTCCCCCCTACAGGATTGTGCTATGTTAACGCAATTGGGCGCTTGTTTCTTTGTGGGAAGATGGACCCGGTGTTGTGTATCCACAGTGGCTCAGATTCAGTCTATTCATGTGGTTTATTTCCTTTTCTTAACAGTTGTAAACTTTGGTGATAAACAATGGGGTTTTCCAGAGTGGCTTTAGTGGCAATAAAGGACATAACGCTCTGCTTATCCTTCTCTGTCTCTTGCTATTTCAACCCTTAGCAAATTCTGGCAGTAGTTCCAGTTCAAAGAGTGGACAAAAGATAGGGCAGGGCTCATTTTCAAATCCTTCTTTTAGGAGAGATTGTGGGGAAGCCGAGAGGATGAAATGTGGCTTTAGAAACGTTCCTTTCCCAAAATAATTAGCATTCTCTTTAAATTCATTGGTCTCTAGGGGATTTGTTCTACCTTGGGTTGGCTCCAAACTGAACGCAGGTATTAGAGGCAGAAAAGCTCCAAGGAGTTTGAGTTGTGCCTTTGGAGCATAATAAATAGCTTACTTACAGTGTGTTTACTTAGGCCCGAAGGAGTCAGAAAGTTTTTGAAGTCATAAGTTATTCTACTTCAAAGTTGATTATACAGGGAATACATTCCTTGGAGATAGTTTTTTGAGTTTTATTTTGGATATACAGATAACAATTTAAGAATAAAAGTTTATCCTTTCATTCCTGAGCATTGACAAACTCAGGCAGAAAAATATCACAGTACATCACCGGAGAGTACTACAAGGAAGAAGCTCAACCAGGTACAGAAGTTGATCCTGCCTTTGGTAGTGTCAGGGAACAGGACTCTAAACGCACACACTGACGTTGCTGGTTTCTCCGAAGGTGGTTGCTCCTGGTTAGTGAGCCTGGATAAACCTGGATATGGTAATCTGAGACAACAAGCAGAGATTTCTGTGGAACCAGCTGCCATATCTCATGACATGATCAGCCAACTTTCCTTATGTAGCTGTGTCTACCTAAAATAAAACCCCTGTGGAAAATGTCTCGGCACTAAAATCCCCCAAGCCAGGGAAGTATGTTTTCCATTCTAGTCATTCTACAGTAACTATAATAACCTCACCGAAATTCTTCTTAATATCTATCCTTGAATTGCCTCTCTCCAACTTGCTC
>NW_003852435.1:1813689-1817082 GCF_000181295.1 Otolemur garnettii
CAACTATTACGCATTGGTACCTGTAACACGACTCAGACCATCACATACAACTTGTAGGTGTATATGTCTGCGGCAGGGATCAGGCTGGTGGTCAGTAGCTTCTTTGCCTTCTTTTTGGCCTATTTATAAACGGGCAGAATTCGTTAACAGTGTGACAGACCCTAATCAGACGCTTTTCCTAATGGTGCTTATTAGTTACTTTTATCAAAATAAACCACTTCAGATCTCTTCTGCCAAGACAAAAGGGTTTACTAGTCATATTACATCAGGCAGCACAAGATTCATGTTCCCGCTGGTTTTCTGGATCCCACAGGGCAGCACAGGTAGATACAGAGGAATGCTCTGCGGGCAATAAGTTTGAGTCTCAGCTGAAGAACCTCAACTTTTGGAAACCCTGATCTTTTATAGTGAGCTACCCGCTTAACCTTTGCCCCAAAGGGAGACATTATCTTCATTGAACTAGAAATAAAGAAACCTCTCTTCTGCTCTGGAGAAAGATGGTTCTCAATCTCTCCTTGCCGTACTCTAAAAAATACCCTGAAAAGATGGTCCAGCATAAAACTTGTCAGTTTATCTTGCTTGCAAAGATGTGTAACAATGTGAAAGACCCATGAGGAATTTTTTCCCAATATATAAAAGAAATCATCTAGCTGTGAACCAATACTGAAATGATTTGAACTTTCAAATCAGACCGCTTGGCATCCTTTCTCCTTTTCACTCCCTTTTTTAATGAATGTCCTGATAACTTTTTTTTTCTAGAAAAAATCAGTGCCAGCAGCACTTCTGATGGAAACTAACCTCTGAGATACCAATTAACATTGCATTGCTGAGACTAGTCCGTTCTTCATTTGTTTCTCCAGCCAAGTTTGTCCATTTGAACTCTGAAGGTTTTGTTTTCATGGTCTAGAGCACAGGGGGAAAATGACAAAACCAGCTAAATCCTCTCTGAGCAGCAGAGAAAGGAAAGCAGAAGCTGGTTGCTGAACCAATTTGATCTCTTTTTTTCTTGTTTTCCAAGCCTTGCTTATTTACAACCATGGCAGAAATCTAAAAAGAAAGACAAGCAAGACTGGGAGTAGATACAAAGGCTGGAATGGCACCAATGGGTTAAAAAGAGAAATGAATCGTATCAATGCAAAAAGGATTTTGAGAGAACTTCCGAGAATCCAGTAAAGGTCAGGATATGGTATTTCCAGACCAGGAGTGAGCCATTGATGTATCTTTATTACATTTCTATTTGTGAAGCATTTCTCACTACTTCTTAATTGTTTTTCATTTAGAAACTTGGTTTCATTACTTCAATAAACTTTCTATCATATTGCCATTTCAAATGAGAAATATATTCACCTTAAATGTAAGCTTCAGCATGAGAGCTTGTTATATGTATTTGAGTATGTATATGTCAAATGTTAAGCTAATATAGGATAGAAAAAGGCATAGAGTGATTAGTTAAATCCAATTAATTAGTTTTTTCCTTGAATTTAATATCCCTAGGAAAGCATATAACATTCTATCTATATACCTAGAAACATTTTGCATCTAAGTTACTTGAAATGTTTTAAAAGAAATAGTTATACTGTCAATGAATTGGGAGTAATTTTGTAGAGCAAGTTGATATTTTAACTTTCAATACAAGTAAACAAATAGAAAAATGGGCAAGAGGGATAATATGATGTTCTAAAATGAAAAGATTACCTGAGCTTAATGCACCAGCAACTCACATGTAAGCCCCAGGTAATTTCTCACCTGGTATGGATAAAAGAATTTTAATTATTAAACAACTTAATCCAAAGTGAGCTCTTACATTACACTTGTTTTCTGTTTATGTGATATACGCTATCGTGTTTTCATACGTGGAGAACAGTCAGTGATAGTTTCATTTATTTTTATATCTCATGTTAACAGGAGTTAACTGTATTTTATTTCTCATTTTGTTGTTTCTTCAACTCTTTATGTTTTTAGCTACACATGGCTCTGAGAAAAAAGATCAAGAATTTCTTTATTCTTTACTCTCTCGTTTGTTAGTTATATGGCATACAGATAGCTTATTGACCATAAATACACTTTACAGTTTTTAATTTAGAAAGGATGATTTCTTTATTTAAAGTTCTGCTAAATGACGATCTAAGTACTATACTTTGAATACACAACTCTGCAATTTTATTCTAAAGCATGTTCCTGGTACATCTAAATGGTTTCTAAATTGTCTTTTTAGGGACCAGAGCATAGTTGCTTTAAACATGAGAGTAGTTTCAAAAATTTGCATGTAAATCTCGCTAGTGTACTAAATAAACTATTGAAGGATAAGCAATAATTATTCATTGAAAATTATCAACTTGAAAACTACAGCTTCAAGGGACAAAGATCAGTTTTAGGCAGACAGGCAGGTAAAAAAGTGATTCCCTTCTGATGAAGGAGAAAACACAGTCATAGAGTTTATAATGGCATCTAAAGGGCAGGTAGGATTTTGATAGATTTTTGCTCTTGCCATAGTTTGAAAGGAAAAGAGAGACAGATACAGATTCCTGAAAATACCAACAAGTTGGCAAAGATTCAGAGCAGGCCATTAAAACTCTTCTCAGAACTAAAAATATTCACAGATGAAGTTTACTAGTTGGAGAGTAACGATTTTAGCGTTCTTTACTCCTTGTAAAACAGACGAGGGGTCCCAAGACAACCTCTGAGCAGCCGAGGAAGATTCCTTGTCAGAAAAGAACCTCAGGATTTCCCACCCATTAATGTATATTGGAATCACCTGGTGGATTTTTTTAGGTGCAGATTCTAATTCATTTGTTTGGGGGCAGGGGCAGTATGCTGCATTTCTTACAAGCTTTGAGGTGATGCCAATGCTATTACTATGAAGATTTATTCTGAGTAGAAAGAAATTAGGAAATGGCTGAAAACAAGTGAAGTTAGATGGAAGTTATTCTCGTGGTTCATTATTAGTTTGGGACTTGTCCTGATGTCTTATTATAGTTTAAGTCTTTATGTGCACATTGTATAATGTGAATCATCTCTCCGTATCACAGACATTTACATATGTATACACATACACACTCATAATCATACATATATATTCTTCGTATAAGTCCACTGAAAGGTAAAGTGTTTATTGCAGACATGTGCTCAGTCTCTGTTTATCTTTCATTTCCTTAATAATGTCCATAAAAAGATTTTTCAAATTACGATGTGGTCCAACTTATTGTTTATTTTCTTTTTTGGCTCATGCTCTGGGTATGATATCTAAATAATCTTTGCCTAACCCAAGGTCACAAAGATTTTCTTTTAAAGATTTTATAGTTTTAGGTTGTACTGTTAGATTTATGGTCCATTTTAAGTTAATTCTTGGAGGTGGTAAGTCATTTTTTCCCATATACCAGTTTTCCTAGCTTA
>NW_003852435.1:1817848-1822269 GCF_000181295.1 Otolemur garnettii
CTAACTATAAAGTGTTTTCAAATGGTTCATGTTCTTTGTTTTATGTGTATGAAATCTGAGGTTATGAAATTTGTCCTATGTATTCTTTTAAAAAGATGACTGGATTTACCATTTACATTTAAGACTATTACTTATTTGGATTTATTTTTATATATGAAATGAGATGAGAGGCAGAGATTTTTTTCTCTTTGTGAAATATGAGTATCCAGTTGTTCTATTCTCATTTGTTTAAAGGATAACACTTTCCTGAGTTAATTACCTTGACACAAATGTCAAACATCAATTTAAATATATATGTTTGTTTGTATCTATTTCAGGATTATATATTTGTATTTAAGATTGGATTAACATTTTTAAAAGTAATTGAAACAATTTACTATGTTAACAGTTAAAGAGCAGAAAACATAATCATCTCAATAATTGCAGAATATCATTCATCCAAATTTAACATCATTTATGATATAATGGTCACAAATGGGAAATGCAATTGGGAAAAGACTAATCTGACATAGGACAAAGATGTCCACTTCTATCACTTTCATTCATCATCATACCATATGCTTTGACCTGTGTAGTATCGAAAGAACAAAAAATAAAAGGTATCTAGAATGGAAAGGAAAAGTGCATTAAAACTCTCTTTCCATTTGACATGATCATTTATGTAGATAATCCATTGGAATCTACAAAAATGCTACTAAAACTAAGTTTAGTAAGTTTTTGGTATATAACATATGTGCACCAAAATCCATAATATTGCTATATATAAGCAACAAATGATCTGAAATGAAAAAATATCATCTATATAGCAGGAAAAAAAGAAGAAAAATACATTTGTAAATAAGAAAGATCTGTACACACAAAATTACAAAATATTGTTGAAAAATTAAAGAACTAAAATGGAGACATCTATTTTATTCATTGGTCAGATCCTGAATGCTATTATGATGTTGATTCTTCCAAAATTGATCTATGAATTCAGTGAAATTCAACCAAAATCTTAGCAGGCTTTTGGATGGAAATTTACAAGCTTATTTGAAAATTAGTATTTAAGTGCACAAGACCAAGAATACCCAAAACAACATTGAAAAAAACATTGAAGGAGTAGCAATACATGACTTCATGACTTACTATAAAGCTGAAATAATCAATAAAGTCTAGTGCTGTTGTCAAGAAAGACAAATAGATCAATGGAACAAAAGAGAAAGTCTTGAAATATAGCCACACATATATAGTCATTAATTTGGACAAAGGCTCAAAGGCCATTCACTGGGAAAAAAATGCTCTTTTCAACAAACAAACCCAAAAGAATCAGACATCTATATATATGCAAAAAATTAACCACAATAGAAAATTCACACAATATGAAAAATACCTTCAAAATTGGTTACAGACCTAAATACAAATCTCAAAACTATACCACTCATGGGAAAAACATAGAAAACAATTTTGTAATCTTGAGTTCATATTTCTTAGACATTACCCAAACATAATACTCCAAAATAAATTGTTAAATCTGACTTTAACACAATTAAAAATTTGGGGCTGGCACAGTGGCTCTGGCTTATAATCCTAGCACTTTGGGAGGCCAAGGGTGGAGGATGGAGTGAGTCCAAGAGCTCCAGACCAGCCTGGGCAATAGCAAGACCCCGTCTCTGTAAAACATAGAAAATTAGCCCAGTGTGGTGGCACACCTGTAGCCTTAGCTACTAGGCAGGTTGAGGTAGGAGAATTGCTTGAGATCAGGAGTTTGCAGGAGGTTGCAATTAGCTATGATGACACCACTGCACTTTAGTCTAGGTAATAGAACAGGACCCCGTCTCAAACAAAAAAAAACCCTCAAAGCAAAAAAATCCAGTTTTGTTTTTTCAATAGAGTGTGGAGAAAATAAAAAGACGAGCTACACAAAATGTAGGAAAGTATTTGAATACAATCTATTTGAAAGAATCTTGTAGGCAAAATACACAAATAATTCTCAAAACCCAGTAATAACAAAAGAGACATCCACTTAAAATGGATATAAGATTTAAATGGTCACTCATAAAGAAAAAAAAAAAGGCAAAAAAAGAAAAAAAAAAAAATTTTGATGTCACTAGTTATAAAGGAAATGCAAATTAAAACCATAATGAAAGATCACTATGTCTATGAAAATGGGTAAAATTAAAAACAAAATCTCTGATCCCTTATGAAGTGTTGGGAAGGATGTGAAACGACTGGAATCCATATACATCACATGTAAAAAATGCAACCACTGTGGAGTTTGGTTTTATGAAGAACATACATTTTTATCTGATCCACCCATTCCACTTCTAGGTATTTCCTCCAAAGAAATGATAGCATATGTCCGGATAAAGATATGTGCACAAATATTCATATCAGCTTTATTTGCAGAAGATAAAAACTGAAAGCAACCCAATCTTCCATCAACAGGTGAGTGGATTATAAAATTGTGGTATATCAATTTAATGGAAGACTCATCAGGCATAAAAAGGAGTGAACTATTTTTACATGATACAATCAAAGTTAACCCAGTATTATTATGCTACATGAAAGAAATCAAACCAAAAAGAATATTCTGTGTCAACTCCTGTATATAAAATTCCTTTAAGTGAAAGCTTATCAATATTGGTAGAATGAAGATTAGTTGCTTATGGACCAAGGAGAGGGCGATAAAGGAGAGGGCCAGAGACAGAGATTATAAGGGGCATTAGGGAATGTGTGAGGGTGATAGATATGTTATTTGTCATGATCGCAGTGATGGTTTTATGGGTGCACACATATTGAAACTTATCAAAATCTTTACCTTCAGTAACAGCATTGTATGTCAACTGTGTCAATAAAGTTGTTAAAATAAAAACCAAGTGTCTGGGATTATATCAAATAACAGTATTATTCTCCATGTGTCTTATTTTGAACATGATCATTGCAGTTATAAATTATATTTTAAAATATTAACTATAAGAGTAAAATCTGCAAGGTAATATATATCACTTGTATTTAAAAAGGGGGTTTGAGAGAATACTCCTACCCTTAAGAAACATCCTAAAGAACATTTGATTTACATTTAAGATTTTAAAGTGCATTTCTAAGAATCAACAACTGTGTAATCACAGAGAAATAATTTAATGTGGAACAAATTCACTATCTGGACAACACAAGCTTTAATGGTAATCAGGAGAGTTGGGGTTTTTACTGTGGAGGCTTTCAGGAGTGAATTTCCCTCTCTCAGTAGACTTTTTTTTTTTTAACCTCTAGACTTTCAAGTCTCAACTATGTACAGCACACAAAGAAAGTAACTAACTTCAGCATTTTAGTGGGAATTCAATAAACACTCTGAATAAACACTGAAGTGTCTTTTCCTGCACCTCAGTACGTTTCTTATGCATGCTTCTGCATGTCTTTATATTAATATAAGGTGTAAGGGGCTGCAGAACAGCCACTGTTATCTTTAAAATGGATTTTATTTTTCTTAAATGAGTCATAGTTTTATGCAATAGAACAGTTTCATTGTACTCCTTTAAGAGCTAACATCAGAAATTTATTTTGAATCTGATAAAAATAATGATATTTATTAAATGATTTTTATGTACCAACTACCTCCCAATTGGACCTCATATTCTTTTTGCCCCAGTTGTTAGAAATTGTTACATCACTATAGGGGTTTTATGTTTGTCTTTATGCACAGTGTTTCCATTTTATTTTCGTCCAAACTTCAAGGACAAATGCATTCTTCATCCATAGAGAGAAAGAATAATTACTGTTGCATGGAAATTTATTGTGATATAATAATGAATTCTTGTACCCCAGTGGGATGAATTTGAACTCATAATCGCCCCATACCAGAATCAGAATGCTAAATGTGTAGTTTGTTTATTCTTACATGTCAACATGTGCCAGATTATTCTACACAAAGTATATAAAATTCATTTGCATAAGAAGCATCAGTTTCAGAATAAACAGAGTTTCAAAACACATTAGGGTTAACACAGCGAAGAATTTGGTACTCAGTCGAGATGAACAGTATTGAAATGCCTGTTAACTGCCTCTTTACTTAGGAAGCACTATGCACATGCTATTTGGATGCTTTTTAGCATAGAAAATCTATTTCTATGGTTCAAACATAATGCAACAAGAGAGACAACATGCTCTACTCTGAACTTAAGAAAACATATGGGCATGATGCCTGGTTTTGATGATCCATTCAACCTGGAATGGAGCCTAGACATGATTCACTAAATCTTAGATGGAAAAGAAACAAAACAAACTTCATACTCCACAGACTTGTGTTAAGTTTTGCTTTCGAAACAGATGGCAAAGTGGAAAAGCTGGCTGGAAATTGATTGAATTTGAAAAATCAGATATGAAAAAATCAAGTAATTCCACTAGTGGAATAGATTGTTTTGGGTCGCAGTATGGTTCTTCAC
>NW_003852435.1:1823691-1826038 GCF_000181295.1 Otolemur garnettii
AAAAACCTCTCTTGAGACTTTCTGTTTATTAATAGAGTTCAAAATTCCACTGCAGTTTTATAACTTTTATAACAGTATAAAAAGGGCTGAAACCAGACATAGAGAATAGTAAGATACAAACTAAAACACAGTCTACCCTCAGTGTCCTTGAGTTTAGTATCTGCAAATTTAACCAACCGTGGATCAAAAATATTTGAAAAAACTACAACAATAAAAAACTTCAGATAAAAACAATACAGTACAATAATTCAACAGATAGCATTTACATTGTGCTAGGTATTGTAAACACATTTAGAGGTGATTGAAAGTACACAAGAAGATCAGTGTAGGTTATATGCAAATACTATGCCATTTTATATAAAGAATCTATACATCCACAGATTTTGGTATCTATGGAGATCTTAGAAATGATGTGTCACAGGCAGCAAGAAACAACTGTACTTTACCAGTAAATATAGACATGCAGAAAATATTTTCTAATATTCAAAGAAAAAGTATTACAACAAGTGATCATTGTGGGAGATCTGCCATGAAGTTGGGTGAAGGAACAGATGTTTCCAATATGCCTGAACTTACGATTGTTTCCAAATTCTATTTTAGTAATGAAATAAATAATTATTTTGTGAACCCTTTGACTAAAAAGTTGTACTGGACTTATTTCTTTTTTTAATTAAAACATTTTATAGACAAACTGTATCAGTATAAACTCATAGAATGGCAGCTTGCCTGATAGTTTTGTAAATTTCTTATGAATGATGATGCAGCAAGGATATAGAGTTAGCATCAGGCTTAAAATATTTTCATTACAGGGCATCATAGAAAATCAGAAAAGTTGAGGCTGGATGCACACAAAATGCTATGGTGTGTCTCTGAGCATATAAATGCAACAATAATGATAGCTGGCATTAACAAAGCACTTTTACATGTCAGCCTCTGTTCTTAATGACAACACATATTCACTCCTTTAGTCATTAGAACTCTGTACAGAGTGATCCAATTATCATGCTCATTTTTAAAATATGGAGATTGAGGCACAGAAAAGTGAGAAAATCTCCCACAGACCACGCAGTTAGAATGTGGTCTAACTGGGCCGATCTGATCAGTCAGTCCTGCCTTGGAACCAATAACCAAACTTTACTGTCTTTCTGATCTATGTACCTCTGTGCAGTGTCTTTTTTCAGCTATCGCAGCCATTAATATCAAAAATCAAAGTAAACAGAAGCTAAAGGCAGACTTTTAAATCACTGCATTTTTAATCACATTTTCTCCCTAAAATATTTAAAACTTTTTTTTTTAAGCAAAGAAAGGAGCTTCTTAATCATTAATAAGTACAACCAACAAACACAGTATTCTTAATTTCGTCTTTAGGATGTCCTTTAAATTTTCTATTTTTATACATTTTTCATCACACGTGCAGTATATTTGTGCCTGTCCAAAATATGTGTGTGTGTTTGTGTATACACTTGCATTAGGCTATCAGTACAAAATGTATACTTATGGGGGTAGCATCAGAAACCTTTGGGGATTGGTGACCTGAAGAAAGAATTGGTATTAAATAAAAAGAACAATTAAAAAACAGGCATGGTAGTGGGAATATTGTAAAATCTCAGAGGGGATCGGTGGGAATGTGCGAAGGAGAGCATGGCTGAGGAAGACCATGGAGAGAAAGGAGGCAGTGACGGAGATAGTGTGAGAGGAGAGGGTAAAGAGTATCATGGAGAGCAGATGGGAGAAGGGTCTGGACCCAGGCTAGAGATAGAAAGAGGTCAGTGGGAGACGATGGACTTTGGAGTGGGTAGGTGGCATAGAAATGGAGCAAAGTTATACAGGGATAATAATAGATACATATATGAACTGATCACATTTATCTATCTATCAATCATCTAAGAGAAAATGGTAGCTATAGTGATGAAAGGCAAGGCAATGGAAAAGAAGAAGATGGATTTGGCATTTTGGCCAAATAAGTTTTCCACTATCTACTAAATTTAGGAAAAATAAAAATAGATACACAAATCTTGTAACTTTAAATTCTGCTTATACTCATCATTTCTGATACTTAATCAATAGTGACTTGGGACACTGCAGCATTTTATTCCTCATTATATGAAGTTCTTAGTAATTTAAGAAAAATATGATTTTTTTAATTGGGTGAAGGATCAATCCTTTTGTATTCTGAGTAATTCAGCCTCCTAATTTATAGTTTTGCAAGACATGAGAATACCATGTAAAAGACTGTCCCTATAACCATATAACCATATGAAAGATTGTCCTATTCAGAGACACAACTTAGTATACATTAGTATACTAAGTATACAAGCACTCATGATTTTCAAATTTCCCTTGTGAG
>NW_003852435.1:1826211-1858582 GCF_000181295.1 Otolemur garnettii
AAACAGAGTCTCACTCTGTTGACTAGGCTAAAGTGCCATGGCATCACAGCTAACAGCATCCTCAATCTCCTGGGCTCAAGAGATCCTCTTGCCTCAGCCTCCCAAGTAGTTGGGACTACCATAACTCCTGGCTCGTTTTTTCCCCCTATTTTTAGTAAAGATGGGGTCTCACTGGGTTCAGCCTTTTGTCAAACTCCTGAGCTCAGGCAATCACCAGCCTCAGCCTCCTAGAGTGCTAGGATTACAGGCACAAGCCACCATTCCCAGCTGAGAGATTTTTTTGTTTGTTTGTTTTTAAAAACATCTTGTTCTAGACTGCTGCTCAAAAGTGAAGGAAAACGCTCCCTTTCTTTTAAGGGGGAGAAAGGACACTGTGTGGTGGGTTGTGGGTTCAAGGTCATCACAGATTGTTATATTCTGCTGTTTGTCATAGAATATCGATCTGTGGCTCTGAAGCTCCAGATCCTTGAGGCTAGAAGTGGTGCTGGAGAAATATTCCTCAGTATTAAGAGGTTTTCCCCTTTATCAATGTCTTATTGTGAACATTCTGGAAGCTTTCTTATAAACACCTATATAATTTTAAATCTCTGGAGAAACATTGAGACCAAGAGTCTATAGAAAGTCTTCAGTTAAAAAAAGAGAAAGGAAGGAGGGAAGGAAGGAAGGAAGAAAGGGAGGGAGGGAGGGAGGGAATATAAATGAATAAGCCAGGAGTTTTATAAGCTTTGAAGTAGTGGGAGAAAGTAAAATTGAACTTTGCAGTAGCAGGTATTTAATTAACTTGAGGTTTAAAATGATTCTGTGAATTTTGTGAAGACTGTGTACTTGAACTGAAAAGGTTTTCTCAAACTTCTTCCTATATTCAATATGAACTTCAGAAAAAAAAAAATTTTTAATGATTATCCTGAAAAGGCAGAGTACATTGGAATATTCTAGGGAAACAGAGGGTTCAGAATCCATTAGCTCAAATCTATCAGATTCTTTTAACTTGAAGTGTTAATACAAAACGCATTAGAATTAATCACTCCCTCCCCAGGTCTCACAGACCTGGGTGTTAAGAGCCCTTAAATCACCTGTGTTCCTCTAATGGGACAATATGGGATGAGGGCACAAGAGTGTGAGGAGTGAAAAGTATAAGGAGGGTCATTATTCTGTCCTATGAATCATGGCAACATAATAGCAGGCAGCTAATTAGGACACGGTTTTTTCTCAGGTAGGTATTGGAAATATTGAAGTGCCACTATCCTTTTCACTTTTTTCTTTTTTTTTTATTTTATGTCTATGGATTTTCATGCTAAACTTAAATTAAGGACCTGACCAGGTGAGAATGGAGGGAGTTATTATCTTGAAATAAAACTTTGGTTCATTCTACAACTGTGTCTTACTAAATTCAAGGGTTTTTTCCTCCCACTTAGACCATTCATTAGTGAGTCATGAATGGAGAACTTTCTGAGTGTGATACATTTTTTTCATGTCTGGATTGGATGATTAGATACATTTTACTAAGGTCAAGAATAAGGCCTCCTTTTGGGTAAGAAAAAGTAGAAGTAACTTTGGGCATTAAAAATTCATTATAGTTATTCTTTCTTTGTTCTTGGCACTCAAACATCATTCAAACAAGAAGAGGATTTACTGTGTTTGAATCATTGCAGAATTTTAGAACTGAAGAGCACACATTAGAGATGAAAAACAGGTGAAAATATGTGACTCATGTCCATTATATTCTCCTAGAGAAACACAGGTCATTGTTAGTAAAGTCTCAAGTTTCTTTTTGTTCTGTTTTTTTTTAATTCTTTATTAGATCATAACTGTGTACATTAATGCATTTGTGGGTATAATGTGCTGATTTGATATACAATGTGGAATGCTTACATCTAACTGATTAACATAACTGTCTCCTTGCTTACTTATTTCTTGTGGCAAAACATTCATACTCTATTCTTAATAATATAGAAATGTATCATTGCACGATGCAATTAGGTGGGATCCCCCCGAGTTTCTTTTTGACTGAGCTTCCAACTCCTTTATACAGAAACTACCAATAACTGAGAGCTAGCATACGAACTAACACTCATCTTTCATTTCCTTATTTCCAACGGGAGGATAATAATCTAAAGCCTGTGTGTGGAAGAGAAAGAGTTATGAATGTTCAGATACATTTATTGGAGGTACTTGTAACACAGCAAGGCCGCGTGTGCTGTGTGGTTCTGGGCCTAGGGAGCAATTTGACAGATGTGCCAACCCAGTAGTTCCACTGATGTGACTGATTTTCTCTTTTCATGCATTTTCATCTTGAAGAGGAAAGACTGATGAGGAAACTTGGTTTGGTGCCATCTGGGAAGTCTTTTGAGAAAAGAGATTCTAGTTAGGGATCACCAGTGGTAATATTGATGAAGTATATAAAAGGTTTCAAATGAGTAGAAAAGTAAAAGTAAAACCATTGCCAAATTATGTTAGCAATTACTAAAAATTATTTGTTAAAAAATACAATGTGACAACAGAAATAGTTTGGAAGGATTGGCTTATAAAATGGTAATCTTCTAGATCGTAGGAGTATCCCCCCAAATGAATAAAATGTTGCACTCATAATTTGCAGAAATTCCTATAGATTTAGAAACAAATCTAGTCAAAGCCTCCTGAATATTTGTGGTAAGAGCCATCATGAACCTCCCTGTGTATCTACATGCTAGTCTCTCATAGGTTTCTGTCATCATGATTACGGAAGACAAAATGAGGAAATTTCCCCTTTCTTATTGTTTTTGTTTCAGTCATGATTTAAGCTCCCCCTTGACTATCTCTCTGTCTCCCATGATAACTTTGATTATGATTTCAGCCAGGTGTTAACCTGTACACAAATATTTTATACAAATATTTCCACTGGGCTTACAACATTTAAAATATTTATTATCTCAGATACTAAAACTTGGAGATGAATAAAAATTGTACTTGATACATTATTTAATCTATTCCTGCATCACAAATTACTCCACAACATACTGGCTTTAAACAACAAGCATTTATTATACTATGTCAAAATTTCTATAGTGCAAGTGTGTTGGCACATACTAGTGAACTGCCTATGGTTTGGGGTTTCTCATGAGGTGTTGACCAGGCTGCAGTCTCCTCAAGTCTCAACTGGGGGAGCTCTGCTTCCAAGGTTACTCAAGTGACTATTTGCACAGTTCAGGTCCTCACTGGCTATTGGCCAGTTCCCTGCCATGTGGGTCTCTCCATAAGCCAGCTCCCAACATAGCAGTTGGCTTAGTTCAGAGCTAGCCAGCAAGAGAATGGTACAACATGCCAGGTGGAAGCAATAGAATGCTCAAAAGATAATTTCAGAAGTGTCATACTATCACTTTTGCTATATTCTATCCACTGGAAGGAAGTCACTAGGTCCTGTCTACACTAAGAAGGAAAGGATTACAGAAGGACATTAATGAATCAGTGAGAGAGACTTTAGAAGTTGACTATAGTAGAGTATATGAAATATATTACATTTATGACAGTAATTTATTCACTTAGATTATTTATTTATTATTTTTAGAAACAAGGTATTGTTCATCATCTAGGCTAGAGGGCAGTTGTGTGATCATAGCTCACTTTACCTTTGAAATCCTGGGCTCAAGATAACCTCCTGCCTCAACCTGTCAAGTAGCCAGTAGGCTTGTGCCACCACACCCAGCTAACGAAAAAAAATCGTGTATGTAGAGGCTATCTTTAATATCCAGGCTGTTCTGGAACTCCTGGACTTCAGCAATCCTCCTGCCTTGCCCTCCCATTGCAGACATGACCACCACACCAGACCTATATTTTTTATTGTAATAAATTATTTTCAACATTATCAGAAAATTAATTGTCTTTTAATTATTTTGTTTATTGCGAATTAGAGCCTTTGGGAAGTAGATTATTGAATTCAACAGTTAATTTTGTACGTAGGGAGACATGTTTACTAAGTATAGTTAGAACAAAAAATTCACCACAATTTTTCTTAGAATAATATTAAATGGGGTTATATTTGTAAAGAAAAAAATCAAGTTTATTAATTTTGGACTTTTTATTCAAAGGAAAATATACAAAGTTTATGATTTTGGTGTTTCAAAATAGATTCACTAAAATAATGTGAGATTTTTGTTACCTAACTGCATCTCACAGCATCTTCCTATCAATTTTCCTTTTTCTCTTTCTGTTTATTCCATTGCTGAGAAAGTGATCTCCTGCATTTTCTCTTCTTAAGCAACCTCTCAATTTAAAATAAAATTGCTCAAAAATAAAAGTTCCTTATACTGCCTAAGAAACTGAGTAACCATAGTCATTCTGAAAGAATAGACAATGATGATTACCTCTTGGGGGGTCAACAATTCTCTATTTTTGCGGATAGATCATTCTTAAAAAGAGAATTTAGTATAATGCAATAGGGCAAGTGTTTACACTCCATTGAAAAGAGACCTGCTTCATTAGCAATTATTTACTATGACATCTAAAACCTGTCTGGAATTATGTTAGGTCTGTCTGGGTGTTCTCTGGTTCTGCAGTTCCCAGTGTCTTCCTGTTGGCAGTGATGAGGTTGCTATCGCCTTCCTGGTATGTGGAGCAGATGGGGAACACTTCCATGAGGAGAATTTATGTTCTGCTTTGAGGCAGATTGAGGAAGGGCAGAGAGATTAACCTGTGTGTGCATTTTCATAACTGCCGTCAGCTCAAAATAATTCTAGGCTGGCACATTTGGGTATGGTATACTCTGAACAGCTTCAACATGAAGTATTTTTTTGTAGAGAGTTTTGGGGCCCTTACCCCAATTCTCAGCTTGCATCCTCTTTTTAATTTGTAAGGGTGGTTTTAGTCATAAAACTCAATTTGAACAATGTTAGAATAAAATTTGTCTCAAAAGTTACTAAGGGAGCAAGTTGAATAAAATATATAGAAGTAAACTAAGATTTAAATTTATTTATTTATTGTGTGTGTGTATATAAACAAATGATCTTTTTGTTTTATTTTTTATTAGATCATAACTGTGTCTATTACTGCATTTATGGGGTATAATGTGCTGATTTTATATACGATTTGGAATGCTGACATCCATCTGGTTAACATAGCTTTCACCTCACTTAATTAATGTTACCAATAGTAGTTTGTCTTATACTCAGACACATTCCATTTCATAACTTCAAGTAATTTCCTCCTAAAATGTATTTGATGAATATTTCTCCTTTGTCTCAGTAGAAGATACATTAATGGTCAGGCATATTTTGGCTGTGAAATTTGCATTTAGCTTGGATACCTGTTTTGTCTTCGTATAGTGGAAAATTACTAACACATTTCTAGTTATCAGTCAATTTACATTTTCTATATCACTTCCTCACTGGTTGTCAAATTACTAGAAGCTATGTTTGGAAAACAATTCTTCCAAACTAGTAAAATTTTCTCTTTTTCTTTTGCTAATCCCAGTTTTTAATTATCCAGTCTTCTCTTCTCAACTTTCTCATTATTTATTTGAAACATTTCTTTTAGAAGAGAGTAAAGGCTCAGGTCTATTTAAATCTAGATGTATTTCTCATCTCTAATACGAATTTAATTTTATAAAAACAGAATATAATTATCATTCCTATCTACCCAATGTCCTGTCTTTTGGAAATTTAGTTCACATGATCACCATAAATCTAGAAAGTTATCTGACAACTGGGTGTTAAATTTAATATTTGGTTTTGATATGAAACAAGGTAAATCCAAAGACCATTCAAAAGATTACAAGGAAGTCGAGCCCATTCTTCAAGATTTTTATCAATATTTAATTTAGGACTAAGCTTACCAGATACAGCAACATTTCTAGCAAAATGAAGCTGGAGAAAAAAAATCTTCTGTTTTATTAATTTTTAAAACTCCAGGGTCTTCGATATTTTGACAAAAGCAGGATTAAAGAAATAATCATTGAAAATACAATATGTTTTTATACAAGTAAGCTTTGTCATGAAACCTTAGATTCAGCAGTTTCTTGCATCTGAAATTGCCATGACTCCTATCAGCATATCTATAACAAGGTCTTGATTACTTAAAATGTAACCAAATAACAGGAGGGACCTGACCAACCTCACCATGCCGAAGCAAGTCATTCTTGGTTAGATTTCAGGTGTTTGGCTCACTGAGGAATCTCTTCTAGGGCCCCTGGAGGGAATGTTGTGGTGATTACCACCTGGAAAATGAGGGGAGGGAGGCTGCAGGCAGATTGACTTGTTTTAAGATCTTGGTGAGGCCCAATGCCCCCTTCTCTGAATCCTAGGACCAGAAGAAAGCCACGGGCTAAACTGTCTCAGACATGCTTTTGTGTGCTTTTATGCAACCTCATAAATTTCCAAATGTGTTGTGCTCAAACCAAACAGAATATATTTCTAATTTACAATTGCTGCTCTGTGAGATGGTGGCCAGTTTTCTGTGCAATAAAATGGTACATCAAGATTTGTAGGCAGTTCTCATTGTGAACACAGTGCATTGGGACAGGCATAAATGATACCATTAAAGATTCATTCCACAACCCTCACTAGAGTTTTATACAGCTACATGGTATTACTTTTAATACAGATTTAGAATATACTTTTTATTTCCTTTCATTTTTATGGCTTAAATATTTGTGGTTTGTTTGGTTTAGCACCTGTTTCTATGTTAATCTTTCAAGATGGAATACCTCCCATTAAGGTTTCTTCCCAGCCATTTCTCCAGACCCTCATTAAGAGAAATGCTTGGGAGATTTCCTTGAAAGTAAGTGCCGCTCATCTCCTCTGCTCATGACCTTTGCAGAGACGAAACCCAAACCCCAGGCTAAGCTGAGTTTCCTTTTCTCAAACCATTCCTGGAGAAAAGAGATTCATTTAATTTTCTCCATCCAAGGATTTTGTTTGAGATAAAAAGTCATGGGTTAAAAAGAAAGAGACAGAAAAAGAGTGAAAAATTCATAATATTAATACATTTATTTTTGTTGAAAATAAGGGACTGCATTCAAGACATATGCCATTTGCCTAGTGCTTTATGTACTACAGAGTAAATATGACAGAAAACTAGACTTGCTCTCCTGGATCTTTGCCATGTCAGAACTGAGGATTGCCTGAATAGATCTAGTGCTGTACACTTTGCAGGTGTCCTCAAACTATGGCCCACAGGCCACATGCAGCCCGCCTAGGACATTTATCCAGCCCGCCGGGTATTTTTGCCACTGCTGCCTGGCCTGCTTAGCAGCAGACTCATCCCAGCGCCTGCAGTCTGGCCCTCCAAGGGTCTGAGGGACAGTGAACTGGCCCCCTGTTTAAAAGGTTTGAGGATCCCTGCTTTAGGGTCTTTCAAAAGTTTCTATTTCCTTAAATGTAAATATTATTCCACCTAGTATAAAATACTTATTAGCTTCTCTCTTGCTTTTATCTTTCAAATTGGTATTGATTTTTGGATTACTGTTTTCCATAATTATTTGATTAATCTATTCATTCAACGAATTATTTAAATGTGTATGTCAAAGCCCTTTGAAAACTAGGTATCTTCACCCCAGAAAAACTAACTTGCACGCAATACTATTTACACAAAAGTCTACAACTTTTAGGATTTATGGGTTTGCTGCAGACCATCCAGCAATTTCTCCAATTTGGAACATGTGTTACAATTCTTCTTTCTCTTCAGCACGTGTACTCTGTTTCTGTTGTGACTCACTCCCAGGCAAAACTGACCGGCAAACAAATTCACAAGTGTCCCTGTGACTCCTAATGAAAACGTGCGTTTCTCTTTGCACATCCATCTGCCTGAGACGAGGCTCTGTCCCTCTCCTATCTGCAGGAAATTCACTCTTGAGTTTCCCACCTGTCACCCGTTCTTCACTGTCTTCTGGCTTCTGTTCTACTCAAATTGCTCTTGATCAGATCACTATAACTTCTTAGTTTTGACAGTAATGGGCAGTTTTAAAATCGTTATCTGACTTTTTCCTCTCTTTCACATTGGACTTTTCCATAGAAACAAAGAAAAGAAAAAATAAATACTTTCTAGGTCATTTCAACTGATCCTTCTTGATTTTCTTTACGTCTCTTGATCATCTTGACACAGTCTTTCCTGGCATCTCATCAAAACGTTTTGCCGCCTGTATTTCCTGGGTGAATGGACACAGGCTTTTGGCCTATTATGTCTCTATTCCTAACCCAGACTGCCGTGGTACTAAACTGTAAAGTCTAAAAATTACTGTGCATTTTCTCTTGTCAGTCTCACAGATAACCTCAAAATCAAAATTTCTCTGAAAGTTTTCCTTCCCTCTGTATTCTGTATCTCAATGAGAGACATTTCTGTAACTTAATTATCCAATACAAAATCCTGGTGTCGTCCTCCGCTCCTCTTCCCTCTTCCAACACATCTATTTGGGGACCAAGTCTCATAAACTCAAACCCTTTTATAGTCTTTTATGTATCCCTTTGTTCATTTCAGATATATTCATGAAGTAGAGATGATTGGATTGGATAAAGAAATGAAAAAGACGGTTTCTCTCAATTTTTTATATATATATATCAGTATGTATAAGACATAAATATATGTGTATATATAATTTGTTATAATTATGTATTTGTATATATAATACATATATACATATAATTATATATTTACATATATAAATATAATTATATGTGTATATATGAAATTTGTTTTAATTATGTATTTGTATATATGATACATATATACATATAATTATATATTCACATATATAAATATAATTATATGTGTATATATGAAATTTGTTTTAATTATGTATTTGTATATATAACTATATATACATACAATTATATATATTTACATATATATTATATATATATACACACACACACAGAGATAATAGAATTGTAGTAGAATTTCTCTTGCAGCAAAAGTGAATTTGGCTCTTAATGTTTTCCAATTGATTGGACGAAGCCCAGCCACATTATAGAGTATGATTTACTTAAAGTCAGCTGATTGTAGATGTTAACTACATCTGCCAAGCAAGTCACAGCAACACCTAGATTAATATTTAATTAAATAACGAGGTACTATGACCTGGCACAGCTGACACATAAAACTAGTCTTTATGAGTGAGAACAGTCGTCTAACTTCCAGAAAAGATTTGAGCTGCCTGGAGTTGATGTACATTAGCATAGTATTATTTCCAGTGGAGTCTTGCTAGTTGTTCTGAGGGGAAATGGGAGAGGGATAAGACCGGTGCAGTTCCTAGAAATGGTCTACCATCTTTGGCTTTCTTTGTCATTATAATCCCATGAAGAAAAGCAATCTGGTTAATAAATTCACATAAAATTACCTGTGTCCGTATGAGGTACTCTCTTTCTCAAGAGTGTTTAAAAAGTGCGAGGCTAGCAGAAAACAAGGAGAAATCCTGGGTGTAAGAAAAGAACACTTTAATAGTAAGTCGTTCTTCTTAAATCACAGCATGAGGCTGTCTACTCTGCCCGCATATGCAGCTGAGCTGGTAGGGCAGGCTCATCTTCTCTTCAGACCTGGCGAAGTTCATAGGATTAGCCCAGTGGCTTCACGGGAGGGAAGGCAGCCCAAAGAATTATAATTCATAATAACACGGTCATTGAAACCCAGAGGTAAATAGATAGTGGGTCATCAGTATGCTACAAGTAAAGAAGAAACAAGTTGAAAGTAAAAGTCTAAAAAATAAATGCACAGCTTGAAGGTTGTGGTGATGATTGCATTCAGCCCATGATTTTTTTTTTTTTTTGTCAATTTGCTTTTTTTTCCCTCCTGGCAGTTGAATTGTCTGCTTTTTCCTTGAAACTGCTAAGGCTTGAGAAAGAAAACAACAGAGGCATTTTAATTAACTTAGATGCAGTGTTTGCTCGAAGAGTAGTCACTCTGAAATAACGTGGCCTTGTCTGCACTGGCAGCAGCAGTTTCAAAGGGTCTACTAGAAGAATAAGGGAGGCTTACGTTTAAACTAAAAGTAACACGACAGTTACAAGCTCTGCATTCATGCTGTGTTCAAAAGCTTCCTCTATTTCAATTTCCCTTCCTTTTAGAATAAGTAGGGAGGAAGAGAATAAATAATATCTTGTAGAAAGTTTCCTCCTGTGGGACCCCATCTTTCTGCAGTGAGCGCCTGCACACTCCCTACTCAAAGGACATAAATGCAGACCTCCAGGGGAATTTTAAAGAAAAAGATCACCAGAAAGGTGACACTTCTAGAAATAGTACCATGGTATTCTCTCATTAGCTTTGGCTGGTGCAGAGCTGCTTCTCTTGAAGAATTCCTCTTAAAATGTTGCACTTCTAAACATGGCATCATAAAAGGAAGTGGAAACTTCGTGCTCAAAAACAATTCATATTTTCTTGCTATCTGACCTGCAGTAAGAGTGAAATATCCAGAAAGCATAGAACCTAATTTACTTTACTTACTTAGTATTTTCACTTGCTCTTTCCTACTCGCTGTGATATTGGTGACAGAGCCTTTTAGATACTCCTCAATGACTGTCTCCTGTATAAACACTAAGAGATTACCTTGTCTGTAGACTGGATCTTATGCTTCCTTTCCAGTGGAAAGAATGTGGCAAACGTGATGGGATGTCACTTCCAAGAATGAGTCACAAAAGGCTTTGTTTTCCATCTTGAGCATCCTTTCTCCCTTTTTCATTGTTTTACTTTAGGAAAACAGGTTGCCGTGTTCTGAGCTGTCTGATGGAATGGTTGATGCAGCAGAAAACTTACGTCTCTACCCAGCAGTCAGCAGAGTCCTGTGGCCAGCCAATAACCTCACTAATGAGATCAAAACTCTCCCGGAGGTTGTGAGATGACTGTAGCCCAGCCAGCAGCCTTGTGAGACATCCTGATCAAAAGACCCATCTAAGCAGTACATGGACAGAAACTTTAAGCTAGTAAATATTTGTTGTTCTAAGCTGCTAAACATTGACAGTATTTTTATTCTGCAGTAATATAACTAATGTATATGATATAACTAATATATTATTTTTCTACTATACTTAATATATTTTCTCTTACCTGGCATGAAAAGTTAAGAGGAGATGAGCAGATATCCAGATAATTGAATCAGTTTAAATAAACCAGATGCCCTACCTACAACTCCTCAGTTTCACTATCTTCATTGAGTAAGTTAACTTAGTGATAGCCAAATTTCTTGCTTTGCTTCCTTCTATACTCAATAAAAGGCTACACAGTCCAGGACACAGGACGTTCCCATGCCCCCCATTGGTTATCTATTTAGAAAGTTGTCAACAACACTGGCAAATAAAAGGATGCTTAAAAAGATGTCAATGTCACCAATGTTTCACAATAAAACATATTTCAATATTAAAGCACACAGTAGAAAAGTTTCAAAAGTAAAGACTAGCAGAGTTTGCAAGAGAGTCATTTGTGTACATAAGTATTAATTGGCAAAAGCCTAAGATAGTACATATAATCATGCCAGAGAGCAGAAGAAGAATTAGACTATTAGACATCATTATGGTCATGGTAGCATAAGTGAAAAAATGTGGTAATGAAGTTAACAATATTTACATAGAGCGGTTAATAATAACAGTGGACATTTCTGAATGTTTATTACATCCTAATGAGACAGGTACTATTATAATCTTCATTGTACAGATAAGGAAATGGAGGTTAGGAAAGGTGAAGTGACTTGTGTAAAATCATGCAGTGAATGGCAGATCAAGGACTGGAACCTATTTTTCTTGTTGTCTTAGGGTACACTAAAGGTAGAGTGGAAATAGATTGAATTCAGTGGTAACTGGAATCTTCTGTAATTGTTTACGGATAGGTCTGTGATCCTCTCTTTATTTCCACATTTCTCCATTCCTAACCTCACTTAGGTGAGATGAGTCCATTAAATGAGATTTCTGTTGGCCAATAATAGCTTACATCTGACAAAGGGCTCATCTAATTTTCTTCTGAATAGAAGTTAAAAGAAACTGATAATTATGTGTTCTGAGACCAGAGAGGATATATGGCATGTGTAATTACATCTATTTCTTAAGACAAAATTTAAAACTGAAATTATTCTTTTATATTAAATTATATGTCCTTTTTAAAAACTAGCAAACTTATCCAACCAGGTTTGCCAATTCAGAGAAAACTAACTCCTTCCTCAGGGAGAAAGAAAATTCTCATCCTAGTGACAAGAACATTTTGCTCAATGCTTAAAACTTCATTAGTAGAGGCATCAAGTATTTTGTTGGAAAATACCTGGATTTAAAGCAAAATACAAGTTTGATTTCTGGCTCTTCCAGGATGCTCTTATATGCCATGAAGTTAGTGGCTTTGATTCTCTTTTATTAAAAAAGAGATTATTCTTGAAGAGAATAGCCATTGTGAGATTAAAATAAAATGAAGAAAATAGAAGTCCTTTGTAAACTCTCCTATACTATAAATATGAAATTATAACTTCATGAATGTGATTAAAACCCCTCTAAAATGCCTGAAATTTCTTTCTAAAACCTTTTTAATATCAGGACATATGAGCAAAGATTTTGTAGTGCTGGTTCATGCTTCTCTTTGAACCTAAAAGGAAATAAATAAAGAAAACATCTTTTAACATTGAAATTTTTTAAACCACATATAACATATTTTTAACCATGTATAACACATCTTTTAAAAAAATACCTAAAAGGAGTTTATCTACATTGACTTTGAAAATGTTACTGGGTAAAATGATAGAAAATTCAGTGGGATGAACCTTGGTAGTTCATTTGTTCCGTGGTTCTTTCTCATTCATGGGTGATTTTCACTTCCCAGAAATATTTGCAATGTGGAGACATTTTTGACAGCCACAACTTGAAAGGTAGATGCTACTGGAATCCAGTGGTAAGGACCAAGGATAATACTAAACATTCAAGAGGACACAGGACAGCAAGCCCGCAACAACGAATTAACAAGTCTAAATGTCAGTGTACTGCTGCTGATAAATACTGTATTTGATGACACTTGGTAACACTGAGTCCTTCAGATTAAACTACTATGGGATCCTAACTACTGAGGGGCTATAATAACTACTATTGGTACCCGATCCTTTGTTCCTGTCTCCCTTCTCCATCTAACTTAAGGGTGTTACCTTTTTCATCCCAAAATACCTAAAGTCAAAATTTATGTGGAATCACTGTGGAAACTCCCTTCTCCATCTAACTTAAGGGTGTTACCTTTTCATCCCAAAATACCTAAAGTCAAAATTTATGTGGAATCACTGTGGAAACTCAAAAGGCACCATGGACTGCAAAGGCATTAATGTGCTACTGACACCAACTGTAAATCTTCATCTCTTCTGCTGCTATCTCAAAGATTTCAAGGAGCCTAAAAGAAGTAGACCCCTAAGAAAAAACAGCTGTCTTAGGATCAACCTAGGTGATGTAGAAGTAGTGCTGGGAACGTATTTTGAGAAATTTTCTACTATTTATGTCACCCCTGCTTGAACTTTATGCTGCCTAATTTCCTCCCAAATTCCCTTCACTTATTTTTACTCTCACAACTTACCACTGTACATGCTCTTGTTCTATTATAAAGATCAGTTTAAAGTTATAGTAATGTTGTACATTTTTGGTAATTTTTAGACTGATTATTTGTTCAAAGTTATACTAACTAGTATCATAGAGATATTTTTTAACTGAGGACTACTAGAATATGTTTCAAACTTAAAGTAGAAGCCCAGTGATCTGAAATTTCTTAACTTCAGTTTCTATTCATGTATCCTAAACTTTGAATGAACCCGATTCAAGGAATGCCATAGTTAAGTATGTGATACCGAAGAGATGGTGGCACATATACTGAATTAGAATGATACAAAAATCATTAGCATGGCCCTTGTGTTAAGGGTGACTTGCTAATATAATGTCAAAGAGAAAAATTTGGTAAGGAGACATGACAATTCTAAATATTTATACACCTAACACAGGTACACCCATATTTATAAAGCAAACCCTACTAGTTCTAAGGAAAGTGATTAACAGCAACATCATAATAGGTGGGGACTTCAATACTCCAAAAGCAGAACTGGACAAATTCCCCAAGCAGATACTAAAAAAACCCAGGACTTAAGCTTCTAAAGAAAATGAGCCAAACAGATATTTATGGAAGATTCTGTCCTAAAACTGCTGAATATATTCTTGTCATCAGCACACTAATTCTCCAATATTGATCACATCTTAGGCCATAAAACGTGTCTCAAAATTTTTATTAAAAATTAGAAATTATACCATGTATTGTCTCAGATCACAGTGGAATAAAATTAGAAATCAACTCCAGTGGAAACACTTAATTTTACACAAGGTCATGGAAATTAAACAAGCTATTGCTGAACAATTATTAGGTCAAAAAGGAAATTATGATGGAAATCACAAGATTCTTTGAACTAAATGACAAAGGGGATACAAGTTATTGATATCTGTGGGCTTCAGCAAAAACAGTCTGAAGACAATAACTCATACCCTAAAATGCTACATCACAAAACCAGAAATATTGCAAATCAACAGGCTATTGGGTCATCTCAAGGAATAGAAAAGGAAGAGTAAATCAATCCCAAACCCAGCAGATAAAAAGAAATAGCTAAGGTCAGACCAGAACTAAATGAAATGGATAACAAAAGAATTAAAGAAAAGTTTAATGAAGCAAAAAGGTGGTTCTTTGAAAAGTTAAACAAAATCGACAGGCCTCTTGCTGATTAACTAAAAACAAAAAAGAAAGGACCCAAATAAACTCAATCAGATGGGAAAAAGGAGATATTACAAATGATGCCACAGAAATACAGAAAAGAAATTTTTATCTGAAGAATGCAAGTGCCGTTTATTGGTCAGGCCCAGAAAGACATCACACTGCAACAGCCATCATGTCTGACTCTACAGTGAAGCAAAATAATTACCTCTTAAAGACACTTGCTATGGGAGCTCTCGACTATACCAAATAGTCATAAAATGCCATATGTGGAATACCATAACTCATATCCTATAGTTTAACAATGTATAGCCAATCACTAACCAATGTTAATACTGTAACCCAGTGAGAATTCCTGTCAAACAACTTTGTACCAGCCTACTTCTTATATCCTTATGCCTTTAAAAACCGGCTTGCATCAAGGCCAAATGGACACTCCCCAAGGCAACTTGGAAGTAAGTGTATCCTAGACTGTAGTTTTCAACATTGGTCCACATAAACTCTCCATGTTAAGTTTACTTCAGTCCCTTTCTTTAGGTTAAGAGGAAGAATATACAGCCTGTTCCAACTGTTTCCCTCCTGCAAGCTTCATTAATATGTGCAAAGAAATCTAGACAAAAATTGCTGTGTAGTCTGATTCCAAGACTCCTGAGACATTTTCACTTAGATCACCAGCTTTGTGTGAAAGGTGAGAAAAGCTGGAGAGTCATTGATTTGTAATGGGATACTTAAGTATTTATTAAGGATCAAATAATAGCTTATTTAATCTTAGGAAGTTAAGTAGTTTATTATTTGTCTGATTATAAACAGGGGTTTGCAGTACCACATGGAAAATCCACATGCCTGACTCAACTTCCAACTCCCTCCCACACTTTACAGAATGTTCTAAAGAGGACAATTAGTGATTATTTTCCTGATATGTTCTTTAAGTTACCATTCAAAGAATTCATTCACCCACTTGAACGGTTATACGATAGTTCTTTGAATGTCAAAGAGATCCAAGAAAGAGGCATTATTATTTTTTAAAGAGAATACTTTAATCAATGTAAATGAGAAAGAGATATTTCCGCAACTGTATCTACTCCTGAAATTTACATTTAAAGGGTGTACTGTGTAATCAAAATTCTAACAAGAAGTCAACATCATTCTTCTAGGGAAAAAATGACTTTTTAAAATTTGTTTGCTGAAGCTGAACAGCTTTCAAAGAAGCTGAAAAGGTAGCCAATAAGTTCAGTGTCTCGCTGAGAGACTCAGCAAATACTGAATATCACTATCCTAACAAATCTTAATGAAAAGCTAAATCTACCTGTGAACAGAGGGAATTGATTGAGAATAAATTTACTTCATAAAGACTAAAATCAAGTGGTCATACAGTACTGTTCTGTCAAGTTTGGAAAAGCTTTCTCATTAAAAAGAGGAGAACTCTGATGTACTTTATCTTCCCGGTGGCACGGGGGTCCTGGAAAGATTTTGTTACCAGCAGCATGACCTGATGTCAGCATCTGGAGAAGAGGCAGGAGTAATTGAGACTTGGAGCCAAACGTGTCTCACCTTTCCCACAAAGCTGGTGGTGTAAGTGAAAATGGTCCCAGGAGTCTTCCCTCACTACATGGCCCCCAAAGAATTAATTATAGTGTCTGGTTTAAGGACGTCTTAGGAAAGGAAAAGTGCATCCTTTCTGACCTGTATGGCCTCAGAAACATGTTAGCACTTAAAATGGCAAGTGGAGTTTTAGACGACTCCATTTTAGAAAAATGAGTATACTAGCTTACAAAACAGTGTAAACAAATAATTTAGCATCTTTTCTAAGCTAAAGAATAAATTTTTGATCCAAAAGTTCATGTTAGGTCAACTGAAGTTCAGAGGCTTATTTACACTTAAAGGTTCAAAATAATTATGAAACAAATCTCTCTGTATTTAAGTTTTATAAATATCATTATTACTTTCAGTTCAGGATAAATGTTTTTTTTAAATGAATCCACACTTTATTTTAATAACTATTGAGGTATTAGTGGAGCCTGACTCTCTTTCTCTGCTAGGTCCTTGGTCTCAGAGAGTCAAAAAAATAAATCCTCAGACCACACAAGTAAGTAAAAAGACAGATTTTATTGACAAATAAGGGAGGGGAGTCAGAGCCTTCAACAAGCCAAAGGGGGGTTCCTGAGCAGGTAGCCCATCTGGGCCTTTTACCTAGGGTTTTATATACTGTTTTTGCTACCCTGCAGACAGGGGACTTGGGGAGATGGAATGTCTCAGCCATTTGGCACCATGGACTTGAGGACACAAAGTAATTTTAAAACAGCCCTTGAAGTATTTTTATAGTTTCGCATCTTAAGTTTAAATCTTTAATCCAGTGAGAGTCTATCTTAGTTCATGGTGAGAGGTGTGGGTCCAGGTTCAGTCTTCTACAAGTCGCCAGCCAGTTCACTCAGCACCATTTGTTAAATAGGAAATCTTTTCCCCACTGAATGTTTTTAATTGGCTTGTCAAAAATCAAATAACGGTTAGTAGCTGGGTTCATCTCTTGGTTCTCTATTCTGTTCCATACATCTACCTCTCTGTTTTTGTGCCAGTACCATTGTGTTTTGATCACTATCAATTTATAGTATAGTCTGAGGTCTGGTAGTGTAATTCTTCCTGCTTTGTTTTTATTTCTGAGTAATGTCTTGGCTATTTGAGTTTTTTTCCGATCCCATATAAGACAAAGTATTATTTTTTGGAGATCTTTAAAGTATGACAGTGGAGCTTTAATAGGGATTGCATTAAAATTATATATTTCTTTGGGTAATATGGACATTTTAACTATGTTGATTCTCCCCAGCCATGAGCATGGTATGTTTTTCCATTTGTTAACATCTTCAGCTATTTCTTTTCTTAGAGTTTCATAGTTCTCTTTATAGAGATCTTTCACATCCTTTGTTAGGTAAACTCCCAAATATTTCATCATCTTTGGCACTACCGTGAACAGAATAAGGCACAGACCCATCTAAAAATAAGGATATTAATTAGACACTGTCTCCTCTGTGCTACTCTGTAGTCATATATACTTCACGGTCATAAAGATGTTTAACTTTGTCTGTATATAACATCACATTTGTGAAACCTAATGCTACTTTCTGAGATATCTTCTTGGTCCTGCATTCCAATGGATTGGCTGAACCATCCAGAAAGTGGCCCATACCAGCTGACTGATAGTTCTGCCCTGAACCCAGCCAGCTAGCAGTCCTTGACTGCCTAATCCTCTGCCCACCAAATTGTCTTTAAAAACTTTGTCTCCCAAATTCTCAGAGGAGTGGATTTGAGAAATTCATCCTGTCTCCCTGCTTGGTGCTTTGTGAAATAATCTGTTTCTCTGCTGGGAACCCTACTGTCTTTGGGTATTGGCTTCTTCTTGACCAACAGTCAACGAACCTGGTTGGGCAGCCAGAACATGAGATTCACAAAGGATTGGCTAACAACTGTATAAACATCTCCACTCAGTTTACGAGCAGGTTGAGAAATGAGAAGTAAATAAGGATAAAATGACACATTTACTGAGGCCTGGTTTGAGACCAGGCCTCCAAGTCAGTTAGTAAAGTGGGATTTCTAATACCAATCCCCAGATTTCTGCACATTCACACCTCATACTCTTAGATGGCTGGAATAAAGGCTTCGAGATGGAGGTAGGGTTGTTCCATAAATGGTTAAAGCTTACCCTAAACTGTACATGCCTATGTAGTTGTCTTTCCAAATTTACCAATCAAAAAAGTTAATCTACTTCTGTGGAAGCAGGATCAGTAAAAGTGCCTCGAGAAATCTGGTATGTGCTTAGAGAAATCTTCCCAAATCAAAGAGAATGCCCTTTACAGTTTGTCTTCAAGTTATCATTTGTGTGTCAATATTGAGTTTGGAATCTTCATCAAAATTCCAAGTTTTTTTCCCTTACATACAAGAAGTAAGATTACATTTAGGGAGTTAAAATATAAAATCAGTATACATCATATCAGTGTAGAAAAATGCAAAATTGCCATAAGGAGACTTACTTATAACCTGAGTTGAGTATTTCAATATGAGTGAAGAAAGAATATGTATATGATTAGGAGGATCAGCTAAAGAAAAGAGAGAAAGGGAGAAGGAGGGAGATCTCTATCTCCTTTGCAGGGCTCATTAAAGTGCTTGTCATGGGAGAGAATCCTTCTCTCAGTGGACATGGAAACTCAGGTCCCACTAACAAGGTCTTTTCTCTGGTCCTTGTAACCATTTGATGACCCTCACTTTCCTTGCTCTTGATCCCTTGCTTGTTGAACCAACTTTGACTGCCAACTTTGGTTGCCACCTATGTAGATTTGCTCAGGGAGATAATGTCTTGTTCATAAAGCTTGAAGTTTGTTCAGTACTTACAGAAATAACTTCTGGATGGTATCTGACTTTTTCTATGGCATTTTTTATGATGTCAATCAGAGAATGTAATAATCCTATTCATAGCAGTAATCTGATCCATGTGATACTTACATTTTGTTTGGAAATTTGTGAACTGTCACTCTAGTTTTACAGACCAGTTCTTGTGAGCCTTGGTGAAGTGAATTGACATGCACAGTTAGTATGTTGACCAAATAAACCTCTGTGCATGCAAAGATGAGGGAGAAGTAGTAGCAAAGTAGGTCATGTGATTGCAGCAAACATTAAACTATGAAAAAATGAGGTGTAAAAGATCAAATTTTATAGTGATTGTGGGAACATAGCTACATAATTACATGGGTGCCATTCCATAAAATTTACTAAAACTTCTAAAACATTTACCAAATGTTGTTTCTACAACAAATTAGAGGAAGATAAGGAAGCATGATCTGGTCATGGAGATTGGAAGAACATAAGGACATCAATTAAAAAATCAAAGATCTAGAGATCACTCCTGGGTATCTCAGAATTACTCAGAGAGCTAACTAGACATGATATGCATATCTCTATCTTAGTGGATGTTTGATCGTTAAATAGTTTTTTATTGAGTTTCATTTAACAAAACATTCTCAATTTATTACAGAATAATTTTTTTTGGTTGAGAATATTTATTAACAGAAAAATAGGCATGGCAATAAGAAGACATTACCCTTGAAAGATGGCATGGGACTGTAATATATAAGATATGATAAGAAAGAAAAGGTGAAGCAAGATTAGAAAAATAGAAATATGTAGTTTTGATAGCATATGTATCATATACATGTAAAGTGATTTTAATGAACAACATTGAGATTATTGAATTCATATTTATGATAGGCATTATAATATAATAATTATTTTATGCCATTTTTCTTATTTAATCTTCAGACTCTTATGAGGTAAATGTTATCATCAACTCTATTTTACAGACAAGGGAATGAAGGCTTGGGAGGGGTGACATTAGACTAAGTAATATTACTAATAAATGGAGCCGTTATTTGGACCTGGGCCTTTAACTCAAGAGCTCAGGAGCTTCGCTTTACATTTTCTTAGTAAAAATAGTAATACAGTATACAGAGAGATATACCAGTGTTTGTGCTTTATGGAGCAATGAATCAAATTCATTTTTTATGCAAGGAAGTTAACTTACAAAACAGACTGATAACTGGATTTTGAGCAATACTTTGAAAGATGAAGCTATGCAATTTAGTAGATAAAAGAAAATAGTATTTTCTTTGTTTTGTAAAGTACAGGCAATTTATCAGAGCCTTTTCAAGGAAAAGCAAAATTTAGGGAATAAATTGTACAGATAATTTTGAATCTGTGTCTGTCCTTTAAAACTATATATAGAAGGTCACTAAGGCAATATAGAGGAAGAAACACACAAAAATTTATGATGCATTCTTACAGTCCTATAGTGCTTCATAGTTTCAATGCATTTATACACACACACACACACACACACACACACACACATATATTCTAAATAGATTCTGCTGAAGTAGATAACTCGGATGCATCATTCCCATTCAATTATCATAACAGTGACGTTGAGAGGGATTAAATGACTTGTGTAAGATCATGCAGCCCCTACAAGACAGACCTGGGGTATTGCTCAGAGATCAATTCTCATGTAAAGTGATGAATTACTGGGGCATTACTTTACATGGTTCCACAATTTACTACAGGAAGAAGAGTTAGACACAGATGTAAAATCAATCAAGAAATATAATCATGTTTGAGAATATAAAATAGAAAACACAGATAATTGAGATGACTTAGAGAAAAGTCCACTGCATCCTTATGACCTACACTCAGATATTAGATTCTTCTTACGGTCACAACTCATTTTGTTTCCATATATTTTCTGGCGAAGAGGTGCTTTTTCAAGATTGTTCTTACCCATTGGCTTATGGAGATTATCTGTAGGGTATGTTAGGAATACAGCAGCACTCTATGTTTCTACGAAGACCTTTACAATGCAGTGCTCTAGCATTGTGCAGAGTGTTATCTGCTAGGACCCCAACTCCACCAGTCTTCTAGGCAAATTCCATAAGCTCTTTAAGCCTCACTTTCTTCATAAGTAACAGAAGTATATCATACTAACACAAATTTTCTGTGCGTATTACAAAGCACAATCTACGTGATGTGCTTGCCCCTATAACTAGTATTACAAGTGTTCAGTAAAAGGAAACTACTTTTCTTTTACTAGAACATGAACATGGCAAATGAGGGTTTCAGAGTCCTAGGAGCTCTAGGATATACATAAAGCCTTACCTACTGTAATATTTCCATATAGGTAACCCAAAGGCACACCAAACAACATTCCCAAGACTAACCTTCTTTTCTTTCCCTCTGAACTTGGTATTTATCCTCCATTCCCTAATTAAATAAATGGCAAACACCATTCACCTGATTGTCTAAAAGTTTGTAGCAGGTAATCCTTCACTTTCTTCTCCAGCACTGTTTGATTATCTATACCTCTACCTCCAAAATATTGATAAAATACGAACTCTCTTCTCCATGATTTCATCTAGGTCTACGTGCTCACCATTTATTACTTAAACTGTAGCAATGTTCTACATTCTGATCAAATTGCATCCAGTCTTATTTTCCTCCTGTTTTCCACACTACGTTCAAAGTGATTTTTCTAATACAGAATTTGACACTGTTATTCTCTTCTTCCTAAATAGCCTTCCATAGGCAGCTGGATGAAATTTGTGTTTCAAAGCTTAGCCTATAAAAGCTTTCCTGATCTGGTCTCCTTTTGTCTAACTTTATCTCTTTTCATGGCCTCTCTCTCACACTGCATCATGCTTGTTCATGATTCTCCCACTTAGTTCATACCATCCATTCCCATAGCTCATCCTTGTATCTCTGGCTAATTCATTCTGATCCCCGGGGACTAGCTCAAGCATCTCATTCCTGGAAACCTCTATCTAGCTGGTCTCAGTACACCCTCCACTCCTGTAGAACTGATCACACCGGATTGCCTACCGTACTCCTCCAGGAGACTATGAGAGACTTGGGAGCAAGGGCTTATTCCATTTTGGATTCACAAATTAATACCTGACAACTAGTAAATTCTCAATAAATGTAGTAGTTGTCATGACTCTTTAATCAGGTAGTTGCTACTTCTGAAGTGGTTAGATTAATGCAATAGTTATAAGAGAAATGTGTCCACTAACATTTTAAAATAGACTTATTGAGATATATTTAATATATAATTAATATATAGAAAAGCATACCATTTATAAAGTTTTGACAGCTATAAAACAATCACCCCCCAATCAAAATAAGGAATGTGTTCATCACTCCAAAGTTTCCTTCTAACCCTCGATCATCCATCCATCCTACGTTTAAACCCATCCCCTTTCCTGTCAATCATTGATCTGATTATTGTCATTATAGATTGGTTTGCATTTTCTAGAATTTCACATAAATGGACTCAGACAACAGAGATGCTTTTTTGTCCTTTTCTCCCCATGAGCATAATGATTTTGCACCTCATTCACATTTGTTATGTGTGGCCTTGTTCTGTCTTTTTTTATTGCTAAGTTGTATTCCATAGTATGCAATACATGTATATATCACCATTTGCTTATCCTGTTAACCATTAATGTATATTTGAGTTATTTCCCGTTTTTGGCTCTTACACAATAAGTAGTTTTGAACAATTGTATATCATTCTTTATATGAACATATACTTTTCTTTCTCTGTGTGAGATACTTAGAAATGGAATGAATGGATCATATAATAGTGTGTTTAACATTTTAAGAAATTATCAAACGGCTTTCCAGAGTAGATATACCATTTAACATAAAAGCAATATATGTGACTTCCAATTTTTCTATGCTAACATGTTAAAAGTTGGTATGGTCAGTCTTTTTAATCTTAGACATTCTAATGGGTAAGCAAAAGTAGCTTATTAAGGCAATAATTTCCACTTCTCTAATGATTAATGATGTTTCACATGTTTTCAATGTGCTTATAGGCCATTAATATTTTTTTGGCCAAGTAGTTGTTTGAATATTTTGCCATTAAAAAACATGTTTGTTTTATTATCAAATATTAAAAATTCTTTATATTCTAAATTTAAATCTTTTATTAAAAATGTGATTTGCATTTATTCTCTCCCAGATTGTAGTCTGTTCATTCTCTCAATATACTTTAAAAGATGTTCTTGATTTTAATGAAGTCCAATTTATCAATTTTTTTCTTTTAGGAATTATGCTTATGTTTTTTTGTAGATAGACTTAAGAAATCTTTGACTAATCAGAGTCACAATGGTATTATCCTATGCATGTCTTCTTCTGAAGGTTTGATAGCTTTAGGTTTTACCTTTGGGTCTATAATGTATTTTTTGTTGATTTTGGGATATTGGACAAAATATGAATCAAAGTTTCTATTTTTAATATGTACATTTGATTTTGCCAACACAATTTGTTAAAAATATTATCTTTTCTTCATTTTGTGGTTTTTCTCTCTTTGCTGAAAATCAATAGAAATTATTTAATGCTCAGCTTTTCGTTCCAGGAATAACCCCCACTCAGTTATGATGTAGTATCCTTTTACGTGTTAAAAGTCTATTTGCTAAAGTAGCTCTATTGGCTGAGTTTTTTGGTATGTGTTCATGAAAGATGTTAACCTGTAACTTTCTTTATGAGTGTTTTTTTGGGTTAACCATGCATTGTCTTTACTAGATATAAGGCTGTTTAGATCATCAGTTGTTTCTTGATTGAGCTTTGTTTTCTACCTATTTTGATAATTTTGTCACATTTGTCTACAATCCTAAAATTTACAAGCATAAAATTGTTCATGTGTTCCCCAATTTTCCTTTTAGTATCTATGCAATCAGTGGTCACATCATCTCTCTCGTTCCTAATACTGGTAATGTGTGTTCTCTCTCTTTTCAGTGAACAGTGTAGCAGATTCTTCTCAATTATATTGATATTTTGAGAAAACCAACTTTTGGTTTCACTGATTTTATTTGCATTTTCTCTCTCTTTTATTTCACTGATTTCTTCTCTAATTTTTCATCTTTTCTTCTGCTTAGTTTAGATTTAATTATTGTCCCTTTTTCTGGCTTTTTAAAATGGAAAATGAGGTTTTTAAATTGAGATCTGTCTTTCTTGTTAATATGGTCTTGTAGTTATTAGTTTGGTGCTCTGATTAAACATTTCTGAGAACTTTGCCCAATTCCTCATGAATTATAAAGTTTTATACTCTGCTTGTGAGAACAGACACTATTTTCATCCCTGTGTAATCACTAATAATCATTTCCTCTCATCTTTTTGTGTGATTTTTCCTAGCTCTGTGAAATGTCTTTACTTGCATGGCCTGATCAGTAATCAGCAAAATACTCCAAAGAAAAGACCTGAAGCTCTTAGGAATTCTCCTTGTAGCTCTCTGCCTCTGGTATTCATCATGTGAATTCTAACTCATTAGCTGCACACTCCCACCAACATTTCCTCAACTCAGGCTAGCCCTGTTCTGTGTGCTTTTCCCCTCTCTGGATCACGGCCTGAAATCTCTCTTTACTTAGTCATCTGGAGAAATTATAGGACTCACTTCATTTGTTTTTCTTCTCTTGGGAATCACTTCCTTTATCATCTGATGACCAACATAGTGAGAACTGTTATTTTTCATATTATTATTTTTGTTTTTACTTACTTTTGTTTCAGGACTTTGCTAGAAGCAAAAGTTCTCCAACTAACTTTAACATCATTTTTTTTTTTTTTTTGGTAAGAATATCGAACATGAGACTTATCCCATTAACAAGTTTTTAAGTGTACAGTACAGTATTGTAAAGTGTAAGGACAATGTACAGCCAATCTCTAGAACTCATCTATATTGGATAACTGAAACATCACAGCCATTGAAGAGCAATTTCCCGTGTCCCTCTGCCTGACAAACACACAGTGCCTGGCAGCCAACATTCTATTTTCTGCTGTTATAAATTGAATGTTTGATAAGTCTTAAGTGGAATTATACAGTATTGGCCTTCTATAATTTTTAGCAATATTCATTTTTTAAAAATTCACTGCTAGTAGAACTTCCCCTTATTTATTATAGCATTATGTAAAATCCCTAACACAGGAAGAAGAAAACTGGAAAAAAAAAACATGTAACATAACCTCCTAGGAATAATCCCTTCAAGTATTACTTTAGAGCCATCTATTTTAAATATGCATAAAATTATTTTTTATAAATAAAAATTAGGTAACTCTATCATATCACAGCAGAACTCCCTTTATTATTTGATAGCTGTAGTATTTTTATATAATGGAATAACTTCCCTCTGTGTGATTTTTAATGGCTCCATACTATTCCATTTTATGGATGTGCCAATAAGTTATGCTCCACAATTGTCTAAAATTATGTTATAACTTACTGAACCAATCACTTATTGTCCAGCATTTATGTTGTATTCAATCTCTCACTTTTACAAATGGAGTTGAGATCTTTCGAGTAGATAAATCAGTTTTGCTACTTATTATAATTTCCTCAAAAAAAAATTCCTAGTGGTAAAATCACTTGTTCAAGGGATATATATAGTTTTAAATCTTTGACTGCTCATGGCAAATGTGATGTACATAACATACAAGCAGAATACTAAACTGCCTCTTCCCCTCTTCCCCAGCTATCCTAGCTACTATTTTTTTAAACCCCATTTTTCAAATGGTACCTTGTTTTTGTGTTAGTGAAATTCTTCCTCTGTTCCCAACTATGGCATGCTTTCAATTCCTTTTAGAACATCTTCATAGCAGAGTCCAGAAAAGTTCAGTAAGACATTTGGACTTGGCACTGTTAGTGTTCTTCACTCCTTAACAAATTTTAGGACCAAAGTATTATGGCTTGCAATTGCCTCTCTTCCTCTCACTTGATCCCTTCCTCATTCCATGACTGAGGTTCTTCTTTTCCCTCAAGTCCTTCTTTTTTCCTAATACAAATATTGGATTGTACACCTTAATCTTCTATTTTTTTCATATAGTGCTATCTATTTTTAATGGTAAAATAAAATCTATTTCTACCTTCTAAGTCACTCACTAACCTACCTATTCAGGGCTTCAGATAATTGATTCAGAAATTCAAATGCAATTCAGAACATTAAATGAAACAAATATTATATCAAAGGAAAGAAGATAGTTCCATTGCAGGTATTCTCTTTTGGGGCTCCTGGAATGGGCTCCAAGACATTAGGCCTGTGTGAAGCGTGTGACAGATATGATCGTACAAATAGAAAATTAAAGACTATATGTATATATAAAGTATATATATATCATATATGTAATATATTTGTATATCATATATAATATATATGCATATGACATATAATACATATGCATGGCATATATAAAATACATATCATATATAATATGAACTATATACAGGCTGGCCATAAAGTTCATGTGTAATTCACACTATTTCAAATTGCACATGAACTTTATGGCCACGTTGTATATCAAAGATAATATATATCATACCTCAACCTACAAATAAGACATTAATAGTAACTAAAGAAAAATATAAATACAGTCTCAGAATGTGGATAGCATCTTGTTCCAACTCTTCTTATATATGTGGCTCAAAGTATATTATAGAAATTAAGCTTTTTCTTAGATCCATTACTGCCGTGTTTGATCACCTTTCTTCCTTCCTCCTTTATTGAATGCTCTTGTTGGCAACCATGATGAACAAGATAGACTTCTTCATGTCTCTCTAGAGCCTACTATTCTTCCCTGGTGTTAGTACTTACTCTTTAGTAAAAATTGCTTTCTAAGTGGCTTCTTCTCCTGCTCCTTTTAATTTGGTGTCATTCAACAACCCTTCTTCAAAAAGTTCTGTCTTTCATATCAAAACCCTAATTTTTCTGGGAATTATGGGCTCAGATGGAGAACAGAATAGCAAGCACCTATAGTTTATCCCTTAGAAGTTCTTGGATACAAAATAGATGCCATAGACTTTTATAATATAATGCTAATATAAGGAGTAAGCAGATTGCCTAGATCAAACCACAGGAAAGGAAAATAATTATTTTAGGCTTAACTATGTAATCATTATTTTTTTTGTCTGATTCAAATTTTTTCCATAAACTATTCCTATACAATTGTTTTTTGCTTCACTTAGAACGTTTCCTAAAAAAAAGGTGAAATGAAGACGCAATCTTCTGAAATACAGGGTATCTTAAAAGTAGCCCCAAAGTCATCATTCATAGGGAAAATGGGAAATTGTAGCCAAATATAACTTTATTTACAAAATATGCATTACAAAATTTTACAAAGAGTTGGCAAACAAATGGACAATATTTTATAAATGTTTTTCTAAAAATTTATAATGAATGTTTTGTAAATAAAAGTACATTCAGCTACAATATCCCATTTTCCCTATGTATGGCAACTTTAGGGACCCCCCTTACTACTGCTAATGTGTAATTTTGAGCATGATTATGTATATTCAAACTAATCTCCTTTTCCTGTTTTTTCAAAACGTGTTTTACCATCTTTAGAAGCTCCCTCTGCTCTTCCCCAGAAAGCCTTATTATGTTTCATGCCTTCTTGATCTCCATGTGGTAAATGTCTCAGCATCAGAACCAAATTAGGGGTGAAGAGAACTCCATTCCTATTCAACAGGTGTCAACAGCAGCTGAAGTTTTGAAAGCAATGCATTTCCTCCTCTGTGTTCGTGTCATATTTCACAGCAGCATCAGTCATCACTTTTACCCTACCAATCAGTTTTAGGGAAAAAAGAGGATTGAAATTTGGGAAAGAAACAATAGCTAAACAAAATGAAAAGTACTTATTCAAGTTTCATATAAATTTACAGTTCAATTTTTATTTAAAATATTGTGGCTAAGGAAGTGGTGATTAGATACTGTTGACATGGGAAACTACAATCAAAATTGCAATTTCTTTTTCTTTTTATACATGCTTAGTAAAGATAACTTACTTTATTTTATAATTTTTTAATCAATTATTTTTTATTAAATCATAACTTTGTACATTGATGCATTTATGGGGTTCAGGGTACTACTTCAATATCCAATGTGAAATGTTTACATTGAACTAAGTAACACACCCATCACAATTATACTCATTTCTTAATAGTTTTGAAATGTACCATTGCATCATGCACATTAGGTGATGTCCCCCCAAATACTCTCCCTCTTCCCATATCCCCGCCCCCCCTCCTCTTCCTTTCTACTTTCTGGATTATGTTTTGTCATTCATATGAGTGGCAATTTCTTAATCTTGTAATAGATATAATGAGTAAGATTTGTTATGCACTCGTGGACTAGAGACTGGACAAGTCCTTGGCTCATTTAACACTCAAAACAACTCTATGAGATAAACTATTATTTTTCCTTATTTCATAGCTAGATACAAGGCTGAGAGGGTCTGCCCAAGACTGTAAATATTGCTTGTAATGAAGCTTGGATTTAAAACCCAGGCAACATAATTTTAGTCTGTACTTCCAATTACTAAGCCTTACAACAGATTTATAGGCTCTACTATTGGTGATGAGAGAGTTGCTTTTCTAAGAAGTCCCTCGTTTCTTTATTCAGTGAAAAAACAAAGGGTGTTGGCAGTTAGTCTCTAGATTCTGATTCACAACAGCAATGTTATTTTACAGTGGAAAAATTAACAATAAAGGGGTTGGCTTTTACTTTTAATAGTTCTAAGAGGAAAGCTATAAAACCTAAATGTCTCCAAGAAAATTTAGGGTTTGTGTCTAGTTTTATAGGATGAGTAACGACCTTTCTTTTCTTATTGTCAAAGCTATAATGATTACAAATGCATTATTACTTATTATAAAAGGTAAATCAATTCAAAAAAGCATTCTACTTTTAGTTTTGGGTTTTTTTTTTTTTTGCCTATTTGAGAGCTATTAGTAGGAAGTTCCATATTGAGTTATAAACACGAGTGACCTATACACAAACAATGCTTCCCAATGTAATCATAGTATGATGTGTAATCATAGTATCACAATTTATGTTACAAGAACTACTTCTATATGAGAAGTGCCTGTAGGGAACAGGCTTATTTATTTTTTTCTAGAGGAGTTGTCATTACACACTTATTTCCAAAAACTATAAGAATGTATTTACCTACTATCAATAATGGAAGTGTTTTATAGTCAGTTTCCATTTAATAAAACATAATTATAGTTACATGGGAAAGCAATGATTGTATATGCATGTGTTGTATGTTGGGTGGGGTAATTATAAACTATGCACATTTCCCACCAAAGTCAATTTTGTGAAAGTTTTTTCTATACAAACATTTAGAAGATTTTTGTAAAGGCAAAATTTTAGGTTTGTTTTTTCATCAACAGCAATCAGAATTTATGGTTAATGAAACTGCAATGTAGTACAAAAGCGATGAGAACTAGTTTTGTAAGTTTGAAAAAGAATTATAGAAGGGTTAACAAAAAGGCCTGTAAAATTAAGGATAGGTCAGCCCTAGCCAGTCTACTTAGCATTTCTATAGTACAAAATTGAGAGAATGCTAAACGAAATAAAGGCTGCATCACTAAAATGAACGAAAGGAAAATACATTTTTTACACAGGAGATTCTGTAATTAACCTAAGGGACTCTGTGTCATTATAAATTACAGCAGTAAATTATTGAGAATGACTCAAAATAAGACACATGGAAAATAGTATCTGAGTAGTGCTTGAATTAAAAGAAAGGTGATAGGCAGTAAGACGACCAGCTGAGGTCAGGAATGAGATTTCTTGTCGTCCTTTTTTGTATATTATAATATTACACAATTAAGGCCCTAACCTTTTCTGAGGCTCAGGCTGTTAGGGAGATAAAACACAGTACAGAAAGGGATCTGTCAATTGTTTAATATATACATAAAAGAAACCATTATCTTTAAGAAAATTACCAACAGGAAAGTGCTTTGAATCCTGTAGGACAAAGCAGAAAATACTCTCGAGTCTCAGAATTCTCTCTCTCTCTCTTTTTTTTTCCTAACAAGCAGCAAAGGTGAAAATTTTAAACATGTAGAAAGGACCACTCAATATCCAAGAGAAGTCCAGGATCAGTGGTGAAAACATCTCTTCTCTAGTGTCTTTCTGGATTTGTTGGCTATCATCTTGCTGGAAGACAGAAGAGCTGTAAATATAATTAAAAACCTATATTTTAAGTCCATGTTTCTTTCACTGCCAAGAAAAGTTCTTTGCTTTTTGTTAAGGAAAGATGAATAGCGGTTAGGTGATGGGTACAAACATACAGGCAGATAGAGGGATAATTTCTAGTGTTCGATAACTTAGAAGGGCGGGTCTAGGTAGAAATCATTTATTGTATATTTCAACATACCTAGAACAGATTTGATATATTCCCAATACAGAGACATGATGAATCCTTGAAGTGATGACCATTCTAAACACTCTAATTTGATCATGACACATTAAATACATGTATCAAAATATCACATGTACCCCATAAATATGTGCAATTATTTTGTCCTTAATACATACATAAATATAAAAGGGCTTATTTTTAAAATGAGAAATTATATTTCTGAATTTCTGTGTTTATCTTGTAATTCCAATGTTGGAATTTAATTTATTTTTTTAAAAAAAGGTTTTTTTGTTTGTGGAAAACTTCTTATGTATCAGATTTTGTGCTACATGGTGAGGGCACAATAGTAATCAAGTGTGAAGCTCTAGCAGAGGCAAGACAGAACTTGTTATGATTTGAAAATTGAAAAAGCTAAGTGCTCCAAGGGGGGTAGGTTGCCTGAATTCACAGGTTCAAGATCAGCTTGAGTCAGAGTGAGACTACATCTCTAAAAATAGCTGGGCGTTGAGGAGGGTGCCTGTAGTCCCAGTCATGTGGGGGGCTGAGGCAAGAGAATCGCTTGAGCACAAGAGTTAGAGGTTGCTGTGAGCTATGATGGTACAGCACTCTACTGAGTGGACTATGAAGTATGGAATGTGAAGTAAAGCAACAGAGCTGAATAGAATCATGGTGTCCAGATCATTTGTAGCCTTGCACAGCTTTAGAGTTTATCCTAATGGTAGATTTGAGCAGGAGAAATTCACTAACGTATCATCACGGTAGCAGGTTTTAAAACAATGCTGTTAGAAATAACTTTAGTCATGCATCACTCAGTGCCAGGGATAAATTCTGTGAAATGCCTTGTTAGGCAAGTTCATTATTCTGCAAACATCATGGAGTGCACTAGCACAAACCCAGATGGCATAGCCTACAAGCACCTAGGCTCTATGGGAGGGGGGCTTGCTGACCTTAGGCTACAAACCTATACAGCATGTTACTATACTGAATATCATGCGCATTTGTATTACAATGGTATTTGCATATTTAAATACATCTAAATATAGAAAATTTACAGTAAAAATACAATACAAACGATTAAAAAATTATATGCTCGTATAAGGCTTTTACCACGAATGGACCCTGCAGGATGCAAAGTTGCTCTGTGTGAGTCACTGAGTGGACAGTGAATGAATGTGCAGTCCCAGAACACTGCTGTATAATCCTGCAGAGCACAGAAACACTGTATCCTGAGGCTTTGCTATATTAGGACCAAAACCATGTATTCAACAATGAATTAACCTTAGCTTATTATATATTTTTTACTTTATAAACTTTAGAGGTTTATTTTTTTTTACTTTATGAATCTTTTATAATAGCACTTAGGTTAAAGCATAAACTCATTGTACAGCTGTACAAAAATATTTTCTTTTCTTTATATTCTCATTTTACAGGCTTTTATCTACTTATTTTGAAACTTTAAAACAAATTAAATTTTTAAACTATTTTGTTAAAAACTAAGACATGACCAAAACAGGGTCCTCAGCCTATGTAGGGTCAGGATTGTCAATACCACGGTCTCCCCCCTTCAATCTTGTCTCTTTGGGAGGTCTCCAGGGGAATACCATGCACACAGCTGTCATCTCCTATGATCACAACACCTTCTTTAAAATATCTCCCTAAAGACCTGAGGCCATTTCACAGTTAACTTTTTTTTATTAAGTAGAAGTATTCAGTCTAAAATAATGATATAAAATATAGTGTGGTAAACATATAAATAGTTAACGATTGTTTATTATTATTATAAAGCATTATGTACTATGCGTGATTGTATGTGTTATACTTTTATATGGCTGGCAGTTAGTAAGTCTGTTTATACCAGCATCACCTCAAACACATACGTAATGTGTTTTGCTATGATACTATGATGGCTATGATGTCAGTAGGCAATAGAAATTGTTTTGAGCTCCATCATAATTTGTAGAACTACCATTGTATGTGTGATGTT
>NW_003852435.1:1858862-1886019 GCF_000181295.1 Otolemur garnettii
CCGAGCCGATGTTATTGATATTGTTATGTGACAAATGACTTTATTTAAACAGAGGAAAAATAGTCAAGATATAGAAAATCTGGAACACAATAGTTGTCCAAGAATACCATACAGTGTTCTCTGATCACTAAACAAAAACAAAGAAAAAAAAGAAATCTTGTGTGTTTTTGTCAACAGAAAAGAAGTCATACTTAGTACAATAATTTAAGGAGGTTTATCCTGAGCCACATTTGAAGACCACAACCAGGAGCCACACCCAAGAAGCCTTGAGCATGTAGACTCCAGGAAGTGGGGTTAAAGTTTTCCACATTTTTGGGAGACAGAGATTACAGACGAGGTCATAAATCAATATGTGGAAACATACACAATCAATATGTGGAAAACATACATTGGTTTGGCCAAAAAGGTGGGGCATCTGGAAGTGGGGAAGTTATAGGTTATAGATGGGTTTAAAGATTCTTTAGGTAACAATTGGCTGAAAGAGTTAGACTCTGTCTAAAAGAATCAATGACAAGGAATGTTTATGATAAAAGGTCTGTTAATCAGGGACAAAGTACTGGGCAGACTCAAGTTGTTTATTTATGTATATGAAGACCTGCAGGTAGGTCTTGCATAGCTTTAGGCCTGTTAGTGAATCACAAAGGACATCTCTAAGAAGGGGGTTCACGATGAGGCCTGTCTGATCTTTCTTGTAGCTGGCAACTCAGTTTTTGGCCAAGAGGGGGTCCATTTAGTCAGTCACTGAGGGGGAAGCCTTCAGATAGCATTCTACTAGACAGTTCGTGTGTAAAATAAGAAATAATAACAAAAATCAGAAATATTTAGAATAAATATGAATGAAAATACTGCACATTAAAACATGTATATGGTTAAAACTTGTTTGAAGTAATAAATGTTCCAATTACTCTTATTTATTACATAACGTACTCTTATTTATTACATATGTGTCAAAATATAATGTGTACCATATAAATAAGTATCACTATCATGTATCCATAAAAATAAAACTGTACTTAGAAAATAACTTGCAGCCTTAACAGAGAAGAAAATGAAAGCTGAAAACAAATAAGTAGTTAGAAGAAACTTACAGAATGAATCCAAAGAAGTAGGTAAAGGCATACGACAACTGCAAAGTATTATAGTTAATAAAATAGAACACAGCTGCAATAAAAAGGATCTTTAAGAACTTGTATTGACACATTGTCTGATAAGATGTTCAAGGAAAAACAGATAAGAATTCAAAGAAACAATATTACAAAGAAAAAAGAAGACTTAACTACAAATAACACCTCCCACATACTGTAGGTAAATTTATGCCACCAAATTATGCTAATGTATGCTAATGATGTTACCACTTGGAAAAATTAAATATCTCAAAAATACATTCCCAAGCTAAACTGAATCAAGTAAAATTAAAACTCTGAATAGGTTTGTATTCACCAAAGACACTGTATCTATAGTTAAAAACTTTCTCACAATTAAAACACTGTCCCTGGAAGGGCTAGTGTGTTCCCAAAACGTTAAAACCATACATGATTCCAATCTTACACAAATTCTTTTACAGTAGATAGAGATTTCATTCCAATACATTTTTTTTAGGCTGGCACAAACTTGATGCTAAATGCAAACAGAATGGAATAAAACCCCTAAAGGTAGGCCAGTATATAAATGAGAACTTACGGTATGATACAGGTACCAACACCGAGTGTGAAAACAAAGTCCAGACAATCCTCATGCCATGGGGCTACTGGGGGGAGGCTATGGAAACAATAAGTATATTCTTGCTTTTTAATTATATGATTACTGTAACATGTAGAAAATAACTTACATGGCAAAAGACACCACAATGTAAAAAAATTGTCACAGATAAGAAGAAAATATTTGCCCTGCTTATAAAGTGTTAAAAGATCAGGGCCAAGTGCAGTGGCTCATGCCTGTAGCCACCTGGGAGGCTAGGGCAGGTGGATTGCTAGAGCTCACGAGTTCAAGACCAACCTGAGCAAAACCAGATCCTGTCTCTACAAAAAAGAGAAAAACTGAGGCAAGAGAATTGCTTGAGCCCAAGTTGGAGGTTGCTGTGAGCTATGACACCATGACACTCTACCCAGAGCAACATCTTGAGACTCTGTCAAAAATAGAAAAAAAAAGTGTTAAAAGATTGATGTAAAAAGTACATGAAGAAATGATGGGTTGCTCAATAGAAAAATGACTATGAAAGGAAAATTCACGGGAAAGGAAGAATAAAGGTTAAGAAACATACTAAAACGTCTGCACATGTAAGGATAATGCAAATTACAATATGTACACACTATATCATTTTATGCACATCAAATTGACAAAAGTTAAAGAAAATCTGATATGCCTCATTTGACAATGATCTGGAGAGACAGAAACTCATATCTAAATAGCTTGAATGTAAAGAAATTCTGTTATTCTGTTATAGCAAGTGGTTATATTGAGTTGAATATTCACATACCCTAAAATTTATTAATTTCATTCTAGCTCCTTGACAGAGAGATTCTTCTAAATATGTACGAAAGTTTTATTGTAATTGTTTTCTCACAGCAAAAAGTGAAAATAATCTATTCCTCAAGTTGAATGTACATAATGTGGAATAATACATTGCTGATAAAAGGTGAGCTAGGTCTTTAGTTATCATAGTAGAAACAAGTTACACAACAATATACAGAGTATACTTCCACTTAAGTAGAAATTTAAAACACACAGTATTTATGCTTTGTGGATGATTGTAATATAGTAAAATAAATTATTCATTGAAATCTTACATAGTAAGGATCAGACATAATGTATGAAGAGAATTTGAGAGACAATGGATAAGAAAATGGGTCTTAAACTGTAAAGTATTATTCATTGTTTTGAATTGTGATCTGAAGGAAACATCACAAAATATTAACATATGTGTGCAACTGATATTTAGAATCAGTCTGGATATTTGGAATATTTTATATTCATTTTAAAAATAATAAATGTATGTAAAGTCTAGGCCAGAATGAGGAATCAAGATTTTTTTTTCCAGATTAATAAGAGGGTCCAAATGATTAGGTCACAATGTTTGTATTTATTAGGTAAGGTCCCTGTTGTAGTTGTGCCCTTCACTAAGGAGTCACGATTTTGACAATTTCTAAAGCCTCAAAAAGAAACCTGTTGGAGATCAGGGGACTTCCCTGAACCCAGATGACCTGATTCAGTTACCTTGCGGGACTAGGAAATTCAACCAAGGCACAGTGAGGACCGAAAGGGGAAGTGGGTAGGAACCGAAGGTAAACTATACCGGCACAGGCAGTGTGAATAGAAAGCAAACGTAACTACACACAGGCTTTAATACAGAAGAGAAATTTTATTTAAGAACAAAAATAAAACCTTGGAGTACTTCTAAAGAGAGCTGAAAGTGGGTTCCTCTTACAAGCTCTCTTGTAAGAGGAGACAGAAATGCGAAGACTGTGTACAAATATAAATATCCTCCTCATCGCTATTTGAAATTGTTAGTAACGCTTTCGTTGGTCTCTCTGCTTCGCTTTTTATACCGGTCATTGAATATCATCCTTTTCTATTAGTCACTGATTATCTAGGTTATCTCCGCCCCACATTCCTTCCCCTTCTTTGGTGAGAATTGATGAATTCTGATGGCAGTGCTCCCATAATGTTTCAATGGTCCCTCCAGGCTTCCTGATTCAGGCCAAGCTTTTCTTCCATCCCCTTTGAAGCACCTTTCGTTGTCTCTTCTCAAAATCATATGGGTTGTTTTGTTTTGTTTCTGGCTTTTAAAGCTCCCCTCTGTGCATAAGGTTTTGATTGTTCTGATGTGTTGTGCATTATTATTTATAATCATTTGTGACTATGCTTCTTTTTTTTAATGTTATACAATGCCCAGGACAACTGCCAACCCAAATTGATATCCTATAAATATTTTAAACAATAATTTTGGTGATTCTGGTTATGATACTCATAAACTAATAACAGAATTGCAAATTCATATTTATTGGCAATGGAGAAGTTGACTATAGATAATAACTTTTCAAATAAAACGTTACAAAATCTGAGTCAGAAACTTCAAATTCCTAATGAATGCAAGTTGAATGAAGTGGCTAAACTCATGTGAACGAGGATGTTCTAGAACCATTCTGGTAGCTCAGAATGCACAATGCTGCAGAGGACTCTGAATTCTTGGGGTGATGCTATTTAGGAGATCTCTGGATGTGTTTTCTAGGCCCGCCTGCCTTTGGTATATACATATGGTTAGAAGGGAGACACACAAGTTATCACTTCCCTGTGTCTTATGCAAACTCTCCAGACTTTGACTATTTTCCTTCTGTGTCATTCGGAAGAATCAATATCAATTTCAATGTTATAACTGCAAAAGAGAACTAAGAAAATCACAGCTCAATTATTTCTTTCATCTGCCTCTCCAGTACATTTTCTATAATGACAGTCAACTCAAAGACCTATTTTCAAAGTTAACATTTCTGCTATTTTCAAGTGCTTGAGAATTCTATGTAGGAATTTGTTTTTCACCGTGGAGTTTACCATGATGTAAATAAAGTATTTAGAAGGTTTTCAAGATAACTAGATTTCAGCAGGGCAACAAATGTAGGCAATTCATTAGGGAAGCTGATTGTAGCAGTGACTGCAACACACTTCGGGAATAGCGGTCTATTTCTTAATTTACCCAAATAGCATATCTTTGGATCAAAGAGTTATTAAAGAAATGACTAAGATGTAAGTTTTCTCGAAAACATAATTTTTGTATATTAGCAGAGCATTTTCTAAGACAGCAGAAGTGACAAGAATTTGGTGACTGCAAATATAAAGACTATATTGCCAATGAAAATCAATCAACAGAGAACATAATATTTATAAAAACTCGGTGATAACAAAGATAAAACTACAACAACTGCCCTGTGATAATTAAGAGAACAGATTACCAGGCACGGCATAATGAATGCCTTGTTTCCAATCAGTTTTTATAAACAAACAATGATGGATCCATCATCCAAAATTAGCAAAAGCATCAGAGTGCAATGATGAGTTAATTAAAATAGGCAGAGTAGATAAATGCAGAAAAAATAAATGCTGAACATGAAATAATATGCTAGCAAAATGTTTTGAAATAAAAATCTTCAAGCAAAATTCATAAATTCTACTTTTCAAGCTATTGCTTTGGGACCATCGTGTTTTTTCAGTTAATATAGTTACAGATTTCATTTTTTAAATTTGAATCAAAACAATTGTATTTATGAAGATAATTTTCACTTGGATGAAAGTGATATAGGCATGCAGCAAACTGTATTTTTTGGAGCGGTTTTACTATATTTTATTCCACTTATTTACATAAAAGTATTAATGGGCTTGGTCTTTTAATACAATCAGACTACATTCAAATTATGAAGATATATTTTGGGAAAATACTATCATGATTAGATCATTAGGTGTTTCCGTACACAGTGAGTAGAACTGAATATTCATGTGAAACTTTAGAATTCTCAATATTTGAGACTTTTAGTGCTTATTTCCCCACCATTTTGAAGATATTGGTATTTCAGCTTTTATTTGAAATTTGTTTCCTTTTTTGCAAAATATAGTATACTGGGCTCTAGAACATTAAAATATGATACAAATTTCTATCTTTAATAGCACATACAGAATTAGCACAAAACATGGAAACACGTTAAAGGTCTTTATTTTGGTAGAAAAATATTTTTAAAGTTTTGAACAAGGCTTATTGCACAGTATGTCAGAAGATCCCAATATTCAATCATAAAATATTTACGTATTGTGTTTCTGAAGCTTTTAATAACAATTTAACATAAGATTAAAATGTAAAAAAAAAAATATTTTGTCTTAATAAAGATGTGTTCTCGTTGAATTTTATATTATTGACAAAGTAATGTAAATGTGTGAATAACCCTAAACATGAGATGCTAAACGCAAATGACAAAGCTCCCAGTGGGTTCAGAGAGTTCAAGTTTGGTATGTGTACAGGCTAATTTCGAACAGGTAATATATTAAGCATTTTTAAAAGGTTCATTATCTTTAAGCAATTTAAAAAATTCATATGAGTATGTTTGTCCCCTTCTTGAGATTATGGTTTTTGCTGTGTTGCCTCTGTCAAAATTTAAGACACTATTTTTGTGTAAACTCAACATAAACATGGAGGAACCAGGGAAGAACCTTTGATTTTAAATGCTCGCCAGCAGCCTGCTGGCCAGTAGCCTGCTCCCAGTCTCGGCAACCTGCCCATCCAGAATAGAAAAGACTCCTCTCTTTGAAGTTGATGCTTGCTCTTTGCAGGTACTCTGGGCATGAAAAGAATGAAATCGGGTCTGAGAACTAGAAGATAAATGAATATCTAAAAGGAATATCTTTCATTGAGTTGCTGTGTATTAAAGAAGATTGAGCTTCTATGCTTTGATGAAATTACATTTCAAAAGGGTTGGAGGGAGACATAGATAAGAAGACCCAAAGAAGTATAGTCTGCCTATAGTACTTGGTCTCAGAAGGTCAGTTTCTACTTTCAATTCAGACAGAGACGGTTTTCATTTCACTTCCTCTGCTCTGAGCCATGCACTGCTCTTTTGCACACGGGGCATCCTCAGACCTATACGGACTGTTAGATTTCATCTCTCCTTCCTTGATGCTGGAACATTCAACATTACACTTTGTCCTATTTCTGTAATCGAGGCTTAAGCCATCATTTTTAAATGCATTCATTCTCTGCTTATTCTTTCCTCTGCTATTTGAATTATGTTTTGTTTATATATCTTATATATCTTCTGTACTGATTTGTAAAGTAGGCACTTTTACATTTTTACCTTTTTTGTCAACCTAACAAACAATATATGAGCCTTTCAGTGGTGGTTCATTGATCATAAAATTCAAGAATAAAATAGTGCCTTCTGACTTGTACTTTGTTGTTGTTGTTTATTTGTCTTGTTTTGTTTTTTGAAACAGAGTCTCACTTTGATCCCCTTGGTAGAGTTCCATGGCATCATAGCGATGCCAGAATTTCGCTCTTCAGTAGGTCCTTGGTCTCAGGAATTCGAAGAATGAATCCACGGACCACAGATCAGTGGTCAGATAGGACTTTTATTAGAAGTTACAAAGGAATATAGAAAAAGTAAAAAGCACCAGAGCTTCTGGAAAGGGAAAAGAACCGAAGAACTCTCCTGGGAGTCCCACCTTGACGCTTTGTCTAGGGGAATTAGGTCTAGAGGATTACACCTGGCTGGCAGTTGGTAGGTGGAAATGGGAGCATTAACAGATGAATGAATGTAGTTATCATGTCCTTTACAGTCTTTATCCCTGAGAAGGGATTAGGATGTTTGGTCTTACCCAAGGTGGAGCCACTCAAGTAAACCATCACAGGCTGCTTTGTTCATGATTTTATCAGAGCCCAGAAGGTGTGTCCCAAAGAAGGCAGTCTGCTTGTGCCTGGAAATGGGGGTCTGACTTTTGAGTTCTGGGCCTAGAGAATGGGGAACGCCCTGTCTAGCCCTGAGTGGTGGAATCCTGTATCAATAGCTCATGGCAACCTCAAACTCTTGGGCTCAAGTGATTTTTTTACCTCAGCCACCCCAGTAGCTGGGACTACAGGCAACTGCCACAATGCTTGGCTATTTTTAGAGAGTGGGTATGGCTCTCTCAGGCTTGTCTGGAACTGCTGTGCTCAATCACTCCACCCACCTTGGCCTCCCAGAGTGCTAGGATTACAGGTGTGAGCCCCGGCACCCGGCCCTTGGCCTTTACTTTTCTATGAACTATTTCTTTCCCTCTCCTTCAATTCTGTGATGTTTTGTTCAGTTAAATTCCTCTTTTCCCCCAAGAATGGCATATGTACTTAATTTATTTAGTATATATGAATGTCTGTCATTTACTTTCACCTAAGAATTAATTGTAAACTACATAAGCATCTTGTGTTACTCTATTTGCATACAATATTTGTAGACATTTTTACAACTTCCTGGCCTTTAGTACTGTGTCAGAAGAATCTGAGATCAACCATGCTTTTGATTACTTAGAAACTGTTTTTATTTGTCCCCAAGTATCTGTGAAATTTTTTAAATTTATATTCACCATTCAAAACTTTGCTTGGATGACATAAATCACATTAATTTTGGCTAGAACATAACTCATTTTTGCTTCTCCCATATTTTAATTTAAAAAGTATATCTTGGCTATGCACCTGTGGCTCAAGTAGCTAAGGCGCCAGCCACATAAACCTGAGCTGGCAGGTTCAAATCCAGCCTGGGCCCGCCAAACAACAATGATGGCTGCAACCAAAAAATAGCTGGGCATTGTGGTGGCGCCTGTAGTCCCAGCTACTTGGGAGGCAGAGGCAGGAGAATTGCTTAAGACCAAGAGTTGGAGGTTGCTGTGAGCTGTGATGCCACAGCACTCTACCCAGGGTGACAGCTTGAGGCTCTGTCTCAAAAAAAAAAAAAAAAGTAAATCTTATTTCAAAAGTGGAAAGAATAAGACAACATCTACAGTATATGCCCTTCATATATTTTTATTCATCATTAATATGTTTCACATTGGCTTCATATTTCTCTCTCTGTGTATACATGTACACATGTGCAGACATACAATAAATGGATTGACCTGTAGATAGGTGTATGCCCATGTGCACACAAATGCTGGTGCATATTAGATTTAATCAGTTATGAGTAAATTGCAGACATGATGGCATTTTATCTGTATTTTGAGTGTATTTACTCAAAGAATAATCGTATCTTCTGATATTGTTGTGACCAGCTTCCCAGCCAATTTCCGTCCTCTCTCCTCCCCCCAGACTTGACTCTGGGAACAAGGCAAGTCCCTCCTCCCCGCAGGGTGGCCCAGAATGTGCTTCCCAGTCACGTTCCCAGGCTCCTTCCCCCTAGGGTTGCCAAGAACAAGCTCCAGAACAAGGAAGAAATGTCCCAAGTTTCCCAAACCTCCCAAGTTCTCAGTAGGTAAACAATGGTAGAAAACTCACTGAGACTTGATTAATTACTGTTGTATAACCATAACCATTATGATATGAGATGCATCCTTTGTCAACCAAAGCTGTATTAATCATTGTTACATTACTGTAACCATTGTTGTATCCATGACTACCTGAGCTTAACCCCCCTTAACCAGCCACGTTTTTGCTTCTGTAATATGCTTGCACAAAACCTATAAAATGCAACCCACTCTTCTACTTTGCTGCTGACTGCCTCTCGAAGCAGCAGTCTCCGTGGCAGGTAGAACAAATTACCAATTAATTACATCTAAGTGGGGGTCTGACTATCTTTTCAGGTCATAGGGAGTACCACAATATAATTATATTATCACTACCACATCTAAAAAAGTTTGATATTAATTTAATAACATCTAGTATATCTTATCTTCTTTCTCTGACTTACATATCTTTCAACATCTTTCTAATAATTTGAAGCTTTTTCACATTATTCCTCTTGAGTCTAAGAATATTTTATAAATATATCCTGTGTATTTATTTCAACTTTATTCAATACTATTTCTGCTCTTGGATTGCCTGCAATAGCAATTTAATTCTGCATTGAAGAATTGTCTTTGCATGTTATCCAGTTTTTCCATCTCGTCATAGTAGTATTTATTTCTATCTAATTCTGTTCTTATGATTTTATGCTTCTTTTTCTTTATGGTTTCATTTAATTACATTGTGTTAAAAATTTGAAATAGCATTATAGACTTTCTAGGTTCATGTTTAATACTGTTGAAATGCTTTATTTTCTCTCTTCTAAATACCCAGGGTGATGTTTCCTTTTCCTTATGTTATGGGATGAGTGATATTTTTCCAGCTATTATTACTTTCAAAGTATGTGTTCATTCATACCCAACACTGAGATTTTGCATTGTCCTTCATCTTACTCAGTATCTGCTTTCCTAATAGTTGCCATTTCGGATCTACATCTAGAAGATAGACTGGAATTCACAACTCTTGTTCCAAGTTTTGGAATCTTGGGGTGATTTTATAGTGTGTTTCTGCAGGGCTTAACTAAGAAGTGTATTGCCCAGATTTTGGCACTGAGCATTGGCATATTTAGAAAAAACTAAAATTCCCTAATGCTGCTGGCAAGAGTCTTCCTCCAAGAACTTTTTTTTTTCTTTTGCAGTTTTTGCCAGGGCGGGTTTTAACCCGCCACCTCTGGTATATGGAGCTGGCGCCCTATTCCTTTGAGCCACAGGCACAGCTCCCCTCCAAGAACTTTGTTTAAGAAAACTATGCGTCCCAGAATTCAGTGTGCACAAATCATCCTATTTGTCTCATTTCTGTCATCTGGATACCAGATTTTTCTCCTCCTGGTTGGGTTCTTCAGCTCCGGAATTGAAAAATGAAGGGACCTCAAGCAAGCGGAAGCAACAGAGCAATAGTTCAATAGTTCATTAGAAGAGAGGAAGGCTTGCAACGCGATGGGAGGGGTCCTGGACGGGTTGCCATAGAAGCTCGCTGGGTTGGGCTTTTAAACTTCGTCTAACCATCCAAATCTGCTGGCAAACATTAATTAGATCCTTCAAACCTACCTGGTTTACATTGATGGGTGAGTTTAAATCTTAACTGACTGGCCTCTGTTGGTTGGCCTTTTATTCGTGTTGGTGCTTTTTCCGCCCAATCCCCAAGGGAAGTCCGTGGGTGGCATTGCTCTGCCTAGCAATGATAGTGACCAACGGCTGCACAGGTCGCTCTAAAGGGGTCCCGACTACTCTTTTCTGGGCTGTTTCACAGTCCCTGCTTTAGAGCCTTCTAATATCAATCCTTCTGCTGCTCTGTTGAGTGCTGAGAGCTCATTTTGTTTTTTTTGTAAGACATAAAAAGAGGAGGTAAATTATGGTTATGGCCACTTCTAACAACACAATATAATTTGATATGATACAATACCAGATAGGATGCTATGTGAAGAAACACAACAGGAAACAATACAAATATCAAAGAGGTTGAAAAGCAGGTGGTTCATTTTCTGGTTAGCACCCACCCTTGATTTCAGAGTCTTGGGCAGCCAGGCGGTAGAGGAAGATGAAGTATTTTTCTAACTTCCTTTCACGAAAGAAACATGAGTAAAATTCTTACTGCTTTTCTTGATCCAATTCCAATGACTCTGGTATATTGACCATTTTAGTTTTTTTCAGAATTGTTAAGTTGTATCATTTTCTGCATTTTTATAGATATTCTCAGAGAGGAGGAGTGATGTGAATTATGAACTAAGAGCCAAAGATATTTTAAACTGAAAATTCAGAGCTGACATTTGAATTTAGTTAATTTGGCTATATCAAACTCAAGTGATTTGCATTTCACTCCATTCTTTCTCTTTCAAAAAGATTATTTCTTCAGAACCTCTTATTTGGGAAGATACTCTATAAACATCTAATTATCATAATAGAGTTGTACAGGTAGAAATTATTATTGTTTTCATTTTTTAAAAAATGTTTTAATTTTTACAGAGTTAAAAATCAGGACTCAGGAAGTGTGTGTTCCCTTTTCCCCCTTAATTCAGTGAAAGTAGATCTAAATTTGAGGTCCATGCCTCATTTTACACCATGCCACCCTAAACACCACTAATCTTCTCTAAATCTAAGGCTCCCAATGTTTTCTCTATAGTGATATTCTAAGGATAAGACCACTTTATTTGATATAATTTTTCATAATGCACCTAGGTGAAAACTGTTGTGAAATCGTTACCAAAGGAGATGATAATATTGAAAAAATTAAAAATTAGATCTACCTATTCTCTGCAGTACACTCCACTTTGAAAGAAGTAATAATCAGAATATATTTGTAATTATTTGATAATTTGAACATTCTTAAATATATCAAAATGCCTGGACATTAGAAATATTATAAACTACTTTTAGTTATATGCTAAATAAATATACAGCAAAATATTATAGTCTATTTCAACACATCCAGATTCTCTCAATTATTTCAAGTATTTTTCCCTAAGGAGAATTATCACTATAAAGTTTAAGCAATTCGTGAATCCTGTCCCTAGAAAGCTGTTCAGTAAAAATTTGCTTTGGATAGTTCAAGTCTAAAGTGAGTATACTTAAAATGAGTCATGAAAATGGAATGGAAATGGTATGGTCTGTTCTATTAAAAAGCACTGAGTTAACTGAACAGCCATATAGAAATAAATGTAAAATGTATCTTACCTTCTTCTTCACATCACACACACACACACACACACACACACAAATTTTAAATAGACTGCAGATTTAAATGGAAAAGATAAAACACTAAATGTTGTAGTAAAAATATTAGTAAAATATCTTCCTTGGCTTGGGATACTGAAAACTTCTTACATATGAATAAAATAACCACAAAAGAAATAAATTAATAAACTAGAATTAAAAACCAGCCCTTTCTATTCACCAGATGACACTATTAATAGAGAAAGAATGCACAAGAGGACAAAGATATCCCTGATGCATCTACCTAATGAAGGACTCCTGTCTAGAATACATAAAGGGTGCTACAAATCAAAATGAAGGATACAGAGGACTAGTGCAAAAATGGGCAAAAGAATTAAAGATACTTTCTGTAAAAAAAGATTGTCAAGTAAGACTTCATCAGTCAGGGGAACATATGTTTAAATTCGCAATATGATGCAAAAGTACATCCTTACTAGAATGGTAAAAATGAAAAGGTAAAAAAAGTACTAGTGTTGGCCAGAATGAAGAAGTGTAAATAGCTAAAACCACTTTGGAATATTATTTTGTAACATGTGCTAAAACTTAACTTAAACAGTTCCCTGACCCAGCATCCAAACTCTCAGTATGTTGTATCCTATTGAAATGTATACATATGTTCACCAAAAGACATATATTAAAGGGAACACAACAGTACTGTGAATAATAGCCTAAAAGTGAAAAATACCAAAAATCCACAAGCAATAGCAAGAATGGATAAGTTTTATATATCCACACGTGGAATGCAATAGAGAAATGAGGATAAATGAGTATGCCTATATTCAACAACATGGATAAATTTCACAAACATATGGGTCATGTCAACAAAGAAATCAAAAAATGTAAGAATCCATTTATATAAAGCACACACACACACACACACAAACGAAAGCTAACCTATGGTATTAGAATTTAGGAAAGTAGTTCTGATTTTTGCTGTGAAGGTGTTATTGACTGGAAGGGGATGAATTTCTGGATAGTGGTTCTCATTCTGAGCACTAGTGGCACAGTTTTGCTCAGTATGGGAAAATCCATTGAAGAATACATTTTTGTTAACTTTTCTATATCCATATTGTACATCCATAAAAACTTCTAATACTTGAATCATCAATCAGAAAGTTGACTGCAAGGTAACGTTTTCGATTTTTCACAGGAAAGCAAATAATACAAAATTATTTGAAGTGTATCTGATGAATTTATTATACTCTGTGATCCATATTATTGCCTTTGGTAGCTGGTATGATACTACTACATGGGAGATAATCAGAGAATCTCAGAGCTGAAAGAGACTGTGAAATCCTCAGTTTCTGATTATGGCTTTGAGGCAACCAGTGACTATTGTTTTTAAGCGGTATCTATTCAGCAGGTGGTTAGAACTCAGAGTTGTCAACAGCTTACATTGATGTTGTGTGTCAACAGACACACAGAGAGGTGTGTCTCAGCAGAGGTGATATGTCAATATCTAGGGGTCCTGCTTCATGTAGGGATAATGGAACTTATTCTGTTTGATTCAGCATGGAAACACTATTTTAATTTAGTCCTAATTCACATTGTTCATTGTCAGCCCTCTGAATGTATTAGAGGGCTCTCCAAGGATTTATGATGCACTGAGAAGACAACTTCCACTCAAAAATTATCATCATGTCAACATATTAATAGTATGATAAGCACTAAAGGATCTTTAGTTTTGAGAGTTTTTTCAAGCATTGGTATTTTCAAACATAGCTGAAGGTCATTAACAAAAAAAATTGTAACATAAGAATAGGTAGAGGTATAAATTCTCTGTTCAGTTAAATTTCTTATCATGTCTCTCATCTAGAACTACTAGAAAACTTCACAGGCATAACAAAACCACATCAATAGTGGTGGGGAGCCAGATATATGAGTTTGGGTCTAGTTTATCCATTAGCTAGGGTATAATCACAAGCAGTCATTCCAACTTCTCAGGGTACAATTTTCCTCACTTGCTAGATGAAGAAATTGAAATTGATGATCATTAATTTCTCTTCCAGAATCAAGATTATAGTTTTCATCATAATGCTAACTTTTACATAACTTAAATGTATTTCATGCTTGCTTTTCTAAAAATCTGTGTCTTTTTATTTTTTTATTTTTTTGCTCTTTATCGTTTCTTTTACTTCATCCGAACCAAAAAACTATCTTTGCTGAAACCCGAAATTCAGCTAAATTCAGGCTTATTCACTTAAGGTTAAATATGGGAAATATAAATAGAAAATTACTAAATTTGCAACTAATTTAAGCACCTCTAATGATCAGCAATTATCAGAAATAAAAGGGTGTGAGTAATACTTTATAAGTCTGGTTAATTAACAAACTCTTTGCTTTTACTTTATAAATCTGAATACCAAGTAGACATTTATAGATAATATCAAAATTACCACAGTAAGCATATTTATACAAATGTCAATTCAAGCTCTGGCTAATGTCAAGAATGAGTGAATTATCTTGACATACACCAGAGCTTGAATAGTAGTAATAATACATTAAGAAATTATTATATATACTCTACTTTAAAATTGTATGTGCCTAACATTTAGGATTAATTCTTTTATTTTTAATTTTAGAATATTACAGGAATACAAATGGTTTTTTGCATGGATTGTCTTTGTACTGCTTGAGACAAAGTTACAAGTGTGCCCATCACCCAGATATTGTACATTGCACCAAACAGGTATGCTTTCAGCCAACTTCTTTTAGTCAACCTGCTTGATTTCTGTTCACTTTCACATCCATCTGAGCAAATGGGTGCTGATGGGTTAGTTCCACTTTAATAGTGAGCACATGTGGTATTTGTTTTTCCATTCTTCCAATACTTCACTTAGGACAATGGTTTTCAGTTCCATACAGATGATTGCAAAAGGTATTAATTCATTTTTTGCGATGGCTGAGCAGCACTCCATGGTATACATATACCACATTCTGTTAATCCACTCATGAATTGATGTGTACTTGGGTTAGTTGCACATCTTTGTGACTGTGATTTTTACTGCAATAAACATTTGAGTGCAAGCATCTTTTTGATAAAATGACTTTTTTTCCCTTTGGGTAAATAGTGAAATTGCTGGATCAAATGGCAGGTCTACTTTTAGTTCTTTGAGAAATTGCCATAATAATTTCTATAGAGGTTATACCTCTGGCCAATAGTCTGACCAACAGCGTATAAGTGTTCCTTTCTCTCCACATCCATGTCAGTGTCTATTGTTTTGAGACTTTTCAGTAAAAGCCATTCTCACTGGGGTTAGATGATATCTCATAGTGATTTTGATTTGCATTTTCCTGATAGTTAGTGATGTTGAGTATTTTTTTCATGTTTATTGGCCATTAGTGTATTTTCTTTTTAAGAGCTTCTGGTCATTTTTTTTTCTTGCCCACTTAATAATAGGGTTGTTTGGAATTTTCTTATTGAGTTCCCTGAGTTCTTTGTATATTTGGTTTATTACCCCTTTATTTGATGTTTATATATAGTATGCAAATATTTTCTTCTTTTCTATAGGTTGTCTGTTTGCACTGTTGTTTCCTTGGCAGTGTTGAACCTTTTTAATTTAATCAAGTTTCATTTATTTATTTTTTGTTGTTGCTATTCTTCTTGAGTCTTCACTAATTCTTTGCCTAAGCTAATATCTAGAAGAGTTTTTCCTACATTTTCTTCTAGAATTTTTATAGTTCCATGTCTTATACTTAAGTCTATAATCCATATTGAATTAATTTTAGTTAGTGGTAAGAGATATGAATACTGCGTCAATATTCTACATGTGGCTATCCAATATTCCAAGCACCACTTATTGAATAGGGATTCATTTCCCCAGTGTATATTGCCATCTACTTTGTCAAAGATCAGATGACAATACGTGGATGGCTTTATATCTAAGTTCTCTGTTCTATTCCATTGGTCTATTTCTCTATTTTTCTGTCAGCACCATACTGTTTTGATTACTGTTGCCTTGCAGTATAGTTTAAAGCCTGGAAAAGAATGCCTCCAGATTTGTTCCATTTGCTTAAGGTTCCTTTGGCTATTTGGACCCTTTTCTGGTTCCAGATAGAGTGTGAAATTATTTCTTCTACATTTGCAAAAAATGACATTGGTATTTTGATAGGGGTTTCATTGGATCTATAATTTACTTTGGGTAGTATGGAGATTTTTAACAATGTCGATTCTACTGATCTGTGAGCATATGTTTTTCCATTTGTTTATAATCAGGTGTGTTTAACCTGTGGTCTGCAAGCTGCATGCTGATTTTATGAGGACCATTCTTTTGCTTATCTGTGTTGTTAGATATTACAAAAAGTATGCATGGACTTCTTTTTACTAGTCATCTTTTGCTAGTGTTTATGTATTTAATATGTGGCCTAAGAAAACTTATTCTTCCAATGTGCAGCACAGAAAAATAAAAGTACAGATGATGTAAATACCCCTGGTTTATATCATCTGTACTTTTCTCCCTCAATGATTTATAGATCTCTTTGTAGAGATCTTTCACCAGCTTGGTTAATTATAGTCATAGGTATTTTATTTTCTTAGTAGCTATTGTGAAACATATTGAGTCTTTCATTTGATTCTCAGCTTGATTGTTAGGATATAGAAAGGCTACTTATTTTTGTACATTGATGCTGTAACCTGAGACTTTGCTAAATATATTCATTAATTCAAGGAGCATCTTGGCAGGATTTATGAGATTTTCTAGAAAAATACATATCATATGATTATATGTATATAATCATATCATCAGTAAAGAGCAATAGCTTGACTTTCTGTTTCTCAATTTGCATACTCTTAATTTCTTTCTGTTGCCTGATTGCTCTGGCTAGGACTTTCATCACTATGTTGAATGGAAGCAGGGACGTACGGTGGTGGTCATGCTTGTCTTGTTTCAGTTCTGAGTGGGAATCCTTTCAACTTTACCCCATTAAATATTATGTTGGCCGTGGGTTTGTAATATATGGCTTTTATAATTTTAAGATATGTTGTGCCCATTTTATTAAGAGTTTTTGTCATAAAAGGGTGTTGAATTTTGTGAAGTGCTTTTTCTGCATCTATTGAGAAGATGGTATGGTCTTTGTTGTTTCTTCTGCTTGGATAGTGAATCACATTTATGGATTTATGTATGTCACACCATTCTTATATCACTGGGGTGAAGCCCACTTGTAGTGCATTAGTTTTTTGAGCATTGCTAAATTATTTTGCTACAATTTTATTAAGAATTTTTGCATCTATGTTCATGAGAAATTGATCTATAGGGTGTTTTTTGTTATTGTTGTTGTGTCCTTTCCTGGCTTTTATATCAAGATGAAACTGGGTTTGCAGAATGAGTGGGGAAGATTCCTTCTTTTTTGATATTATGAAGTAATTTCTGTAGTATGGGTAGTATTTTTTCTATGTAGATCTGTTAATATTTGGCAATAAAAAAATCTAGTCTTTTTTATTGTTGTTACAATTTTTTTTATTGCTTTTTCAATTTCATTGCTCCTATCATGTTTCCTTGAAAATAAGACACTGTCTTATATTTATTTTTTTTTTCAAGAAGACACACTAAGGCTTATTTTCAGGGGATGTCTTATTTTTATTAAGTATAATACAACAATATACATTTATTCAAATACATTTAAGTTATCTTCTTCTGGAACCTGATAGGGGGACCTGACCTTTTTGGTGGGGCTGGCGCTAGTGATCCATGAACTCTTTTCCCCTAGCTGTTTGCATGTGTGCAATAGGATGCCAACAACTGCAGGCGCCCACACAAGAGCAAATAGCTCGGAGAAAGGAGCTGTGGCAAATAAAAGGTATTCCAGTCTTCCTTACTGCTCCATGCCAAAATGCATGGCGTGGCTATGCAGCACATCTGCATAGATCTGCATAGGCACGCTCATCACTAGGTCTTATTATTGGGATAGGGCTTATATTTAACAAATGCATAGAAATCCTGCTAGGACTTATTTTTGGGGTAGGTCTTATTTTCAGGGAAACACGGCAGTTGTTCTGTTTAGGAGTTTTATTTCTTCCTGAGTGAGCCATGGGAGGTTGTGTGTTTCCAGAAATTTGTACATTTTTTTTCAATGTCTTCAAGTTTATATGCATAGAGATTTTTTAGTATTCACAAATAATATTTTGTATTTCTGTGGTAACAATGTTAATATCTCTTTTTTCATTTCTTATTAAGCTTATTTGGCTTCTTTCTTTACTATTCCGGTTAATCTAGTGAAAGGTCTATCATTTTTTTTTAACCTTTTCAAAGAACCAACATTTTGTTTCATTAATACTTTTTTTTATTTCTTTTTTTAATTGAATGGTAACTATGTACATTAATGCACTTCTGGGGTACAGTGTGGGGTTTTCACACATAATCCAATACACTTCCATCAAACTGGTTAACATAGCCTTCGTGTCATTTTCTCAGTTATTATTTTAAAACGTTCACATTGGATTTCATTTAGTTCTACTCTGACTGTAGTTATTTCTTTTCTTCTGCTGGGTTTAGATTTGGTTCATTCTTCCTTTTCTAGTCCCTTGAGATAGTTCATTAGGGGCGGCGGTGCCTGTGGCTCAGTGAATAGGGTGCTGGCCCCATATACCCAGTGTGGCAGGTTCAAACCTGGCCCCAGGCCAAACTGTGACAAAAAATAGCCAGGCATTGTGGCGGGCACCTGTAGTCCCACCTACTTAGGAGGCTAACACAGGAGAGTTGCCTAAGCCCAGGAGCTGGAGGTTATTAGGAGCTGTGATACCACAGCACTCTACTGAGGATGACAGAATGAGATTCTGTCTCAAAAGAAAAAAAAAAAGAAAGAAAAAGTTCATTAAATTATTGATTTGTAATCTTTTTTTTTTTTTATGTAAGCATTTAAGGGTATGAATTTTCCCTTTGAAAATTTTCCTTTTTACTGAATCCCACAACTTGTATTCCATTTGTCATATAGTTTGAGGAATATTTTGATTTCAACATTAATTTTACCTTGGCCAAATAATCTCTCAGCAGTAGGTTGTTTAATTTCTATGACTTTCTGTAAAATTGAGTGTTTCTGTTTAAGTTGATTCCTAATTTTATTCCACTATGGTCTATGAATGTGTATCATAATATTATTTTGAATTTGTTAAGGCATGTTTTGTGGCCTATGATGTGATCAATCTTAGAGAATAGTCTACATGGCCTGACAATACAGTTCACAAACTCATCCTAGAAAAGTGCTACATACCTCGTTGCTGAATATTGCTATAGTCAGTTTTGAAGTACTCCCCTGGTAAAGCTGTGCAGCAATGCCGGCACCTAGTCCACCCTTCAAAGAAATTTTGAAAACCTTTTTCTAGAAAGCCCATTAGAGCTGTCAGTGTACAGCACATGAAAACATGCAATGATAATAATGAACATCACTTAGCAAGACACCACTGCATGTTGTTATAAACACAACTGTGAGACTCTGATATACCAACGTTATGAAATCTTACTGAGTTGTTTGTAGAGTGTCGCTGATATAAGTGCATGGTGGCAAGTTTATGTATTTAATTATATGACCTTGTACAATGACTCCTTTTCTAGGATTAGTCTAGGGACTTAATTTTCAGACTCTGTATGTGCTGATAAGAAGAATGTATATTCAGTAGTTTTGGGATGGATTGTTCTGTTAGGCCCATTGCTCTGGAGTCTAGTTTAAGTACAGTGTTTATTTAAGTTCTGCTTGAGGGATTGTTTCTGTTCTGTGGATGGGATGTTGAATTTCCAGGCAATTACAATGTTGTTATTTATTACTTTGTTTAGATATAGTAGGATTTACTTTATGAATCTGTATGCACCTGTGTTAGGTGAATAAATATTTAGGAATGTTTTCTCTTCTTGATGAATTGCTTACGTTGCTTTTGCATAATGACTATCTTTGTCTGTCCTTACTGTTTTCTGATATGAGAATGGCTACATCTGCTTTCTTTTGATTTCCATTTGTGTGGAATTTTTCCATAACTTTACAGGATTATGAATGAATCCTGTGGGTTAGATGTGTTTCCTAGAGAATACAGATATTTGGCTTTTTTTTTTTCTGTTTGTTTATTTTTATCCATTCACTTGGTCTATGACTCTTGAGTGAGGAATTCAAGGCACTCAGAGTTATTGAAAGAATTGGTTAAGTGGGATGCCTTCCTGTTAATCCTATTGGTTATTACCTTATAGCATTGTTTTGCCTTTTGAGGCATTATTTTATATGGGCTTTGAGCTCTAGCTTTTGGGTGATTTTATATTGTGGGTTTTCACTGTGCTGACCAATCTGTAATGCAATTCTGATTAATTCCTAGAAACAAACTCCAGTCTGTTATTGACAAATTTCCTTAATGTTTGATTGTCTCAAAGAGTTGTTATTTCTCCCTCATCTAAGAGATTTAGCTTTCAGGACATAAAACTCTAGGTTGGCCATTTCTCAGTTTACCAAGAGTAAAGATGGACTCTCCATCTTTTCTGACTTTTAATTTCTCAGATGAGAAGTCTGCAGTTAGCCTTGTGGGATTTTCCTTTGTAGGTTACCTGGTACTTTTGTCTTTTGTCTTGCAGGAGTTCCTCCTTCATGTTAACTTTGGCTACTCTGATGATTGTATGTTGTGATTGCCTCTTTGTATGACTCTTCGAGGTGTTTGTGGAATTTCTTGTACCTCGATATCTAAATTTCCAGCAAGACTAGAGACATTTCCTAAATTATTCCCTCAAATAGGTTTTCCAACCCCTGTGTGTGTTTTTCTTCTTAACCCTCAAGGATGCCTACAGTTCTTATATTTGGCCTCTTTACATTATCCCATGTTTCTTGTAGGCTTCTGTAACTACTCTTAATTCTCTGTTTTTTATAGTTACCAACTTGGTTGATTCCAGGGTGTTATTTTTGGTCTCTGAAATTCTTTCTTCTGCTGTGTCTCACTTGTTATTAAGACTTTTTGCTGTGTTTAATATTTCCTTGCATGAAGTTTTCATTCCCATAAATTCTCTTTTATTTAAGAATTTAATTTTTTAGTGAAAATTTTTATACATTTTCTAATTTCTTTTGCAGTTTCTTTATGTTGGTTTTCCATTTTCTCTTTTATTTTGTTGAGTTTACTTATAATCCATAGTTGGAATGCTGTACTGTAATTTCAACATTCTGATTCTGGTTGCTACCCATTGCTAGAGAACTCATGTTATTTTCCCGGAAGTGTCCTTTTGCTATGCTTGCCACTATATCATCAAAGTCTTTTGCTCTGAGTCGTCATACTCTCAGAGTTCTTTTGCTGATTTCTTCTCATCTGGAGCAGCTGGTGCTTTTTAGCTTTGGATTTTTTCTTGTTTAGATAATGGCATACACATTTAATCTCTGAAACCACTCATTGTATGACTAAGTCAACAAATGCTGTAAAAAGCATGCAAAATGACCTCTCTGCCAGGTAGTGGTACTTGCTGGATAGAAGATGCAACAATGTTGTTATTCCATCTTACAAAGGCATCTAGTCCCTGAAGAAAAGCACTCAAATGCCCCTGGTGATAGGTGGTATCCTGGAATTTTCAGGTGTGTCTTATTCTCTGCCTCAGCAGAGACATGTGGGAGAGTGAAGTTGGGTAGGACTGGGTTGCATGAGGTTTCCCTTAGCTCCACAAGCTGGCAAGGAATGTTTCAGCAGAGATCAAATGTCTGTTCCCTGCTTTTGAATAAAGCCACCAGAGACTGGCCTAAGTGGCCCCACATGACCAGAAAGATGGCAGGCCCACCTGAGATTCACAATCTGGCAGTCTGGAGCGAGCTTCTCTCCTCTTCACTCCACCTCTCCTGCTTTATGGTTTATCCCTGGTATCTCAAGCCCTCTAAATGCCTTACATCTGTGATGCTGGCCAGGGTGTTCTCTGACCAATCTTGGCCTGAGCTAAGAACACAGACCTCCTTTGGGGGGAAAAGTACCTGGCAAGCATGTTTCAGCTAGAACGCACGCTGGACTCTTGCCTATGTGGATTGTGTGCACCCTCACTTCCTGAAACTAATCCACGTATCTCCCCTCTATGTCCCTGAGCTATAAGGTTGAGACCTGGGGGTATAGAATCTGGCCTGCCAGCCTATCCCTGAGTCCTTGGGGTTCAGTCTCTGACCATCACAAGGAGAATCACACTTGTCCTAAGTTGCCCATAGGATTCCCAGGGAGGGTTGTTGTCCCTCCACCTCAGGGTGTGTTCTCCTTTGATGGAGTTGCTGGACAAGCAGCACAGGGAGGGTGTGTGGGTGGGAGCTCACATTCTAAGCACCTGTCAGTCCCCTATAGGACCCTGGAGGGAAGGTCTGAGCCTCACTGTCTATAGAGGCCTTGAAGGGTGACTCAGTTCTCTTTCTCGGCCATCATGGGTGCCAGAGAGGAGTGGCAGAAAGAGAGCCCAGATGGAGAAAAACTAGCACTCTGCTCGTGTCTGTCCCTCTTTCTGGGAGGCTGCCTTCCCAAAATATCCAGTGCTAGAGTCACACAGATCATCTGGGACCCACTTGACCCCAGTATCTCCTGCAGTTTGAGCTGTTACTGGGAAATGTCAAGAATGAGCAAGACAAAACCTAGGGCATTGAAACCTCCCAGCAAGGACAAGGCACACAGTAAGTAGCCAAGCAATGTGGCATTTGCTATTCTGACTCAGGCCTGTGGAGATGAGAGGCACTCCTGGGGGCTGGGAGCCTGGTGCCCTGTCCAGAGGAATCTTCCAGCTCACTGGCGACAGCACCCTATGGGCTTGTGTGGGCAGAAAGTCTCTCCAGCCTCTTGAGGACCCCTAGATTTAAGGGAGAGAGAAAGAAACTCCCCTGATCCTTCTCACTGGACTTGAAGCCACACAGGTGTTGATCCTGCTGATACCGCCTATGTTTGGTTCTTTAAATTGCTTTTTTCTTACATTACCTCTGTAGAAATTATGCTCAGAAAAGTTTGAGGTTTTTCTAAGAACATTACACAATTGTATTGTTAGCATATTTATTTTTCTTTGTTTCAGTTTCATAAACCTGACTTAATGAACAGCTATGTTAGATAATTTAAAAAAGAAGCATACAGCATAAGGTAAACAGTAGAAAGATAAGAGAAATAAAAAGTAGAAATGGAACAGCTTAAATCTTTTGAATGTCTTTGGTTTTTGAAGAATTCAGCTAATGAGTGAGGAAACTAGCACTAAGTCTTTCATTCATAGATACCAAATGTAATTGAAGAGTTAGAATACACAAGAAAGAGAACTTGCACAAGCGTGACTTATATTCATATCTTAATTTACCAAACAAATAAAAGCATATTATTCCAATAGAAAATCTATATAAGGACAATCCATGAATATCTTTAGATTATAAGAAATTGTTAAGCAAAATGAAAGATATAAATGCCTAACATCAAGAAAAATATTTTTTTTTTAGAGTGGTGAAGATCACCCAGGAGAATTTATTGACTTCTATTTTTTGTTTGTTTGTTTGTTTATTTGACTGTTTGAGACAGAATCTCTATTGTCCTGGCTGAAGGGCCATGGCATCATAGCTCACAGCAACCTTAAACTCTTGGGCTCGAACAATCCTGTTGCCTCACTCCCCATGTAGCTGGAACTACAGGCACCTGCCACAATGCCCTGCTAGTTTTTCTATTTTTAGTAGAGACACGGGTCTCACTTTTGCTCAAGCTGGTCTTGAACTCCTGAGCTCAAGCAATCCACATGCCTGGGCCTCCCAGAATGCTAGGATTATAGACATGAGCCACCATGTCAGGCCTATTGACTTCTTTTGTAATAATGGCACAAAAGAATAAGATTGTGGAAAACTATAAAAAGGTAAAGTTCAAGCACCTCTATGACTCAGCCTTGTCAAAGAGCTTTCAATACTGCCTCTATTCTGATTGGGAAGAAGAGCTGAGAAAATGGACAATTTCTGCTTCAGTAAAAACTTGTAGCCATTGTTATTAGTATAAAAACACAGGGATGTGGACCACAGAGCTGGAAACTGGACTTGGCTATTCCAGTAAAGGGTTTGCAAAGAATTATCTTTCTACCAATGAGGTAAAGAAAATCTGGTGCAAATGAACAAGTAAACCAATTGCCACAGAATTTGTTCTTAAAAGCAAAATTACCCAGAGCAGATGCTGTACAAAGAAAGATTGTAAAGTCCTTCAGGATTTATAGAGTGGCGATGTTAAATGACTGATATGATTTCTCCAAATCAATTTCTTTCATAATTTTTTCAAAATTCTTAATATCCATGAGTGCAAAGGTTGTGCTTCTTAATAGCTGTTATTTTTCTGCCTTGTGTGTAGGTTGCAAATACCTCAAATAACAAATCTATGTGGGTAGGATGAATAACAAAAATTTATTGGAGAACTCAAGCAGGCGATATCTGTGATGTATTTTCATATAAACTTTGAAAAATACATTCTTTTCGTCATTTTACTTATGCTCTATGTAAATATACGTGCATTTCGGATAAGACTCAAGCAAACTTTATGATTCATTGCATTTGATTCATCAACACATTGCTTTTTAAGAATTCTTTGATGTTTTAGAAATCTTGTGTGTCTTTTGGATAAGCCTTCTTAAGCCTTTTCCCCTCAAGTCAGAATGTTATACTTCACTAACTGTAAAGAAATATTCAACCTCTAAAAATTTGCTTTGCAGCAGAAGCCCAGAGATGTTCCAAAGTGTTGCCAACACACATCTCCCTTATCCATAAACAAAATAGAAGTCGGGGATCACATACTTGACAACTGATCAGTGTATCGGAAAATAATCAACAGCAAAGGAGGAAACTGGAAATCCTGTTGTGGGACCAGAGGCAAATAAAAATAAAAATACTGCTTCAAAAGTGAAAGTATTGATAGGCCAGAAGATGAAAATGCATTCTAAATGTGATTTGTCCAGTGCAAGAGAAGGTAAAAGACAAAGAAGAAAAAGTAATCTTTTTTTTTTTCTTGGATTTAAATTTATTCCACAGACAAGAAAAGAAAAAAAAAAAAAAGAAATGTACTCGAAATTGAGTTTGAGATCTGTTTTGGGAAGAACTTGAAAAAATAAAGGCAATATTTTTACCTTTCCATTACGTTGAGATGTATTATTTTGCCCACTAACAAGCACAGTTGTTAGCCTTAGCAATTGCACTGTGGGTAATATTTGTCTTTGACCTAAGGAGTGATACTGAAAGTGTGTATTTCTGGATAATTTCTTACCAGAGTTTTATAAGACAGTATATGAAATAGAAGGTTTAATTTCAGAAAATGAAACAAGTCAAACACATTCATGAAAATGATCAGCTATCACAAAACTGTGTTGCTGAAATTATATGGGTTTTATGTTAGGAATTCATGGATATAAATCCTGAATATATTTTACCATTCCAAAATTCAGATCTCTCCTTTGTAGAATGAGTAATCATGCTAAAGAATAAATAAGAAAATACACATGCAAATGGTTTAGTACCATGTTTCTCAATAGAATATTGTTGTTATAAAGGATTCTATTGGCAGCCTGATGATGAATTATGTACAAACTAGAAGAGGAAGAAAGGATCATCTTATTTCAAACAAAGGCAATTCCGAGGTTCTGGGAAGACGTATCGTTATAAGGGCTACTATGCAACTCACTGTACTCACCAGTATATTAAGTGATATTCTCATTTTTGCTCCTGGTTAGGAAAGAAACACTTGTATCCAGCCAAATGTCCAGCTAAGAACTTTGAAACCTGGATAAAATTTTAAAAACATCAGCTCCCAGAGCAGGCAGAGAACACCTCTGGCAGTCACAACTTCAAGAAGGCCAACTTTTAGGGATACATAGAAACATGTCAAGTGGAGCTGGACATTCTCTGTCACTCAACCTATTCAGAAGCAGCACAATCTGAAACACCAGGCAGAAAGTCATGGCCTGGAGCTTTTCATAATCTCCTGGAGGCACAGAGATAAAATTACAGTACCAAATAGGGTGACTAAAACAGCCAGGATTAGAGGGACTGAAATATACAAAAAAAGAAAGCTACAGAGAATTTAGCTTCTGGCAATCTCTACTCAAAGAATTTATCGTTTCATAAATTGCACTGAATTATAGGAAATAAGGACAAGAAAAACTGGTGGCTTTTGGTAGTCTCTCAGTGCTGCAGAGACAAAAGCAAAAAATGTAATTCAGAGTCCGCTTATCAACAGAAACCCTGGTAAATATCCCAGACATTTAATGGAATCCCTGAAGGCTTACCTCCTAGAAATATGATCAAGCAAGAAGTGGATCAAACCTACACAACTGACAATTCACTTCAAATTAGTGCAGTCCATGATTGGATAAAGGTAATATTTCTGCTCTCCAGTCATTTCATGAAAGAAAAATAAATTCCCTTTGGAACAAGATAACATCACACTGAACATCTACAATGACTCATGCAAATTATCAGACATGCCAAAAGACAGTTCCAAAGCAAGAAAAAAGCTAGACAAAAATCAGACATGAGAAACATACCCACCAACAAGCAGTTATTAGAGTTATCAGATAAGGGCAGTAAAGTAATTTTAGTATGTTTCAAAAATTTGATGATGAAATGGTGACTTTCAGTAGAGAACTAGTATTATTTGAAAACAAATCAAATGGAAAGTCTAGACCTGAAAATTGTGATTATTGAAATTAAGAAATCAATAGATAGATTACAGTGGATTAGACAAAGCAGGAGAGAAGATCGGTGAAATAAAAAATAGGCCTGAAAAGATTATCCCAATAGCAAAACAGAGTGCTGGAAAAAAATAAACTGCCTTAGTTTTACATAGTTTTACTGATGTATAGTTTATAGATCATTACATTTTCCCATTTTAAATGTAGAGCATATTTATTGTAAAGACAAATGTATTTAAATATTATTTCATATGTTCATTGCCACTTTGGTGAAATGTCATTCAAACTTTTTACCCTCTTTTTTATTAGTTGTTAGTCTTATTAATGAACAATAGGAATTTTTTGTACAA
>NW_003852435.1:1888095-1889530 GCF_000181295.1 Otolemur garnettii
CCTGATGTTTAACATTATGTCAACTTGACTGGCCTGTGCAGTGTCCAGACATTTAGTCAAACTCTGTGAGAGTGTTTGTAGATGAGATTAACAATCAAATCAGTGGAATGAGTAGAATCAAATCAAAGCAGATTTCCCTAACGTGATTGGGCCTCTTCCAAACAATTGAAGGCCTGAATAGGCTAAATAAAGACTAAATAAAAGGCTAAATAAAATAAAAGGCTAAATAAAAGGCTAAACAAAAAGGCTAAATAAAATAAACTTCCCCTGCCTAACTGTATGAGCTGGAGCATCTTCATTTCCTATTTTAAATCTCAAAATGAAAAATAAGTACTTCTTGGGTCTCCAGTCTGTTAGCATTTGGGCTAAACTTTATACCATCAGTTCTCCTTGGTCTCCATCAGATCTTGTCACTTAGCCTCCATAAAGTGTTGAAAAATGCGTTAGTCCCTCTGCATTGGCATGGAAAAACACGCTAGTGCCCCTGCATTGGCGTGGAAAACGCGCTAGTCCCTCTGCATTCATGTGGAAAAACGCGCTGTGCCGCTGCATTGGCACAGAAAAGCATGCTAGTCCCTCTGCAGTGGCACAGAAAAACATGCTAGTGCCCCTCCATTGGTGTGGAATGTGCTAGTCCCTTTGCATTCACATGGAAAAACGTGCTAGTCCCTCTCCATTCACGTGGAAAAACGTGCTAGTACCCCTGCATTGGCACCGAAAAACGTGATAGTGGCGCTGCATTCGCAAGGAAAATCGCACTAGTGCCCCTGCATTGGCGCAGAAAATGCACTCGTGCCCCTGCATTGGCATGGAAAAACACGCTAGTGCCACTGCATTGGTGCAGGAAATGTGCTAGTCCCTCTGCATTGGCGCAGAAAAACGGGCTAGTGTCCCTAGATTGGTGCAGAAAATGCCAGGCATTGGCATGGAAAGATGCGCTAGTGCCCCTGCATTGGCGTGGAAAAACTCGCTAGTCTCTCTGTATGGGTGTGGAAAAACACGCTAGTCACTCTGTACTGGTGAGGAAAAACCTGCTAGTCTCTGTCTGCATTGGTTGTTAGTACCGCTCATGGGTCATAGTACCCCGGCACAGTTTTAAGTACCATGCACAGATCTTAGTACTGCTCGCGGGTATTAGTACTGCTGGCGGGTCATAGTACCACACACGGGTTATAGTATCAGACGAGGGTCTTAGTACCGCTCACGGGACCCAATTCTTTATGATAAAAATATACATTTTTTCTAATATATGCAGAGAGTGTCAAAAATGTATAGACATTTTAAGAAGGAAAAAAATCTGTATTAAATTTGTAATACTCAAGTCTCATTTGATTTCTGCAATTGCAAGAGGTGCTCGATATGACTTGTATTAATCTTTTTTATTGGTATATATTGAGTATTATAATTTTAATATATTTTTTTCCTTTCTTAAAAT
>NW_003852435.1:1889739-1901594 GCF_000181295.1 Otolemur garnettii
GAAAAAAAAAGAATGGAAGGTGATCTCAGTGAATACAGAATTTTCCTACTTACTCAAACTTGCCCTGTTGGTTCAAGCCACCTGCTATTATTATTCATACTACTTATTTTGTTTATATATATTTATTAGCTTTACTGTTAACAGTGGATTTTCACGATACATAAACACGTGTAACTTACATAAACCCAATTAAACATGCTCAGATCAGAGTGAACATCCTCCATTCCTTAGTTCCCCAGAGAAGCACAAAATAAATTACAAACAATGGCATAAGTAGTAGAGTTAGTGAGTCTTTCCCTTCTGTTTGTCAAGATTAGTATACCATGGGTTAATAGGTACAAGAAACCCTGAAACTATCTGTTGGCCAAGTCAATGGAAAAAAAAATGTGAATAATTTTAGTGTTTTCCTGACAATTAATAAAGAAGTGAAATATATTGTTCAACCCAGCATGTTTGGGATGGCTTTTATTTGCAGAATTATTTGTAGAGAAACAAAACCTAGTGAAGAGTTAAAAGAAATGGTATACAGAAAAAAGTTAAAAGAGTGGCTTATTAAAAAAATAAAGACACAAAGAACAGAACAAACCATAACTTCAGAATTTTCCTATGAGCATGGCATTTGAATGATTAGATTTCTGACTAAGATTCTCTCTGAGATTATTTTCTACATTAGACATTTATACATTCCCATTACTGTGGAGGATTATATAAATAAGACATATGCTGTGCTTCATGTATGAATATAAAGTACTTCTCAATAAAGAGGTTGTTTATAGATGACTTTGGCCTTATGTGCTAAGAAAATTAACTCATCATCTCCACCCGGTAAGCCAAGTTCAATATGCTCTTTCAGGATGAGCCCAAATGCCACTTTCTTTTGAAAACCTTCCTTTAAAAAATTTTTCCCCTTCAGCCAGGGTAAGACTTCTTCAGAGCTTGTTGGCAATTGGATCAAGCTTCTGCGGGAGTATTTATCTCTTTGTTCTCTAGTTAGCTGTTTGATTAGATTGTGAGTTTTTTCTAAGGCTGAGATAGACTTTTATTTGTTTGTTCCATGCAGCTCACAGCACAGTGCCTGAAGCTTGTTAAATGTTAAAGATATTTGCAGTGCATGAATTGTTAAAAATCTGTTTTTTTAAAGGGCAATATGGTGACTCTTATCTGTGTATAATATAAAATAAATGTGTTAAAAATTTTATTCAACTTGTCAATTAATGGTGGAAACAGTAAGCTATTTTAAAAGTTAAAAGACCATTTAAGAAGCCAGGTTTGTGTGTGCGTTAAAGTGTGTGTGTGTGCGCACGCAATTTAATAAGGGAATTTAAGACTATTTCTGCTTCAAAATAGGTTACTATCTTACAGTGTAATAAACCATAATTTTTGGAGTTATCTCTTCCACAGTACCGAAAATATTTTCTTATTTTCTGGACAAAAGGATAAAAGTTAACATAGAACTTCATTTACTCCAAGGCCTTTAATCAATACTAAAGAGTTATTCAGTCTCTGTATATTTCCCCAGATAAGGTTTAAGTGGCCTTCACGCCACAATGTTATTAAAAAGATATTCTTCCCACTTTTGTTTCTTTATTTCCAGGTTTTGGCTAATTTTTCATAAAAGAGTAAATTAGTATGTTCTTCCTAAATGTATTACTTCAATGTAGGGACATTTCTGCTAAGGGAGATACTATGTACGTGCAGCTCCTCATTTAACTCAAAAATTTGGTTTACAAAATAACCAGTTTAGTGCCACTGACACTGAACTGAGGTCCCGCTGTCAAGCTTTAGTGATTTGATTTCCCACCATTGTTTTAAATATGTTATGTAACTTGATCTTTGAGAAAGGATTATCTTTGAAAACTTAGTGGAAATAAAATTAATGATCACAAAGCGTGGAATGTGCAATAAAAATCTAAATCAATTTGAAAATGGAAAGTAGGGATCAATATTTTAAAAATAATTAGGAGGGGATTGTTTAAGGTAGGTTTTTCACAATTATTAATTATTTTGAATAAAGAAGAAGATTAAATATGCAGTAAATTGCTTTTAGGACTTGTATAAACAATAGACTCATAGGCTAAGAATGGGCCAGAGAAGTTATCCGCTGCAACCCCCTTCATTTCACAGGTGAAGTAACCGAAGCCCAGTCACACCGCTCTTGGTAATTATGAATCACTTTATGAATAACGAGATCATATGGAGTTTTGTGAAAACGTATCATTTGTATATATGAAATACGACCATCGTCTAGGAGTTAACTATGCAAACTGCTGAACTGTTACAGATACACAAAATAAGCACTATATTTTGTTTTACAGGCAGTGAAACCAGGATCCCGAACTGAAGTGACTCATAAAACATAACCAGCTTCACTGTATGCAGTTTAGCACCTACCAAAGCAGCTGGATTTTTAAAAAATGGAAATATTTTGAGGAAATGGAAATGGATTACTGAGTGAAGTGTGTGCCACTTTGTGATTCATTCTAAGAAGAAATTTTATTGCTGACAAAACTTACGTTTTCCAGGGGAAACAACTGATTACGATGAGTCTTATCGTTTTTATTCTTGTGGGGAAAGACGTTTACCAGAAAATATTTTTCTTTGTAGTTTGTCAAAGGTACTAGGACCTCGTTCTACTAATAGACATAGTGTTCACTTAGAAAAGTGGTGGCTAGAATAGTATTTGGGTCTAGAGAATGAGACTGGAGATAAGGAAAGTGGGGAAGAAAGGACTGTCTACTCGCTACCCTCCCACCTCCAAATGGATGAATATCTTAAGAAAAATTCGCTGCCTGGATTCTTGTGGCAAAGTTAACATTGTTTTAAAAGCTCTAATGGTTGGTAAGGCAGGTCTCAGATAAAGGAAAAATATTTTTAAATAGCTGGTCAGTTCAAACAGTATAATGTTGAACTACTTCAAAATATAAGCCGGGTGATCCACATAAGGCTAATCATTTTCCAACTGAGTTGTACAGATTAGCTTTCTTGTACTCAACACAGTGTTTGTTCCAGCTCAGATCTGAGAAAGAATTAGCATCAGGGTTAACTTTCGCAGGCATAGCTTTCCTAATTAGAAGAGAACGCCATTGGCTGGCTATTGCATAGCTCTCAAAATTGGCCTAGAGGCCAGAAAACAAGATTTGGAGAGTGGATGAGAACTAAGGAAGCCTGGGCATCAGAGCCAGACCTGCAGCCTGACCAGAGTATGGTTACGTTCCCCCTGGACATTATGGCTACTAAACTTCGAAATTGCCACCACTATGTTCTTAATACCATTACTCTGCTGTCTCTGGCAAAAACTTTTGAGACAGACTTGTGTTTTCCTAGATTCATTCCCGAATCCTTCCAAATTCATGCCTCAAGTAGGAACGTTGGCTAAGTGCCTGTGTCCACTGGCTAAGTAGCTGTGTCTCCATTTCACCTAAGATTGAATAATGATATATTTACCCAAACTAGGAAAAATAGTTGGAAATCCCTTGGAACAAAGTAAGAACAAGCAAACAAACAAACAAAAACTCTCCATCGCACTGACTCCACCTCAAAGCTATTGAATCCAAATCTTGGAAAAAATGATGAGAATCTGTATTTTTAAACAGTTTGTTCTGCTGTAATGTGACATATGTCTCCTTCGGATCATTGCATTATATAAAAATTACACAACATAAACGATAGGGCTTATGAGAAAAGTGGGGTTAGAACACAGCAAATAAAACCTGCATTAGTTTTTGCATTTAGAAAAAGATAGTACACAGATGAACACAGGAATACAGTTTGACATATGGCAAATGGCTAAAAAATACATAAATACTACTACAGAAGTGGCCTTTTACCATGAAACAGCCCCGGATTTCTGCTGTGGAAGGAGCACTGCGGCTTGTGTTGCTGGCAAGTGATAGTAGAAGGGTTATCTGAAATTGGGTAAAAAGTTATAATACCGCATGTGTATGGGTTTGGCTCATAAAACGTGGTGCATGGAGGCAGCTAGCAGAAGTTTTAAGTGTGTACTTGTGTGCATTTTGTGTATTCCTATGTGGCCTCAGTTCAGCTGAGTACAGCTTTCTGAATTCACCTGTTTCTCCAGATAAAACAACACAGACAAAGGCAAAATTTGCATTATGCTCAAATGCATACCTATAACATTGTGAAAAATACACATTAAAAAAAAAAATCATTGTGTAGAAAGTGTACCGGTGTACTCCTGTGTGAGTCAAAGCATTAAGACCTTCAGGATCTTGGACCTGGATTATTCCCGGTGCTCTTCCTGCCTTTCTCTGTGTTAAAGGTCTCACGATTTCACATCATCTCCCATTTGGTGAGTGGAAGGTAGGGGAGATAGAACCTTTTTTCCTCTTCTCTCTCATAACTCCTCACTTCTCAAGGATTGATTTACAAGTCTTCCCTGTAGACTTCTGAATCACGGGTACCATCATCCCTTATTTACTCCTATCCAAAAGGACCCACTTCCCAGCCTCAAATGAGTTCAGTACCCGACTTATTGTCTCTCTATCCCACCACCTGATACCATTGCAGTGACTTCTAACTTCTTTAGTGGTATCTCAACTGAAACCCTAATCTCTTAGTCCCTAACTTACTTGCGAGTTACTGATCTGCATCTTCTCATCACAGCAACCATTCCCAGCCTAATTATTCCCAGTCTTTTTCATCATGTGTCTCTGTATTATATTAGTTAGCTTAAAAATGCTCTGAGTTATTTGTCCTGTTTTATATATTTCTCCAGTGAAATTTAAGCATAAAACATACTCCGTAGTGTTTAACAATGGCATTTCATATTAGGTCCTTCTGATCTGGCCATGTACAGCTTCTAATACGACTGTCTGAGCCTGTGCTTGGCCATTTTACCACCTTTCTTCACCAAAGGTAAATAAGAACAGAATGCTGGGACTCAACAAATACTAGAAATCCTGCAGCCTTTTTTGTTTTCTTCAAACAACAACAAAAAAAAATGATATGAATGTCCTTTTAATACAAAGACTTTTCTTCTGTATTTCAGCCCTGGCTGCTGCGTTTTTAACTTTTCATTCTGTTGGGGAGATTAAACACAGAGGATCATTATGAGTCTTCTAAGAAGCCCAGGGACTGAAGTTAGATTAAAAGCTATTTATTCTGTGCTTTGTATTTTCTTTGGTCCTTATTTTCAGATTGAATATAAGTTATCTTCAGCACAGATTGCTTTCAGAAAGATTAATTTAACTAAAAATCATACTATGCATTCATTCAATAAACATTTATTTTTAAATGTCTCCTATGATTCAAGGTCTATACTAACCCAAGGTATTTAAAAGTGAATGGAGAAAAAGTTTTGGTCTTTAAAGAGAAGTAGGGAATTCTATGGTGCTCTGCCTATATACTAACTTCCAAAACGGAAACACTTATTACTACCGTTGCTCCCAGTCTGTAGATAGCTCTTGGCTGAATCTCACTTTGGGACTTGCTAATAGCTAAGGAAATCTACCTACTCAAGGTCATGCTCACTTCCTAGAGGAAGCACAGTTCCTGTGACTAGTTAATACGGAGGATTTATTTCTCTTGCTCCAGTTTGGGACAACTCTGAAAAGCCGTCCCAGCTCCAGAGATTGATGTAAGATTTATTGAGTCTTTTAATTGCATCAATTCACTGGTCAACTTCTCTCTGTGTTTAATTCTACTTCCTTCACTTTCCCATATTTTTTAGACATGAGAATACAGAAACACTCTCCAGTAAACTCCCTGTATGCACTTCGTTGTCTCAGAGTCTTATTTTGGGGAAACTTGCCTGTAATGAACAAAAGTAATTGTCTCAATTACATTTAATCACATTCTGTTTGGAAGAACCACCAGGAGTATTAGCAATTTTAATACTGTTTGAAAATTAATTTCATAGAGGTAAGCTCATGTCACTAGAAGAGAGGCGCTTAGCCTAGATTAAGCTAGAAGTGGAATTAGGAAAACTGACTTCCGAACTTAGATTTTAACTTCAGTAGAAGTTAGCGCTGTGGACAGGAAGAAGGAAAGAAAGGGTCTTCTGGACAGAAAAAGAATAGTACATACAAAGGAAAAGACGTATGAGTGGGTTTGGCACATTCAGAAACTTCTAAGTCAGCATGACTTGAAGCCATACATGAGTGAAAGGGGGGAGACCTGGTGATCAAGTGACAGGGAAGACCCAGGTCACAAAGTCCTTGTAGCTCATGTAAAGAACTTTCATTTTTTTACTGTGGATCATTGAAGTATTGATATTTTTTTGTAGAAAAGACAGAAATGTTATATAGGCAGCAATATGCATGTGGGTTGGTATAAGATGGGTATAAAAAATGAAGTCTCCTTAAGGAAGATGTGGGAACTAAAGTAGAGAGAGGTACAAAATATGATAGTGCAAGACAGTTGTAATAGGAGGATTTTGCTGCTAACTAGATTTAGAGGTAAGAATAAGGAGACATACTTTGGATGTATGAGCTGATAGGGTGTTTGTGAACACACAAAAGAATGCATTTGAGAGAGAAATCTGCTCATTTCAGTTTTGAGTACATTGAGTTTGAATGGATAAGGATATACGGTCAAAAGAAAAGTGGAGGGGAAGAGGGAGAAGAGCATACAGATCGTAATTAAAAATATGGCTTGGGCTCTTGAGAAGAATATGGACAGGGTAAGGAGAGATGAAAAGAGAAAGTGAAATTTGGGGAAATCTCTATGTTACATGTAGACTGAAGGGAAGGGGCCACAGGAACAACTTCCGTCCTTGATACTGTTGTTATGGTTTACAATCTACTTCTTAAAAAAGTGAATTTATATTTAGGTTTTCAAGCATTATATGATTTTTTTCCATTGAATTGTTTTTCGCTATACTTTTTTCTTGCAACAATTACATTTGTAATAATAGTATAAATGAGAAAACTAACTTAAACTAGGTTACATAACTGTGGCTGGGCCATTTATTTGAAAGATAAGAAAGTAAAGATTAAGAGGGAGTTCCAACTTGTTTACAAATTACTTCCACCTATTTATAGTGGAATATGAGTTTAGTTATGATAGTTTTATGAACCCAATTTGTTTGAAAATATTTAAAAATTTTTCTATGCGTAACATTTTCAACATTTCAAACTCTCCTTTCTTTACTTTTGTTCCTTCTCTATCACTCTTTCTACTTTTTCTTTCTCATTTAAAGTTAAAAAACTATCTACAAAAATCAGATGCACTGCAAATGTAAAAGTCATGCTCTACTTGACCTTTTAATTATTTAAGTCAAAACATTTAATTTATTCATAAGGTAAGTTGTATAATCTTGCATGATATTATATTTTACCTCATCTATGGCACATGACATCATTCAATCTCAAAATTATTTTCATTTTATATCTAATATCATTCTTTTTTTTTTTTTTTTCAGTTTTTGGCCAGGGCTGGGTTTGAACCTGCCACCTCCAGCATATGGTGTCAGCGCCCTACTCCTTTGAGCCACAGGTGCTGCCATCTAATATCATTCTTAATATGATTACATATGGCATACTTCATATCCCCCCCAAAGATGCAGTTATTTAATTTTTTTCTCCTTTATTTAGGAAAGACTGTTTTTCGGTGGCTTTCAGTTCTCATAAGTATTTAATTAAATGTAGACTGTATGGTACATTGGTGACCATCAAACATTGTCTTTCAGCAGGCAATAATTAAAAAGGGCAAAATATTCTAAATGAATTTTTAAATACCTTCTTCTAATCATTAAACACAGTTACCACAGCCATATTTTGTAAATGTAAAACACTGGAGTTCTCACAAGTATGCTCGTCACAGTCATTTTTTATTGATGATCTATCTGAGCTTCATTTCCTAGCTGAGAAACCTTGTCGGTCAATTTATTCCAACATAACACCATTTGGTCGGGTGGTTATTAATCCTGTAATTGTTCACGGCATGCCAGAAATAATTCAGTTAATTATTACAATATGTCTTACTTTGCCATGCTTCTCTATGTCAAAATACCCTTTGCATATATTGGAGGGAAAATCAGCTGCCTATTTTAATTCTAGACATAAAATTGATTACTAACTAAAAATACAAAAGAAAGACATTTTTTGTTTTTTCTACATAGAATATCTGCTGCCCTATGTGTCCCTAGATAAATCATAACCTCCCAATTTTAATTGACCCATCACATCTATTCTTAGAAACAATCTGAAAGAATCATCTTAACTGAATATTAGTTTCAATTAAGTGCCGTGGTTTAAAAATTCACCCTAGATCATATTAAAAAAAATTCATTTTTCTAATCCAATATGTGGAAATAGAGCTAATGTCTACAGTTTCATTACAGTCATGAAATTAAATGTTGTAGAGTTAGGTAAAAAGTTGCGATGTTGTATATAATAACTTTCATAGACAGAATTAAATTTGGTTAAAGGTATTTGTGGTTGGATATGCTTGAGTGGATTCCAGAATGTAAAATCCTATCAATAAAACATATAATGTATGGATTATTGCATTCTAACACTCACAATAGGTTATTTTAGTTCACCATGGAAATGGAAAATGCAATATTCATTATGCAGACTTGTGCTTGCATTAAATCAAGTTCAGCAGAAGCTTTCCATAAGAGAAGGGAACATAACCACTGCTTTACAGTTAGCTTTTTTAGCTGGTCTCTAACTAAAAACAAGAAAATGAACATGTGCTCATTAACCAAATTAATACTCCTCTCTTAGATTGAAATGTTGCAGGAAGACATGGCCCAATGGAGAAAACAAACACCCAAAGACCCTGTTTACAAGAGGAAGGGCTTTATTTCAGCAGGTGGAGCAAAGGCACAGAAGAATTCAAAATGTCTGTGCTCTCCAGCTGGCTCAGTCTTCTCCTTTTTATCTCTAGTCGAAAAGTTCCAACCCATGGGTACTTTTCCCATTGGACAGTTTGAATCAAGCTGGAGAAGTGGGCTTTGGCTTTTACAGAACTGTGGGCTTTTATAGAAGCAGAAGCAAGTGTTAGCTTCCAAGTCCAAGGAAGTTAAGTTTCTATAAATTCCTAAAAGCTGAGTCACCATGGGGAGGACCTCACAGGTATATCCTTTGGGTCTCCTTGAGAAGACTATTGTCTTAGACCTTACGTTTTCTGGGTATTCTCTCTCATAAGGAATTATAGTATTAATTGGCTGTAGTCAAAAGACCTTGAAGAAGTTTAAAGGCAGAGCAGATTTCATTACTATTGATGGTGACGAGGAAGTTCAGAAACAAATAAATAAAACATTTCTTCTATTTTATATAGTACAAATCACCTGTGATTTGGAAGGTAGAAAATCATGAGGTTAGTGGGAGATCACTTAATTTGGGGTGATTTTGACTCAGGACTTGCTGTATTAGGGTATTAGGGTATTAGGAGTTAAGGCAAGCCCTCTAAATATTAACTTATATATAAAAATGATATAATTATTTTGCAGATCAGACATAAAAGTGAAATGATGTATTGAGAGAGGATACCTGAGAAGGGTGAGGTCTGGGAGAACAGGTCTTCTCAGGGAGACCACAAGGATGCACCTGCAGGGTCCTCTCCATGGTGACTCACCTCTTGGGAATTTGTAGACTTAACTTCCTGGAACCTGGAAATTTCCAAGTTTTGTGAAATCCTGTAGTTCTGTAGGGGCTAGACTAGCATCTCCCACTTGATTCAAACTGGCCAATGAGAAGGGTAGCTGAGGGGTAGAACTTTTTGACTGTCAATAAAAGGAGAAAGACCAAGCCAGTCGGTGAATGTGGCCATTTGGAAATCTATGCTGTAAGCTCCTGGCCGATGAATAAAGCCCTTCCTCTTATAAACGTGGTGTTTGAGTGCTCTTTCTCTCCATTGGGCCTTGTCTTCCTGCAACAGTATGAGAATATCTTTTTTTTTTTAATTTTAAGTGCTGTACACTTGTAAAGCCTGATGTTAAGATTACACATTTGCACCTATACTATTTAGAATCACACACCAGTGTTAACATTTATTTGCAATGAAATTACTTATTCTTTAGTTCTACTGACTATTTGAGCTATTTAATAGATTAGTATATTTTATTATATTTGTGGTATATGTGATTTAGATAATAAAGAAAGTTATCAGTCTTTGTTGCCTATTCCTAAAGTTTGAAAAACACTGGGAATTTCCTGAGTGATAGGAATTCCTTTGTTATGCTAATAAAGTCACACAGGTTGGGCCCCTATATACTTCAAAATGGAGACAGAACCCCAGAGAAACCAACCATATGGTTAGAAGATTGGGATTTGGGGCCAGTCCAACTTCCAGGAGTGAGAGGAGTTCTGGAGATGGAATCCAACAATGTTGACAGTGATCTAATCAATTGTGCTTGCCCAAAGAAATCTCAATAAAAACTCTGGACATAGACTCTCAGTAAAGTATACTGTTAGTAAACCCACTTAAGAGGATGACAGATCTTTCTTTGGGACTTTCAGTCTCCCCTCTGTGTGTTTCTTTCTCATTTTACTATTCCTGAATTGTGTACTTTGTAATATGCAGTAAAGCTATAATCATGACAGTAATGGTTTCTTGAAGTCTGTGAAACATTCTAGTGAATTATTATTCTACTAGGAAGGAAGCTATGAATTTATATCTTGTCAGGCTACAGTGTGGGTGGCCCCTGAGATTTGTAGCAGCATGTAAGATAAGTGCAGTCTTATGGAAGGTTGAGCCATTAAACCCCTGGATTATGACACTGACTCAGGGTAGTTAGTGCCAAGATTGTGTTGCAGTTCACTCACTTAGGGTGGAAATAGAACATTTGTGATATTTGCCCACAGAAGAGAAAAACACAATTAAACTCAGGTGGTGGGGGGAAGAGGCAGGGGGAATTGGTGTGTTCTCACCTAATGGGCACAATGTAAGGGTATATGGCACACCTTCTGGGTAAAGGGCACAACTGCAACTTGGATTCTACCTAACAAACATGAACAATGTAACCTAATTAACTGTATCTCATAGTAAACAGAAATAGAAAAAATGAAATTGAAAATGAAAATATTGATATAGAAAAGAAATAGTACTTTCCCCCCAAACATGGCAATATGAGTGCACACTAAAATAAATAAACAAATACCCTAAGAATTACTATAAAAACTTTCCAAGATACTATACTAACTATCAGTAATTCAGGAAATATAAGCTGTATGTAGTTTGACCTGCCCTGATATAAATCAATTGAGTCAAGCCATATAATTGATTATCTTTGAATTTAAAAATGTAATTATATTTTTAAACTTATTGACTTTCAGTAAGTAGATGTGTCAAAATTTTAAGGAACAGTGTGGCAGAATATATATAAATCTAGGAATGCTGTAAGAATAATAACAAAATACCACAGTCCTTTAAAAATGCACACTAAAATTTAAATGAAGTAACAAAAAATTCCAAAGAACACAAAGAAAGAGGAAACTGAGAATATACAGATGTCCTATTAGAGAAAGGGGTGAGAATGGTGTTATGGTTGATGTTGGGTTACCAATAAATATGTTGGAGTTTTAATGTCCAGAGAGGGGCATGGGAAACTATGTGTAGCATACGTAATTAAGAGTTGGAAATGGGGCCACCCTGCTTGAAGGTCTTCATACTCAATTAAAATCTGTACTAGAAAGAAAAAAAAATATAAAAATCCTTTTGTTTTCCTGGGAGCCTGATAGATTTTGTAGTCTATGCTTTCCTCTTATTGTATATATTAAAAATCTATTAATGAGCTTGCAAAAACGTAAACTATACCCAGAGGCAAAAACTAAGTCAAGGCAGATGTCCCAGAATAAATGGAACCAACTGTAGTTGGTTTTAGCCTTGAAAATATTTATCTTGGGTGGTGTCTGTGGCTCTAAGAGTAGGGCACTGGCCCCATATAC
>NW_003852435.1:1902051-1906560 GCF_000181295.1 Otolemur garnettii
AAAAAAAAAAAAAATGAAAAAAGAAAGAAAAAGAGAAGAGAGAAAGGAAAAATATAACCACCAGATCAGGTGATGTAAAGGGAATTTGTCAGCTTTGCTTTATATCTGAAACTATAATATAGAAAGTTTCCCCCAGTATTAGTCACAATGGAAAGATATTTCACATCACATAGGTTTATACTTTCCCTACTTTCATGATCCAGGAATCTTCATATGTGGGAATTATCATTACGATTAGCCTTCAGCAAATTGTGTCTTGTGGGGACTGGTTGAAGGCAAAGCACAATTGCCTTGCATGTGCAAGACCTCAACTGAGGCTGCACAGTATTCTCATTCAGAGAGAGTAAGCTCACAGTCCCCAGCTAAAAGTACACAAGAAAGAAATGCACAGCAAATAAGAGTTAGCAGGAACAGTAGTAATAGATCACCAAAAACTTCCTCGCTTGAGGTGTCAGAATCATCAGGTGGAAATGTGCACAGAGTCATAAACCATCACTGCAATCCAAATTAAAACCATGATGCACACCCATAAAAATACTTAAAATTTAAAGTTGATGAGTGTTGGAGAGTTTTAGGATCAACTGTGATTCTCTGTAAAAGAAAAGTAATGTGTTTCAGGGGAAAACTATGCGTTCTATAAAGTACTCTCCTAGAAGCTGATTCTAGACTGCCTTTGAACTATTATATTTTACAACGAGTTAGCCACATGTAGTATATCCTTTTCAGTTATCTGATTCTACACCTCTTTATTGTCTGTGAGCTATTTTCAACTTCACATGAAAGTGCCACCCCCCTTTGGATTATATATCAAAACGAACTGTAACATCTGCTTGTTTCTCTCATTTAAATAAAGCCTTTAACATAGTTTATACTTGTATGAGAGTCATAATTTTACCCATTTTTAAAAATTGTCTTTTAATAACATTACTGTTAGTGCATAAATTGGACTATTGCTTTGAAAAACTGGCAGTATTTACTTAGGCTGAATCTATCAGTATTGTACATGTCTATTGGTACACAAAGGTGTGTGTAAGAAAGTTTGCTTATAAAAGTGCTATTTGTAGTAGCTCATGACCAGAGACAACCCACATACCCAGCGTAATGGAGAAATAAATTGTGTTATAATACCCCAAATTGACGTATGTATCCAGCAGGGATGATTAAAGAAACAACAAAACAAATAAAATAAATCTATAAAACATGAATTAATATGACAACAGCAGTGGTTACCGAAAGAAACCTAAAATGAAGACTACATAAAAATGCAATTATGTAAAGTACAAAAATAGGTATAATTAATCTATAGTGTTAGAAACAGCTAGCTATTGAGGACTGTGGTTATCATTTGGGGCAAGCAGAGTAATAACTGGATTGAGGGCTTAGAAAAGATTCCAGTACCCTCATGCTAGTATCTTCTGTTTCTTGTTGTGGTTTTCTCTGGTTTGGTTTATCTGGACGTATTCACCAAAAATGTATCAAGTTCTCTCTATATAAATTTTACCCATTTTTGAAAATTATCTTTTAATCACATATATTGATTGTGTATAAATTGTCATACTCAACAAAATATAGTCTATTTTTATATATAATATGTACATATGCTTAAAAAGAATAAAGTAAATATATTTTCAGATAAAGGAAGAGTACATGTACTTACACATAAGTAGTTTCTTCAGCTGAAGCAATTGCACACAAGCTTTCTGGACAACATGTATATCAAAAAGTGCTTTTATATATTTTGTTCTGCTTTTTGAGATATATATATATGTATACATATATATGCATATATATTCAATTCATATATACATACATATACATATATAGTCAATTGAATATATGTATATAATTGACTATATATGTATATAATATATATCTAATATATACATGTATATATCAGAAAGAAGATAATTGAACTTAGGAGGAAAATTTAAAATGCAAGAAAGAATGGTGGCAATTTTTAACATATTGGAGAAATCTACACAAGCATTGGTCACTTATGTTCAAATTTTGGAATGTACAAAGAAGACAGAACTGGAATATGGAGTAATAATAAGACAGAAGGAAGTTATGAAATGGATGCTTGGTTTTAGTTAAGCTCCACTCCACGGCACCTCCACTGTCCCTGACCTTACATTTAGAATCCCATTTGTGCTCTGGGCTACACTGAAAGTCTTTCACCATCTAGGTGGTCCTCCCCTGCCTCCCGTGGGCATCCCAGCTCAGTGAATCCATTTCTGCCTCCCAGAATTTGAGTCAGTGCCCAGAGCCATGGTCCCCTGTTCCCTTGCTCAGAGAGGTGTGTCAAACAGAATGGTTATGAATATAGACTTCTGCAGCTGACACTAGAAATTCCTCTGGTTCTTCTAAGAGGGTCCAGAAAGACTTGGGAGGTACACAAATGCGATCACTTAAGCAGCTGCTTTGTCAAGGTCTTTTGCTTTCTTGGCTTCTTTGTTGTTGCCTGTCATAACTTTATCAATTAAGGTATAGATGATGAAGGGGACATGGCAAATCTGCCTTGTCCATAGAATTCCACTTACACTGTTAACATTTGCTCTGCCTAAGTCATTTGCACAACAAAATCATTAAGGAATTCATTGGGGAAGTAAGGATTCTCCATTCTGTACACCTGGCCTTTGAGTTACTGATACAATTTAACAGAACAGATTTTTGTTGATATCGTTCACTAAGGCGTATATACTCGTACTTTCTGGTGAATATGTGAAAACCATATGCAAGTAATTTGTGGACTTTCAATCCATTTGTCTTACATGTGTTGCTGCTTCTGCCGATGGAGGTTATCAAAAATTGTCTAGAAAAATATTCTGAGAATTCCTAAGTGCACTTGAATCTAGGTTAATGAGAACTACATTTATTTTTGAGAAATCTTCACTGAATTCTGCATGTAATATTGTCTCAAAACTGAGAGTGAATATTAAGTTGAAGCTTGTGAAATTGCTGGGGTTTGACCATTTTGATCTATAGAAATAGCAATTGCATATGTATACTGTTTTATTCACAAAACAATTCCATTGTATCATGATAATTTATAGTTTGTTTATATATGCTCGATTTATTTTTCTCACTTCATTTCTTCAGAGGGTGGTGGCCAATTTTCAGGTGAAAAACTGTACTATGATTTCAATGGAGAGAATCAGATTGGGAGACAGCATTTTCAAACTCTCTTTCCAAGGAATTTGAAAGTTGTGTTACTTTATGTTTTGACAGATAGAGAAGATGGATACCTGTCTAGTTTTCTTTGCTGTTGAATCTTCCACCCTGAGAAGCGCTCAGAACTATCAGGTAGTTAATAGGCATAAGTGTGAATGAACAAAAGAATGCTTTTTTTTAATCACTTGTGAATCTGGAAGACAAAACCAGATATGATACAGCGTCACCCCTTTGGGGCTGGACAAGGGATCCCCATTTCCTAGGCCCAAGCAGGCTCACAGACTAGCTTGAACACAGACCACGTTCCCAGGGCCCCAAACAGGATCATAAAAACCCAGTCTGACCAGTGTTTCACACAAGCTGCCCCTCAAAGAAAATACTTTATACAAGAAGCTGCCATTGCTGCAGCAGAGACCACACTCTAAACAGGCCAGCATTCCAACACAGGGGCAGTTTACAATTAACTCCTACCTTCAAACCCTTGGTGCCAAATGCTTGTGACATTCCATCTCCCCCAAACCTCCCTGCCAGGAGGATAGGCAAAGCGGGCTATAAACCGCTAGATAGAAGGCCCAAATGGGCTACCACTTGGGTCCCCACTCTGTTGCACCAGGTCTTATGTTCCTTCTTATCTATCAATAAAATCTATCCTATTACTTACTCACAGTAGTGGCCCGTGGATTCATTTTTTGAATATCTGAGCCCAAGGACTCAACAGAGAAAGTCTAGCTACAGAAGCTAATGTTAATTGAATACTCACCATGTTCTAGGTACTTTTTACTTTAAAAATATGTATTACAATTTCTGATCACAAAAGTAACATATATGTATCATAAACAACTTCAAGCATTCTAGAAATATGTAATAGAAAATGAATTTCTATGTAACCCAGGTCCCAAGGCACAATTTATGTTGTGATCTTTTTAAATATCAAAAAGATATTCCTCGTGATTTTTAAAAATTATAACTTTTGTATACTATATATTCAAAGTCATCCTTAAAACTAAAATCCAGTTCATTGGTTTAGGTTTAGAATTGCTTTGCTCTGTCATCATAGGAACTCTTTTCCCTTTGCCTAGCAGTGAAGTTCAACTCCTTTTTTTCCCAAGAATGATGTGAATGCTTGAGAACATGCCTTATGTATAAGGTCTGGTTAGTTCTCCTATCCTCACAAAATTTTTTATCAGTAGGCAATTACTATCCCCAATCTTTTTTTTTGAGACAGAATCTCAAGCTATCACCCTGGGTTGAGTGCCTTGTCATCATAGCTCACAGTAACCTCAAACCTTGGGCTTAAGCGATTCTCTTGCCTCAGCCTCCCAAATAGCTGGGACTACA
>NW_003852435.1:1906586-1934648 GCF_000181295.1 Otolemur garnettii
AGCATGGCTCAGAGATATTAAGGAACTTGCCAGAAGTTGCTTTTCTATTTGAATATTTGAAATTAGCTCACTGAAATGCCTTGTGCACCATGGACCTTATCTTTTCTATTTGGTAGCAATTCCAAAAGGAAAAGTGTTCAGTGAATCTAGACCTGCAGGGACAGTATTATGGTGTCCATTTATACAGACCAGCTTAGTAACATTTCAGTTTTTACATTTGTCATCAACTAAGAATAATGTTTGACTTTAAATTTGAATATAAACACTTCAGTTTCGTGTAAAATAATCAAACAAAGGAAACACAAGTGGATCTGTTTTGTGATAAAGGTAGCACTTGGCTCAAGTGGAGTAGAAATAGGTATGTGTAGCTAAAAACTTATACTACACCAGCATAAGTTAAAAGGCTAAAAATAATCGTCATAGGAAAAAAATTAAATTGTATACACTAAGAAAAGATACCTTCTAAAAGCAGCAATGCAGTAATTATTACTTATACTAAAAGATTTATTTAGAGACACCGGGATTTGCAATTTCCATCTAACTGGTAAAGATCTTATTTCTGTCATCTGAAAGGATCATTTAGATTCTTTGCAACAAGCATACTGGGAAAATACTTATTTGTAAGTACAAATAACTTAATTTGCTCTTGAGTATTTTAGAAATGCCATTAATGCCTGGGTGTTTGTGTGTTAACCTGAGAGCTTCTCTGATAAAAGAGAAGATAGCTGAGGCCAGTATAGAAGAAAAATGGTGACGTTTTCTAAACCTCCACAAACAAAAAGCTGTGGGAGGCTGCCTAATCATTTGTCTTATACACAGAGCGTATGTTCACATACCTGTGTCTTATAAACCTAAAGGCATCTACTGCACGTACCGAGTATTTATTTTCAATCATTTCCAACCCCAAAGGCCTGGACAATACAAACCCAATTTAAAGCCTAACCAAATCGTCTTCCCTTCTCTGTATTGCAACAGGTTGTCTACCTCGTATTAAGGGGGGAGGTCTTGGCTGTCTCTCTGATTGGGAGCCCTTATTTCATTTCAGTTTTCCACTAATAGTCTGAAAACACTTATACCAAAGAGTTAAACATGTTCCTGATGCCTAGTCTGCAGAATCAGTCTATGTTTCTCTCTAACTTGGGCTGTGGTCATTGCTGGTTTCTTGGATACAAAATAAATGTATCTGCTAAACATAAAATTAATAGGTCTGGCTTGGTAATGGGATCACTGCAATAGCCTTGTCTGAAAGGCAGCCTGGCAGCAGATCCTGGACCCGGATTTCAAACACAGAGAGTCCTTTTAGCAGTCCAGACCTTGGCAGATTACCCAGACACAGGCTTTTCCTTTCTTTAAAATGGGGTATGACTATCTATCTCATGGTAGTGTTGTGAAGATTAAATCAAAGGATATAACACAGAAAATAATTCATATATGTGAACTTCCTTTGTCCATAAATATTAATTCAATTAGCTTCCACTCTACTTGGCAAAAACACAATGTTGACTTTTCCCTTCCCCTGAGGAAGATATGGGGTATGATATTCTGGATTTCAGCCTACCGGGGTTTTATGCTTGCCAAAATAAATTATAAAGATGGTTTGGCTCTATCTTATAGATAGAGCACCAAGAAATTGGGTCCACTGCTGTCATTTTACTCCCAGATTCTTTTCATCTGTCACAACACAGTACTTATGAAAAATGAAACCATAAATTCAATTTAGAGGGCAATTTGCAGCTAATCTTTAGAGTAATTCCAGTGTGAATAATGCAGCAATTTGGATGCATGGTCAGTCAATTCAGCCCTGATTTATTAGTATTTAAGAAATCTTTCTTTCATTAATGATAATTACTAAACAAGAGAAAATAACTTCTCCAACATTATCTGCCATCATATCAGGTTTCCAGTTCTGAAAAATGGTTACATTGTCAAACTTATGACAACAAAGAAAAGGTTTGGTTTTGTTATTTAAAAATACAAGATCTGTTTAGATTTTGAGCAATCACTCTTTCCAGCTCTTGAGTGAACTGCACAGTCCTAGGTTATATCTGCCTTTTTTTCTTTTTTCTGAAATGACTCCCATTAGAGTTAACATTTTGAATATCTCAGCAGAAGGACCCTGGGATTTGATATTGATTTCCAGCACTCCAGGATGTATTAAAATCTAGCTGCACAGAGAATGACATTTTTGTTCATGTCTAAGAGTCGAGTTTATCTGAGAATTTTTCCTAGTTATTAAAACTCCACATTCTGACATATCCAATATACTCTGAGTCAGTGCACTTACAAGCATATGTTTAAATAGAGGATAACATCACATTAAAATCTAGAAAGAGCAGTTCTCAGAAAATGTTTACATTCATTTTCTTTTCTGTATTTTATTGCCTGGGCTTTAACTGCTGCATGTTTAACTATAGAAACAGGTATTTCTAAACAAAGCCAAACACAACAGGAAGATGTAATGCCATTTTATTAAAAATTGTTTTTGCTTCACTATTAAAAAAAAAAAAAAACCCACCTTATTTCCTATTCATCTTTCCCACTCCATTTCATCTATCTGAAAGTCAGGGCCATGAATCGTCCAGATTTTGTATTATTCCATTAAGCGGGAACAGTACTTTCAGTCCCAGGCATATAAAATTCCCTTCAGTTCTGGCATTCATTAAAATGAAGTAAATAAACAAGAGGTGAGTGATGGCCCCAAGACTGTAGCAGTGAGCCACGCCATTAAAGGTGTTATATAATACAAGGACGGGAGGGCAGGTGCTCCTGGAAAGGCGCCGTTAATAGTGGCTGGTCAATTGTGATTTTAGTGCTATGCCATTATGTGCCAGATAATCTATGTTGCAAACTGACCGATATTACTGGTGAAGTTTTTCCCAGAGGTCATATATTGTATTTGTAACCTTAAAAATATATTAATAGTAGGCATTCAATAAACCCTGAACATAAGTAAGGGTGGAAAAGGAGAGAGCACATTAACCTTTCATTCACTTCATGGCTTTAAGTGACATGAATTGACAATACTCAATCCAAATGACTTCTGTAACAGAATGAGCTGGCTCTAGGGCGTTTGTGCCCCCCGCGAAGCTGATCTGCAGAGGCTGGGTGTGTTTCCCTCTTTGTGGAAATTTTGCTCTTGAACGTAGGTTCTGAACTCTCCCTCTAAAAGGAAAGAAGACTCTTCAACCTGAACTCTCATTTCTAGTAGTTGTTTCTTGACTATAAAATGAGGTCGGGGGGTGAAATTAAACCCAGGGAAGCAAGGAGATGTGAGTGTACGTTTAAAACTGGCGTGGCCTCTGTGCCAGCCATGTCTTCCTTGCCAGGAGTCAAAGTTCAGTTCTTTTAACAGATAACATTGAGAGGATGGTCCAGCTCTGTCTTCATCCCCTCCTCCAAATAGCAACAACTTCAAAAATTTCTCATTTTCTCAAAAGATAACAATAGTTATCTTTATGCTCTTTACTGCCATACCGGGAAAATGGAGTGCCAGTCTACCAGCAAAGATTCTGTAAGTGTTGGCTTAATTACGCCTAATTATTTGCATGAGAGTTTTACATTTTAATTTATGAGTTTTTTCTTGGTTTAGAAAGTAAGCACAGTGTTGTCGTTTTGTTTTGTTTTAATTTTCTATTGCCCATAAAAAAAAAAAGGCAGGTAGCTGAACACTTGGGGTATTTACAATTTTTGCTACATCAGAAGAAAATATTTCTTCGTAAGACTTCCACTTTTATCAGGATTCGATTATTTTCAGTGTTCTGAGCCTGAAAATCACCTACTAGGCTTGGTCATGTTTGGAGGCAGAGATTTTCTGGCCAATTGGAGCTCTGGTGAGGGCTCTAAACTCAGTAGAAGCAGCTAGGTGAGGCTGGTGCCTTCCCTTTGAGTAAAAAGCTGATTAGGTTTCTTTGCCTGAACCTGGGTCATATTTGCAGTAACTTAAATCCCTGGGTGTCTGAAAAACGTCCTAAAGCATTGTTTACCTTACCTGAAATCCTGTAGGTTCATTTTATTTGCTTATTTATTTAATTTAACAGTGAAGTTTGTCATGTCTGTTTGTTTGGTTAGCTGAGTTCAGGTCCTTTTAAAGTCAAAATGGTTGCTTGTCTGGTCTAACTATTTGAAGTGGTGATTTATTTATCAATTTATTTTGCCTACTCTAGGATATGTGTTTATTCAGGGAATTCTAGTGTTCTCAGATTGCAATTTAGGTTTAATTTTTTTTTTTTGAGCCTTTTAAGTAACATAAATCATGTCTGCATTTCTTGAAGACCTGCCCTCTATGCGGCTCCCAGACATCATTCCCTCCTCATCAAAGGTAATTGGCTCATTATTTGGGTTTCAATAGTGCTTTTTATTATGGTTTTATCTTTGTTCTTCTTATATGTGCTTGTTTAATTTTCTGATTTCCTCTCTAAAGCTCATTGAACTTTCATGCAGAGTCTAATTCATCTGGGGGCACTTGCAATTTTTTTATAGTGTGTGCTACATAGTAGACAATATACATGTTTGCCTGTACATTTCAAAGTGTTTTTTAGCTTTCCTGAGGTACAATTGGAAATAAAGTTGTATGCATTTAAAGTGTACAATGTGATAATTTGATATATGTATATATTGTGAAATTTTTATCACAGGTTAACACATCTGTCACTTCACATGGTTACCTTGTGGGGGGGGGCGATAGTACTATCTTAGGAAATGTCAAGTATACAAAGCAGTATTATTAACCACAGTCACTGTGTTTGTACAGTTGAATTCCAGTTTCACCTGTCTAACAGCTCCCACGTGATGCATGTGCTAACGTCACATGTATGATCTATGGATGGCGAAAAGAAAATTACTTTGTAACAAATGCAGAATGGCAAGGCAGACCCCAGACCTACTGAATCAGAGTAATTCCTATGTTAAAAGTTTAGAAATAGTTGTGTATCTAAGTAGGTCAGTGGTTTCTAAAGTATGGCTAGCAGACCAGCGACATTCACACTACCTGTGAGCTTTTTACCAAAGGTAAGTTTTGGGCTGTAATACTGATGAACTGAATGGGAGACTGGGGTGAGGGCACAACAATGGCCGTGAGCTTTCCAGGTGATTGTGATGCGTGCTGAAGTTTGAGAGCCACTGTGCTAAGCCCCATCTTGGGAAAATAGTCAAGCATCACCTGGTCTACAATTCATGCAATGCAGATTCATTGATTAAATTAAATGAGTGATTTAAATATGGCAACTACAGATCAGAATAATAAAGCCATTGGTACAACTTTGAGAATGGAAATGGATTTGTATATACATACCTACATATAATTTAAAAACACATATATCCATTTATTGTGACTCAGAAATAGACCTATTGTCTTACAAAAATATTAAATTCATTTTAGTCCAAGCTTGTGATTGAGCCTGTGAGAATATAGAGGCTGATACTGTTTTTGGTGATTTGTCCCAGATTAGAGAATAATGACACCTAGGCCAGTGCTTTCTCCAGTTTATGATTTTTGTCAGTAGATGTCTCAAGTTCATTTGATTGTTTCTGGACATTTTCTTTTTTTCTTAATTACGTTCACGTCATAAAAGCATCATGAGTGGATGGAATTCAGGTACTTCATATGACAACACCCTTATTTTGCAGAAGACACTAAGTGGTCGAGAAACAATGTGGTTACTTTTATGTTACTGTGGGATTGTAATTTTCTGAGCAAAAAACAACAACATGCTACAAAAGAGAGAAAAACATACAAATATTTAAATATTTTTCTAAATCCATTTGTTCTTCATTCTAAGAGCATTTGAGCCAGAGCTGTTTACTTCCTTTATGGTGAAGACATTTGTTCTCATTCAAAGGATATCAAAATCCGCTGCCTCTGAAACTAAATGCTTTCCTAGAAACTAAATGTTTCCCAGAGAGATCTGTTTACTTTAGGAAGATAAAATTTCATTCTCTCTCTCTGTCCTGTTCTCCCCTTCTCCATTTTGCTTCCTCTCTCTGGTGGTTGCCAGTTGAGAGGTCATCATGCAGTTCTAGAGTTGCAATTTTGAGGTTGCTTTCTTGTCCCTCCCACCAAACAAAAAACACCTGCGGTATCAACAAGCTATCTCTGATTGTCTCTGCATTTGCCCTGAGGAGGGAGGATGCGACCCTGGAGAACCAATGTGGTCCTTGTTTTAAGTAATAACAGTCTGTCCCCGATCCAGAAATTTTGTGTTTGCTTTCAGGATAATATAAATAAACACATATATTAAAAATGTATCAGAATGCTCACAGCAGAGAAGTGATTGACCTGAAACTCACTTTATAAATGATGGAAAATGAAAAATCTGTCTCTCTGTCTTATCTCTCCTGTCATAGGCTTATTCTGCTGTGCTTTTGCTTGGGTTTTATCTTAAACGCAGCTGACAAAGTCGGTAAATAGGTAAGCAAATATTTACTGTTTGAATCGTGTGATCAGCAAGCTCGGTTAGTTTATAAAAATAACATTCTTTTATTTAAGTTTTAAACAACCAGTAGATTTAAAATTATCCTGTAGAAGGTAATGCTTCGGGAGAACTCGTTTCCCCCCACCCCCAAGTTTCTCTGTCACTTTCTGAATTAGTTTCTGAACTAGTTTGTTTATAAGTAAGACAGGGATGATATTTACATTGTACCACATGAACTTTATGGACACCCTGTTACATAATTCATACTGTCAGCCAATGAATGGAGGTTTTACCAGGTTCTTGGTGATCTTTGGGAGAAAACAATGTCAGGATGCACAATGTAAGCCAAACAAGCAGGTTTTTATTGAAAGACTGAAAACAGGGGTATATTCTCAAGAGAAGAGAGCTCAAAAGCGCAACTGTACCAAAAGGAAGTGGTGTTTGGTCTTTTGAAGTCTTCCTAATTTAAGGAAGGGATATTCAAGGTGAAGGGCGTGGCTTTTACTAACAGTTTGGGTAGTAATTTCTGGAATTGCATCTCTTCCCATTTTCTCCATTTGTAGTTTGGGAACTGTCTTGGTAATTTCAAAGGTGAAGAAATTTTAAAACCATGAGGTAAATGATATTATAATTAGCTAAAAATTACGTAAGGTGATTGAGAGAAGCTGAGACACAGTTGAAGCTGGTTCTTGCCTGAGGTTCTCGGCGCCCCAGTTAGCTTCAGCTGGCAGTTGTTTCCTTTGACATCTTCACCTGAACTTCAACTTTCTGCCTCTGGTCACAGCCCTGTCTCCTACTCCAACAATATCTTACATGAATTAAATGTAAGACAATAAACAATACATATTTCGAGTAGTTTCTGTTACATTATAAACTGTCATAATTCTGATTTTATCCCCTAAAGTTACCAATGAAGTAACTGAGATCTCAAAAACAGTTTCTCAGGATTCACAGAGCAAGAGAGAGAGGCAAGAATAGAAAATAATTTTGAGCTCATGGTTCAGGGAATTTTCCTACAAGGGTCTGTCTTTTTTTTTTTTTTTCTTTTTTCTTTTTCAATGGATGGGCATGGAAGAGAGATGTTTGGAAGAGCATGAGCAGAAATTCAGATATAAATGACATATTCAAATGAAAAAGAGAAAATGATTCCTGACATCTACTATAGCCCGGATGCAGTTGTCCCCACCAAAACTCATGTTGAAGGTTGACTCCCATTATGGCAATGCTAGGAGGTGAGGACGAGTGGGGAGTTTGGGCAGCACCCTCATGAACAGATCAATGCTGTCTTTTGAAAGTGAATGAGCTATCACTCTCGGGGGAATGGATGAGTTCTCCGGAGAGCAGGTTGTTACAAGCATGCTCAGCTGCCTCTGCCTGTCTCTTGCATATGATTTCTGCCATGAATTGAAGCACCACTAGATAATCACCAAATGGGCTGCCTAATCTTGGATTTGCCAGCTTCCAGAGTGGTAACCCAAATAAACTCCTTTTCTTTACAAACAAATCAGTCTCAAGTATTCTATTAGAGTAACACAAAACAGACTAAGATAGCATTCAATTGGGTTGAAGGAGGTTCTCACAAAAAGAAGTGGAGACAAAAATTTTAAAAAGCCATTTTTGATTAATCAACTTTAAGATTTTATTTTACCTAAAATTGAGATTTGCCTATTGTTCTCATAGGCTTAATCTTAACTATATGAAAGAAAAGACTGAGTGTTATTATGTTTTAGTTTGAGGAGGTACATTGATATTTTTCAAACATCAAAAATTGGAAAACACTACCTCTCCCTATGTTTGATTGTCTAATGGTTCAGGATATTAGGGTAGCAACTTTGTATTTAATTATTCTATCAGGACATATCTTGGGTTGAATAATGAAAAGTATCAGATTAAATGTAGAATCAGTAAAAATGATGCCCAAACAGCTTAAATTAGTTTAATGTATAACATCCATAGTATGTTCACTGATGATTGTAAAAGGGCGAGGCTGTTCTTTGCTTTATGCTTTTACTTTTCCTGAAAAAAACAATGTTTGAGTAGTAGACATTAATATTATAGTTTCTGGGTTTGGTTTCCCTCTCCATGGGAGCAGGAATTTGCCAAAAATTGTGATGCAATCCAAGGGTAGATCTTTATGTATTTTTGATAATTCTTAGATTCTTAAAATTGTTTTATACCTTAATAATTTGATAGCATTTTTTTATGTATTACCTTTTTGAGAATTTTCTGAAGCATTTATAACAGTTATTATGAAGCAAAATATTTCTATTTTATGTTCATTTCATCAGTTTATATTATATTTAAAATAGTAAATGAAACTTGCATAAATAGATCTTAGAAAAACGACAACTGACTCTTAGGAAACACACAAAGCTCAAGTGGAAAGTGCACATGGACACAGGTGTACCAGTGGGACAAGACAGAAAGATGGTAAGAATTATTTTATTCATTTATGTTTCCTTAGGACTAAGTGAAAAATCATGGACATTTTTAGCATAAATTCTCACATAAAATCTTTTTCATTCCAAATTCTAAATAGGCTAAATTTAAAAAGAGTTCTCATGGGTGATTTTTTTTTTTAAAGGCTGACAACCTTATAAATACATACGTTGCAAACCTACTTAATCAAGTCAATGACATCCTCTATTTTTTATTTTTTATTTTATTTTATTTTATTTTTTATTGTTGCAGATTCATTAAGGGTACAAAGAACCAGGTTACATTGATTGCTTGTGTTGGATAAAGACCTCTTATAATTGTGTCCTGCCCCCAAAAGATGTGTCACACACACATTGTGACCCCCCCACACCTCTCTCCTTCCATTTTTGTGCTCTCCCTGCCCCCCAGTGTGTACTAGGTCATTAATTGTCCTCATATCAGAATTGAGTACATAGGATTCATGCTCCTCCATTCTTATGATGCTTTACTAAGAATAATGTGCTCCACTTCCATCGAGGTTAATAAAAAAGATGTAAATATCCATCTGGTTTAATGGCTGAATAGTATTCCATGAGATACATATACCACAACTTATTAATCCATTCCTGGGTTGGTGGGCATTTAGGCTGTTGTCACATTTTGGTGAATGTAAGTTCAGCTGCGATAGTCTAGTGCAAGTGTCCTTATGGTAGAAGGATTTTTTCTCTTCCAGGTAGATGCTCAGTAATGGGATTGCAGGATCAAACGGGGGTGGGGGTCTAATTTGAGTTCGTTGGGTTTCAGTGAAGTTCTTTAAAAGATAATGTTTTTTAAAATTCATTTTCAGTGAAGTCCTTTAAAAGATAATGTTTTTTAAAATTGATACTAACACTTTTTTCTGAGTTGGTCCTAAAATATGTGTGATTTTCATTATGTCCTAAAATAGTTTAAGGAATAGTCTGTTAATTAGTTAATGCCATACACTGATAAAGTCATTGATTTATACTACCAAAGTCTCATATTAAAACATTTTCTCTGATAGTGATTTTAATCCTCCTTAAACTAGCTAACATTTAGGTTTATTGGTTAAAAAAAAAAAGTTTGTTTAGTCTTAAATCCTTTAACTATAAAGATTATATCTATTCCATAAAAACATTGAGACAATCAATTAATGAATAATTTCTAAGTATGTCATATAAATTGCATAACTCAGAGATGAAAATTATAATTATTCTCATCCTTCACCCTTTGGAGACAAATCTGAAATACCAGATGGGTTAAATTTGATGCCTGAATTATAGAAATGGAAAATATATTTTCAAAAACATACATGTGGTCATTCTAAATTCTTCAAAGAAAACAATTATACATTTTTTCATTTATAAGAAAAAAATATAGAGTATTAATATGATGTCATTCACAACCAAAGGGGTGAGATGCAAGGAGGAGTTTGGGTGTCTAATTTTGTATAACCTGTAAAGTCCAGAGAAAGAAAGAGTATTTCAAAAACAAAAGTCCAAAACTGGCCAACTGACCCCACTGTAATAACAAGAAAGGCAAGTAGATCATTAAAAACAATTTGGTGGGCCCATGATCACAAGTACTGTGGCAACCACAGAACTGTGGGGAGAACGTGCAGGATCACAGAGCTTGGGCATTCTGTACAGGATTTCCCTCCAAGGAGAGTGAGGCAAGAGTCCGGATTGCCAGATTTTTGTTTTTCTTTTCTTAATTGAGACAGAGTCTTACTCTACCACCCTGGAAAGATTGCCATGGTGTCACAGCTCACAGTAACCTCAAACTCCTGTGTTTAAGCAAGCCTCCTGAGTAGCTGGAATGACAGGTGCTCACCACAATGCCTGGCTATAGATTGCCAGGTTTCTTTTACTCAGACCTTATTTTCCTCTGCTCCTCACCCACACACTACTACCAGGAGAGCAGTGTAACTTGAAAATTTAGCAAGTGGCTACATCTCCCAAGCTGATGTGTCCTCCAGTTTGAGGTTTTCAAAGAGAGCAGGGCCCATGCCTTTCCCTTGAGGACCTGCTAGGGGACCTGAGGCACCCATTGCGGGAGTTCCTTGCCCACTGCTATTTCAGGGAGAGGCAGAGCAGTGAGTGAGACATGCAGGCTAGATCCCATGCCCCCAGGAATTGAACATGTTGCTGGATGACACGAGGCAGACTTGGAAACTGGACTCAGAAGGGAAGGGAGCCCATGTGGGCAGAAATAATGGGAGAAGACTGTGGAGGTCCGAGACACAGTGGTCTGGGGTAACGCCCTTTCCCGCAAAAGGAAAGTCACGCTGTTGGACTAGTGTAGGTTCTGTGGTAGGGAAGACAGCAGCCCAGGGTGCCATAGCAACCAAGGGTGGTTCATCCAGCTCCCCATTTGTACCTCTGCACCATAGGAGAGAGGTGACACAAGAAAGGCAGAGTTCACTTCTAACAGCCAGTCAGGACACTGTGATTTCCTTTTGAGCAGCTTTTATGATTTGGAAAGGCTGCCTTGACCTTCTTCTCACTAGCTGTCAGGGAAAACCAACTTGGAACCTAACTGAGGCTTTGCAATGCTCTGCTGACTCCCTTAACCTAATCATACGCAGCCTGAACTTCTCCCCCAGACTCACAACAATATAAAACAATAGAACAAGAGGTAAAAGAAAACAATAACAGACTAGCCAACAGGATAAACAGAGCCACATCCCACATGTCATTGCTGTCAATTAATATTAATGGACTGAATGTTCATCTCAAAAAACATAGGCTGGCTGAATGCATGAAAAAACACAACCAAACTCTCTGCTGTCTATCTAAACCAATGTGATAGGATGGAAAAAAATATTTCACGCAAATGGAAATCAAAGGAGAGCCAGTGTGGCCGTTCTCATACCAGATACAATTGTCTTTATGTCAACAAAGTTAAAGGACAAAGAAAGTCCTTATATAATGGAAAAGGAAGAAATCCAACAAGAGGTTCTAACAATCCTAAATATATACTTGTCCAACACAGGAGCCCTCAAATATACAAAGCCAATTTTACTAGAGTTAAGCAAAGAAATAAATAGCACCATCTTAATTGTCAGGGGCCTCAAATGCCCTATTGTCAGAGCTCCAGAAATCATCACAGCAGAAAATAAGGAAGCAATGTTCTTAAACCAAACTCAAAGTCAAATGAACCTAATGGACATTTATAGAACATTCTATCCCCAAACTACAGGATATACATTCTTAGCAGCACAGGTGACATTCTCCATGACTAATCATAGGCTGTAAAACAGATCCCGACACATTAAGAAAAAACTCAAAATCATACCACGTACCTTCTTAGATGATAGTGAAATAAAGCTGGAAATCAATCACAGGGAAAATACTCTACACAGTCATAGAAATTAAACAATCTACTCCTGAAAGAATATTAGGTCAAGAATGAAATTAAGAAAAAACCTTGAATAGCAGTACATTATTCAGAAATAAAAACAAATCATAAGACATCATGTTATGGCTATCCTATAAATCTATAGTAATCAAAACAGCATGGTCCTGGCACAAAAATAAAGAGGTAGAACAGAATAGAGAACCAAGAGATGAACCCAGCCACTTATCATCATTTGATCTTTGACAAGCCTATCAAAAGCATTAATTGGGGAAAAGACTCCCTATTTAACAAATGGTGCTGGGTGAACTGGCTGGCAACTGGTAGAAGACTGAAACTAGACCCCCACATTTCAGCATTAATAAAAATTGATTCTCATTGGATAAAAGATTTGAATGTAAGACATGAAACTATGAAAATACTAGAAGAGATTTCAGGGAAAACGCTTGAAGAAATTGGCCTGGGAGAATTTTTTATGAGGAGGACCCAAAGGGCAGTTCTTTGAACTGAATGGCAAAGGGAACACAAGCTATCAAGATCCCGGAGACTCAACAAAAGTATTACTCAGGGGAAACCCAGAGTTTTAAATGCCTGTATCAAATAGACAGATCATGAATTAAGAACCTAATGTCACACATCAGAAAACTAAAAAGGAAGAAGAGGCCAGGCATGGTGACTCATGCATATAATCATAGTGCTTTGAGAGGCTGAGGTGGGCGGATTGTTTGTGCTCAGGAATTAAGTCCCAGCCTGAGTAATAGCAAGACCCTGTCTCTACCAAAAATAGAAAAATTGAGGCCTGATCCTCGCTTGAGCCTAAACACTTGAGATTGCTGTGAGCTATAATACTATGGCACTCTACTCAGGGTGCCAGAGTGAGACTTATTAAAAAAAAAAATAGAAAAGAAAAGAAAGAAGAAAACAAACCCAAAGCCAACAGAAAAAAAAATATTATGTCAGAGAAGAACATAAAAATAATACAAAGAAATAACAAAACAAAAAAATGGTTTCTTGAAAAGATAAACACAATTGACAGGCTTCTTGCTAGATTAACCAGTAACAGAAGAGAAGTACCCAAATAAGCTCAATTATAAATGAAAAAGATGACATTATAGCTGATACTGCAGAAATACCAAACATCATCCATGAACACTGTGGAAATCTCTGTGTGCATAAACTGGAGAAGGGAGAGGAAACGAACAAGTTCCTGGAAACACACAATTTCCCAAGTCTCAACCAGGAAGAAATAGAACTCTTAGGCAGATCAATAAGAAACAGTGAGATCCAAACAGTAATAGAAAACCTTCCAACAAAAAAAAGCACTGGACTAGAATTCACAGCCAAGTTCTCTCAGACCTACAGAAGCTAGTCCATAAAATTGAGGAGGAGGAACTCCTTCCCAACTCATTCTACAAAGTCAGTATCACCTTTATATCAAATCCAGGGAAGGACATAACAAAGAAAATTGCAGACCAATATCCCTTAGGAATATAGACGCAAAGATCCTTAATAAAATACTAGCAATCTGAGTTCAACAGCATCTTATAAAAATAATCCACCAGGAGCAAGTGGGTTTCATCCCAGGGATGCAAGAGATAGTTCCACATATGTAAGTCAAGGAATGTGAATCACTACATAAAGAAAAGCAAAAACAGAGACTATGTGATCATCTCAGTAGATGCGGAAAAAGCCTTCAATAAGAATCCAGCACAGGCTTTGCACCTGTGGCTCCAGTGGCTAAGGCGCCAGCCCCATACACCTGAGCTGGCAGGTTCAAATCCACCCTGGGCCTGCCAAAAAACAATATGGCTGCAACAAAAAATAGCTGGGCATTGTGGTGGGTGCCTATAGTCCCAGCTACTTGGGAGACAGAGGCAGGAGAATAGCATGAACTCAGGTGTGGAGGTTGCTGTGAGCTGTGATGCCAGGGCACCCTACCCAGGGTGACGGCTTGAGGCTCTGTCTCAAAAAAAAAAAAAAAAGAATCCAGCCCTCTTTCACAATCAAAACCCTCAACAAACTAGGCCCAGGAGAAACATATTGCAGAATTGTAAAAGCATGTATGAGAAACACACAGTGAACATCATACTCACCGGGGGAAAGATGGAAGCATGCCCCCTAAGAACACCAACGAGAAAGGATCCCCAGTCACCACAGCTACTCCTCTCAGTGTGGGAAGACTTGGCCAGAGCAACCAGGCAAAAGAAAGAAAATAGCTAAATCAGGAAAGAGAGGTCAGACTATTGCTCTTTACTGACAATATGACTTTATATCTAGAAACCCTCCCAAATACTACTTATAGCCTTCTGGAATTATAAATAAATTCACCAAAATCTCATGGTACAAAAGCAATGTATATAAATCAGCCGGGAAGCGGAGAGTCAAATCAGACTCAGTGCCATTCGCAATCGCTGCAAGAAAAGGGCACAATGAACCCTCTGTGGGCGATAGGTCCACCTACAGCCAGGACTCAAGTATTATAAAAGCTATTCATCTAACCCAAAACGTGTGTATCCCCTTAATATTTTGAAACTAAAAAACACAGAAAGCTATTTGATGGGAATACATTTCACAAAGTCCAAACTGAATTGGTTGCAATACAGCCACTACGAGGACAGCACGCAGGCAAAATGTCCTAATTTGAGAACAAAATGTAGAAGGAATGGGAGAAGACTTTGAATTTCAATAGGATTATTGAATTTCTAGGGCCTATCTATACGTCTGTTAGAACAGAGATTAAGGAAGGATTTTAAAGTTGCCTTCAGGAAATATGGATTATAGGATGTTTTGTGTAGGGTTGCCATTTAAAACAAATCCTGGGCTAGGTGCAGTGGTAATCCTAGCACTCTGGGAGGCCAAGGTAGAATGATGCTTGAGCTCAGGAATTTGAGACCAGCCTGAGCAAGAGAAAGACCCTTGTCTCTACTAAAATAGAAAAATTAGCCAGGCATTGTGGCAGGCACCTGTAGTCCCAGCTATTTGGGAGACTGAGGCAAGAGGATCGGCTTAAATCCAGGAGTTGGAGGTTGTTGGGAGCTGTGATGATACCATGGCACTCAACTCCTGGGTGACAAAGTGAGATTCTGTCTCAAAGAAAAAAAAATCTTAATGCTATGAGAGTTTTCCTAAGATGTTGTGAAAAGATAAAATCTGTAGATAAAAGAATATTAATATATTCATGGTATTTGTACATTTAGTGTTTTAAATGCACTTATCTCTTCTCCTTCCTAAGATTTTTGGATGCCTAGACTTAATTAATTCTTACCATAATAAGCAACCTGTTTGTGAAAACTAAGCAATCAGTAAATATGGTGTTTCTTTAGGTTCAGAAAATGCAAGTTTTCAGATGTTTTTAGAAAGAAATTACCATAGCTACATTATATGTTTTTGTTATTATTACAGATAAACATAAAGGGATCGACAATTAGTAAAGATAATTTAGTTTGGAAAAATGTTCCTTCAACTAAGATATTCTCTTTCTTCAAATACTTTTTTTCCCACAAATTCTCTAATTTTATTGGTGAATATTTTTAATTTTACGTTTTTATTTCAAATTACTGTGAGTGTACGAATTTTTAGATTACATTGTTCTCTCACCATTGACAGATATTGATTCTCTTTGAAAAAAGACTTAAATTTAAGATACTAAACAACAAAAATTCTAGAAGAGAGTGTGGCGATAATGCTTGACAATATCAGCCTGGGAAATTCTCTAATTTTAAAATTTGCCTTTTGTGAATGGCTGAAACCTAGGCTGACAAAAGTTTTGAGCTGCATGAGGAGTTATTCTTACTTGCATTGTGTTGTTGACAGTTTTGTTGATCTTCACCAAAATGACAATGAACCCACAGAAGAGGAAAAAGCTGCAGAGTATTTAAAGAGAAATTTTGAATGTGAAGGAAGTGAGCCAAGAGGAGGGATGGCACAGAGGCACCGGGAACTGGAAAGGTGGCTGAGGCTGGTACCCAATTGCAGAGGTAAATGTGGTGAAAGCAGGAGTGACAGGGGCAGTGGCCATGGGGGCTTTGGATGTGTGATTTAACAGCAGAGTCTAGAGTGTTTGCAGCCCACAGCAGAAGGTGTCGGAAAAACAGAGGTAAAAGGAGTTGAGGGATTGATGATTTAGGGGACAAAAGCAGCAGAAGAGGAAAGAGAAGGAAGGCAGCCTTGGAAGGTCATCTCTGATACACACTGCTCCTGCCCTAGACTGTGTCCTAAAGACTCCAGTGTAATTTTCATCCGTGCAAAGTATTCTTGGTAAGAGTGTGATTGGGATACATGTGTTTAACAAACAGGTGTTCATGCATGGCCTCTTACGTGTTTCTGCTGGCCTCTTTATGTAGGAACAGGTACTATTACAAAATTTAAATATTTATGTTGTTTATAGACATCCTTCCATTCATGCCCCCTTCCCACCTTTAATCCAGGAGTGAACCTCTATGATGAGAAAGATTGAAAAAATCTTCTTCTCCTTCCTATCTGGTTCTGAAAGATACTGGGACAAAGTTGATTTCTGCTTGAAAGCTGAATTTCTTGGGCCATAGTCTGACAAATAGTCAGCTACATACTACATAAAAGCCTCTTCTCCATTTCCAGTTAAAGAATTGGAAGAAAGAAGCATTAGAAATAGCAGTTGGTCTACTTTTTTGTAAGCACTTAAGTGCTTACAACATTTCTCTACATCTTATTTTTTCTTCTTTTGTTTTTTTGTATCCCCATTTCTTTTTAAATAATTGGTAACAATGCCCTTTAAAATGAGTGTAGGTTTGCATAGATAGAACAGGTAACTGAGAAGCCTCTATATAGATAGGGTCTTGTTCTAAAATTGTCCTGTAGTCACCCTTTTTTTCTCCCTCTGCTTAGAAAATCCTCTTCCCAATGTCCTGGAAAAATGTAATATTGGTGACACAGGAATACAGTGTTTTATTACAAGATTAGAGAAGGATGAGAGAGGTGCTATTCAGAGACTTTTTATAACTAACCTATCACCATTCAAGATATACTCAGTAAAGTTATGAATGTTTTCAATTTATTTTTTCTTTTTCTTTTTTCTTTTTTTTCAATTTTTGGCTGGGGCTGGGTTTGAACCTACCACCTCCGGCATATGGGGACAGCACCCTACTCCTTGCTGCCCTATTTTTTATTTTTCTAAAAATAAATTTTTGTTAAATACCAAGTGGCCAAAATAGTGTTGGGAAGATTATTCGTATTTTTTGGGGCAGGTGCAAATGTGAAGAATAACAGAGTTTATGGAAAAATCTTGTTACTCTAGTGGGGAGGTTAACCACTGTTATGTGGTATATGTAAAGGTGCCTCCAGAAAATAATATGTCAATATGTTTAATATGTTTAAGGAAGGTTTTAGAATCAAAGCTTCAAAGAAATTCACAGAATAATTACCTTTGCTATTTTGTCATCTTTGTTGGTTTCCCTCCAAGGTCTTAGAAAATATTTCTCTTTTTTTTTCTATTTTCTTTCAAACAGAATTTTAATTTAGGGAATCCTGGGTTTTGTCACAATAATGAGCCCTTTACATTCAGAAGGCTGCTGTTACATCCTCTGACATCAGCTAGATACTCCTCTTGCAGAAGTTTAAGTTCAGTATCAACTTTGATGATTCATATTACTGAACATCAATCCTTACCAGTAGACAGTCAATAGGTATGGTAGTCACATCAAGCACAATGCCTGGCACAAAGGCAATGGTTCTGAATGCTTCAGTAAATAGATGATGGTGCTATTTACGAGGTCTGGAAACATTCCTGGGATTTGAACAATTTTCAGCTCTTTCAGTTGAGGAATCCATGTGTAATGACACAATTTTTGCCCTAACAGCTGTAATTTTGTTGGCTTAATGATGTGTTTATTGATGATGTTGGCACTGCCACAGTCATCAGAATAAAGAATGAAGAAGCACAGACCTCCACGCAAGAGAAGGATAGATAATAAGCTTCTGTTTCCTATTGAATTACATATTGTACAAACACAGAACAAATATTTATATGAATAGGAAAACAATTTCTCTTGTTGAGACAGGTTAAAATAAGATTTCCTTCACAGTGGAGACATAGTCATTGTTTTAGGTAGAATGCATAATGCCCTTGTTTTACAATCTTAAGGGAATAATGTTTTGTTTTGTTTTTTTGGGTCATGCTTTCTTTTTATTTCATTTACATTTCCAAAGTGATTCTTCATTTCAAGAGCACAAATTGATTCATTTTAGTAGTCTACCAAATCTCCTCCACTGTGCTTATATTGTTCCGTGACATGCATTTTTTTTTCATCTCAGTACTGAAAGAATGCTTTATCATCAATCCATGGTAGTTATTAATAGGATGCTGGGCTAACTTGGCATTTCATATGATTATTTTTAAATGAGAGAAGAATAACATTTTGTTGCTATTACTCTGCTTATGTAATTGCTGTACTCATAGTAAGAATATTTGGCTTACAGGTTTCAAATTTTGTGAGTTTACCCATTAAACAAATGTAAAACAAGTAATGGATATTGAACTATGATTTGTGCATCCTTTATACTCTGTTGATTTTGAGATAAATCAAGATTTTATTTCCTCATTTTATGAGTGAGATAAAAATCTGATTTACAAAATAAGCAAAAGAATACTGTCCAGGTCTGCCCTGAGAGCAGCATCCAATGAGACCTGTGGAAACCTGCGGCGATCCATTGAAGAAATATAGACTTAGAAACGACGGTAAAGAAAGCAAGAGACATAGAGGAGAATTAAAAGTGGGAGCTGAGGTGTCTGCCCATCATGGGATTCCAGCCATGGCCCAGAGTGTTTGCTCCACTCTGATTTTATTGAAGTCTGTTTGCCCACAGGGTAAGTTGAAGGAGGGAACAAAGACATCAGCAGTTTCTCAGATTGATCATATCAGCTCCTGTTGTTGCTATCAACCTTAAGGGTAGCCTTCAGAAATCTGAAATCTGAGCCTTGTGTTGGGAGAGCCTCCTGCTTGAGGTCACACACAAAGATTTCTAGGGAGGTGTTAAGCTTGGCTAGCTGTCTGTGGAGTAAACACCACCAGCGTTGATCTCCTCTGAGGGATCGGTGGGAGGGAGGCATTTTCCTCCCATCACCACCACAGAGGATTTTCCTCTGTGATAAGGGATATAAGCTCTTCTCCCCATATCTCAGAGCTCTAGCTACTCCCTCGGTCTCTGCCCCCAGGCAAATGCAAACCTCCACAATGGGTATCTGCTTTTGTCTGTTTAATGGGGAGGAAATTCCCCAGAAGATGTATCTTTTTTTCTAGGACTTGCCATAATCTCTTCTGTGGCTATTACTCTCCTCAGAGTGCTCACAGACACAGCAGAGTGTTTGTAAGCTGTATCCCCAACAGGCTAGATTTTCAGAAAAGGCATGAAGCTTGCTAGCATGACTAGCTTAAATGTAAACTTCCTGACTCTTCTTCAGTCTGACTCACTCAGCTTACTTTTTAATTTTCCTCTTTTTGGGGGGATGCTTTGCCTTGCCAAGAATGGGGTCTTTGGTTCCCCATTCTCCTAGCAGAATACATATGGCATTCTTTCTGTTATACCTGCTCTGCCTCTATTCTAATAGTTGTAGATTCCAAGCAGTTCTTCCAAGAGCAACAAGTCTGCAAAAGAATGCTGTGAATTGCAGACTACTATGGTGTAAACCAATGCAAGGCCCATGATGCCAAGGCCTATGCTTAGCTTTTTTTATTCCTTGTGCTTAGCAGATTGTTAGCATCCAGCAGTATTCCTATTGTCCAGCAAGATTCATGCTCAATAAATGTATTATTAAAAAAAAAAAGAATATAGCCTGATAAATGGTTTTATAGAAAAATGCATTTTAGTTAGCAGATTTTATCTTATTTATAGCTATATCTATATATGAAGTTGCTTTAGGAATAAGAAAATAATAATTAAATTTTTCAAATACCTATTCTATGCTAGGCAGTGTGCTGCATGTCATGTATAATTTTCTTAATCTTTCAATTTTATGTGATCATTGTTAGTCCATTTATAAGATGATGAAAATAATGGAGAGTAGTATTTTGGGAATCTTTGAGGGCAAAAGGGTTTTCTCCACTTTAGACAATGTAAATGCAACTCTGTTTGAAGTCAGGTGAAGATAAAAAATGCTTTTATGCTTTCTAGTTTGGTGAAACCACTCTTCAATTAATCTGTACCTAACTGTGCCATGTTAACTTCAGAAAATGTCTTACCAATTTATGTTTTTTGATTAAGTGACATGTAAAATGAAACAAAAAGGCATATTTTAGCAATTAAGCAAATGAACAATAATATGTAATGATGTTTTCTCTTAATATAAATGGGTAAAGTTTATCATTTTAAATATCAATGAAAATTAAAATGCAAGATATAGTAGATCAAAAGTCAAAACAACTACTATATTGTCTCTTAATAAAATTTTGAGGTAACCAGTATCATGGTATCTGCTTTACCAGAAGGCAATGTTATTGTTTCATCTGTTATTATAAATTTAAGAGTAAACACTAATAGTTTATGCTATTTGATTAAAATGGAAATCACCCTAAATCTCCAGAGACTGTCAACCATTCCTTCTTTACAGATGGATGAAACTAGAACATTTTCCTTTGAATATAAAAGCAGTGGTTTTTCTTAGAAATCATACGACTGACCCATAGAGAACTTCTGCACAGCTATCAGAGAGGGGCAGATCTAGAAGATGTACCACAGAAAATGCCATTCTATCAATTATTGGTGTCAATAAATACCTGTTTATTATACAGAGATGAGGGTATGTGCGGGAGAAGGCAGAAAAGACAGGAAAAGATATTTCTGGTGATTTAAAAACTTGAACATCACTATTGTCTTCACAGTCATGAAAATACGTTTTTATGTAACTTAAACCTTATAAGAAACAAGAATGAAAAAAAGAACTGAAATAGCTGAAAGATGGTTATTGGCTATTTTAATGACAGAATAAACTTTCCTAAGTATCACAGTACTGCTCAACTCCACCTAGAGAAGAACATTTTTCTAAGAAAGACAAGGCCCTGCTGCAGCACTTTATAGAGATTTTTGCTCCAGTACATTTATCAGGAATTCTGTTTCCAGCCAGCATTAGGCATACCCAATTTATATATCCATTAGTTGATAAAGGAATTTGACAATTACCTTAGTGATAGAAACCTAGAATCAATTTAAATGAAGTACAGAAATAAATCTAAAACAATAAACTGATATCCCAAATATCATTCTATATTCAGTGGCTGGCTTATATGCAAGTGTACTTATACCTTGCATTCTGTATATAAGGGAAGAAAGATATAATCCCTTTCAGCAGAAAAAGCTTATTTTTGGTTGGATTTGTACTTAGTATCACTCTGGCTTGATTGATTCAATGAACAGCATTGGAGATTACTTATAACAGTTCTTTCCATATTAAGAAAGGAACAAGAAGAAAAGAAGTAGAAAGGCAGAAATAGGGATGAAGATAGGCTGATAGGTCAATCATCAATAGTTTCCTCTGTAGTTACTTTCATTGGCAGTCTTTATGATTTGCCTTTATGTTTTATTATCCATATTTTTCCTGACACCCTTTAGTTTGATTTCTCTCAACTGTTGCCTTCCAGTTGTCCGTGGGTATCTCAATCAGTTAGTGTAGTGTTATTTTAATTGTTTAGGTTAGGAAACAGACTCAAAAAGGTTAAATATCTTGCTTAAGATCACCCACATAGTAAGTAGTAGGATGAATATAAAACTGAGGTTTTCAGCACTAACACATTTCAAAATCTCATTTCAGCATCTTCCTTTCCCTTCACTCATCTGTCTGGTTGGACAGGATTTTGAAAGCTACTATTATTGATGAAGTTCCCATGATGTCTTACATGTTTTACATACATGTAATTTTACCACAATAAGATAGGTCAGGCCAGGCTAAAATCTGTGGAAGTTTCAGAATGGTTGATTTGATTCCTATCACATGATATTCTTAAAATATTTGGTTAACCTTTAGTTAGGTGGGACAATGGGCTCAGAACAGGGAATAGACACAGAAATGACATCTCCTGGTATAGCCTTAAAGGTATAGTTCATTTAGAAAATAAAAGCTCTATAATTTCTTTGTTTTTATTTCAGATTAATTTGGAGGTACAAATAGTTAGATTTCATAGTTTGCATTTGTCAGATCAAAGTCTGGTTTGTAGGTATGTCTCTCACCCAAGTAATGTGCCATATACCTGTGCAATGTTCCGTTTGGATGGGAATTGACCTAACCCCTCTTCACTCTCCCTTTACTCCTGTTTGAATTTCACTGAGTTTTTCTCTCATATGAGCATGTAGTTATTAATCTACTACTTCCAATTTTGTATTGGATACACGTGATGTCTCTTTTTTCAGTACTGTGATACTTTCCTTAGGAGAATGGTCTCCAATTCCATCCAGGTTATTTTAAAAGATACATAATCTCTATCTCTTTTGTTAATAAATAATATTCCATACATATACATATACACATATGTATATATATCATAATTTATTAATCTATTCTTTTTTTTTTTGAGACAGAGTCTCACTATGTCACCCTTGGTAGAGTGCTCTGGTGTCACAGCTCACAGCAACCTCCAACTCTTGGGCTTAAGCGATTCTCTTGCCTCAGCTTCCCAAGTAGCTAGTATTATAGGCTCCCGCCACAACTCCCAGTTATTTTTGTTGTTTAGCAGGCCTGGGCTGGGCTCAAACCCATCAGTCCCAGTGTATGTGGCCAGTGCCCTAACCACTGAGCAATAGGTGCCAAGCCTATTAATCCATTCTTGTTTTGAAGAGCACTTGGGTAGTTTCCACATCTTTGCAATTGTGAATTGTGCTGCTATGAACATTTGCACGTAGGTGTCTCTGTGATAGAATGCCGCTTTTCCTCCCTCCTTTGGATAAATACTTAGTGATGCGATTTCAGGGTCAAATGATTGGTTTACATCTAGCTCTTTGAGGAATCTCCATAGAGCCTTCCATGCAGGCTGCAGCAGTCTGCATTCCCACCATAGTGTTTACATGTTCCTATCTCTCTGCATCCATACCAGTATCCATTGTCTTGGAAATTTATGATGAAAGCTATTTTCTCTCTGATCAGATATCTCAGTGTAGTATGGATTTGCATTTCTTTGATCACTCAAGACAATGGCAAATGTTTATATGTTTTTTAGCCATTAGTGGTTCTTGCAAGAAAAGTTCCTGTTCATGTGTTTTGACCACTTTTTAAAGGAGTTATTGAATTTTTTATATTGTTTGCCATTTGTTGGATGAGTAATATGCAATTATCTTCCCACATTCTGTAGGTTGTTTTTTGGCTTTGTTAATTGCGTCCTTCACTGTGCTGAAACTCTTTAATTTGATCAAGTTTCAATTATTTATTTTTGATCTTGCACAAAAACCACATGATCTTCTCAATAGATACAGAAAAACCACTTGACAAATTTCAACACCCTTTTTTAATAAGAACACTTAAGAAAATTGGCATAGATGAAACATTCCTAAAATTGATAGAAGCTATCTATCAATAGCCAACATCATACTGAATGGAGAGAAATCAGAAGTGTTTCTATTTTAGACAGGAACTAGACAAGGTTCTTTGTTATACCCCTACTAGTCAACATAATGCTGAAAGTTCTAACCAAAGTAATCATTCAAGAGAATGATGTCAAGGAAATCCAAACAGGACAGAAGACGTCAAACTATTGCTCTTCATGGATGATATGATCCTATAAATAGAAAATCCCAAAGATTCAACCAAGAGACTCTTGGAGCTGATAAAGACATACAGCAATGTCTCAGGATATAAAATTTAATGCACACAAGTTAGTAGCCTTTATATATGCTAATAGTCAAGCTAAGAAGCAAATTGAAGACACAATGTCCTTCACTGTAGCATCCAAGGAAATTAAATATCTTAGAATATTTTTAGCAAAAAATGTGAAAGATTTTTGTAGAGAAAATTATAAAACTTTGAGAAAAGAAACTGTAGAGGATGTCAACCAATGGAAGAACATATCATGTTCATGGGTTGGAAGAATCAACATTGCTAAAATGTCTGTGTTGCCCAAAGTGATCCACAGATGGACTGTGATTCCTGTTTAAATATCAATGTCATATTTTGCAGATCTGGAAAAAATAGTTCTATTATGTGTATAGAATCAGAAACAAATTTGAATAGCCTATGCAATTCTAAAAAATAAGAATAAATCTGGAGGCATCATTTTACCAGATTTCAGATTATAGTGATCAAAGTAGCATGGTATTGGCATAAAAATAGAGAAATAGTCCTCTGAAACAGAACAGAGACTCTTAAAATGAAACCAGCCTTATGTCGACATCTGAACTTTGACAAAACAAACAAAAGCATAAACTGGAGAAAAAAATTCACCATTCAATAAATGGTGCTGGAAGAACTGATTAACCATGTGTAAAAGACTTAAAAAAGTTACCTCATGATGGATAAAAGATTTAAATTAAGATATGAAACCATAAAAACTCTAGAAGATAGTGTGGAAGAAAATCTTAATCATACTAGGCTAGGGAAAGAATTTGTGAAGTTGACTCTACCATTTCTTTTAAAAGCAGTTGAGGGGGAAATATATTGTATGTTGAATGACTTTTGGCCAGGATGGGGTAGGAAGTTGCTAAATTCTCACTATTCCCTTTCTACCTTAAAAGGCTAGTGTTTCTTCTAACCACACACACACACACACACACACACACAATCCCCTTTCTTCAAGATTTGCAAAATGCAATTCCTTTTATTTACCATTTAGGACATGTTCTATAAAACCTTACTTATTGGTTTGCTGAGTATTTAACCCACATAATTTAATCTTTAAACTCTCATTGTAGGATGTCAACAATAGGGCAGAATGGGAGACTTCTGACTATGTCCCCTCCACAGACATGAAGTAAACAACTGCACATAGCTTAATTCTCTCCAAGAGAAAACCAGAAGCTGGTTGAAAGGTTCCTATGTGCCAGATCACTGAGGAAAAAATATATATCAGATTGGATAGGAAAAGTAGAGATAAACTCATGCACCAACTTCACCCTGAGCACAGTGCCTTATTGAGAAAAAAGTTCCAACTTCCATCTCTTCCTCATGGGTGAAGGGATGGTGCCACACATATAGTGCTCACATTTTACAGTCCTTTCTGAAGGGCTTGGCTTTTAAATTACTACGCTAGGGGAATGTCAGGTACAGAGTGTTGAAGGATTTCCCTCAAGCACAAAGAACAAAGGTGGTGGTGGATTGAACTGCATGAGCACTTCCAGCAGCCATAGCCCCTGAGATCAGGACAGCTTCCAATTTCCCTCTGTAAAGGGTTTGGCCAATGGTTTTACAGCAATTTCTCTAGGTCTTGCCTGTGACAAACCAGTATGTGAAGAGTGAACCTACTAGACACTCAACAGGAGTGATGGAACTTCTTGCATCTTTTCCCCTGACTTGCTCCAGAGATAAATTTCCATAGTCTCCCATTAGAGAAAGGTTGGAGGACCCCTGCAGGCCTGAAAAGGAAAATGGGCACTCTGTGTTTTCTTCCTCGGTTTGCTTCACTGGTAAATTCAGACTAGAAATCTTCCCCTGCTAGGAGGTGTTAGAGTTTTGCTTCCTTGAACAGGAGAGAGTGAGCACTTCCCACAACTTTATCCCTAGGTTTCTCCAGCAATAAATCCAGATCTTTAGGCTATATCTGAAAATATTTTCTGTACACATTGAGTACCCCAACTTTTAGACCATTCACTTGAGAGAATAGCTTCTAAGTCACCTAGCTATGGGAGTTGAATCTCTGTAATACTGCTTTTCTAGACTATAGAGAACAAAGAGTCCCTTATAAACCTGTAAATGTTTAGTAGCTATCTCACTAGATGCCATGTATGATTAAGAATGCAGGGGTCTCAGACCCTCAGATCTTTTTGGTGTAGAGAAGACAAATTCTGACTCTTAGCTTCTCTTCAAGGAAAAAAGTACCTGGAACACACATTTAACACCTCTGCAATATTCCAAAGGACTGTCTTTTATTTCACCTTTCTCAATACAATATAGTATGACTTGCAACCATTTTTTTTTATTATTGTTGGGCATTCATTGAGGGTACAAAGAACCAGATTACACTGATTGCATTTGTTAGGTAAAATCTTCCTTATAATTGAATCCTGCCTCCAAGAGGTCTGTTATACACTGTGACCCCTTAGCCCCCTTCCTCCTTCCCTTTCTCTGCTCCCCTATTCTCCAGCCTCCAACCAGGTAGAAGGTCTTCAATTGTCCTCATATCAGAATTGAGTAAAATGGATTCTTGTTTCTGTGGTACCATGGAATACTATTCAGCCACTGAAAAAGATGGAGACTTTACATCTTTTGTATTAACTTACAACCATTTTGAGGGGAGTCACAAAGAACAAAACTGCAGGATGGTGAAGAATATAGAGGCATCAAGAATCTCTCACCAGGCTAATCAGGGAAGAGCATCTCCTAAGGAAGGCCAGTTTAGGAAGGAAGGTTCCTTTATATATTATGGGGAAACCAACACAGAATTTTAAAGACATGAAGAAACAAGGAAATATTTTTCAAACTAAGGAAGAGGATAAATTTCTAGAAGCTGAAATTAAGGAAATGGTGATATGTGATTTACATGATATGGAATTCAAAAGGATAATGATAAAGATGCTTGTTGAGGTAAGAAGAACAATGCATGTACAAGTTGAGAACCTCAGCAAAGAGATAAAAAAAATGAAAAATGCAAAACAGAAGAATAACATTATTGAACTCAAAAATTTACTAGAAGTGTTTAATAGCAGATGAGTTTAAACAGAAGAAAGAATTATGGAACTTGAAGATAGGTCATTGGAATTAATCTACTCTGAGAAAAAAAGGAAAAATAGGTAAAAAAGAATGAAACAACCTAAGGCAATTAAGGGATACCATTAAGCAGAATAATATACATATTATTGGTGTATCAGATGAAGAAGGAGCTGAAAGGACAGAAAATGTCTTAAAAAAATAATGACAGAGAACTTCTCAAGTCTGGAAAGGAAATGGAAATCCAAATTCGGGGAGCTCAATGCACACCTATAGAATTGTCCACAGAGACTTACACCAAGACAGATCATACTTACATTGTCAAAAGTTAGAGAATGTGGAAAGCTGTAAAAGAAAAGTGGCTTGTTACATACAAGGAAATTTGCATAAGAATATTGGTGGATGTCTCAAAAGAAACTCTGAAGATAAAGTGAATAAGATGACATAATAAAAAAGCTGAAGTGAAAAAAAAAGTTCTGATCACAAATACTATATCCAGCAATTGCGTCCTTCAAAAATGATGGAGAGCTCCAAATTTTCTTAGACATATAAAAGTTAAAGGACTATGTAACCTCTTAATATAGTTTACATGAATTATTAAAAGGAATTCTTTAAACAGAAGGAAAAGGATCACTATGTAGTAACATGAAAAAATAAAACTCTAGTAAGAGTGAGTATATAGTCAAACTCAGAACACACTTATACTGTACCAGTCATGTAAAAATCAACTATCTCTAGTATTAAGGTTAAAATAAAAACATATTTAAAGGAATCATATAGTTGACCCTTAGAAAATACAGGAATTGGGGTGCCAACCCTCATGCAGTGACAAATCCACATATAACTTTGGCTTTCCCAAATGTTTGAATAGCTTACTATTGATTATAACCCTAAGTGATAACATAGTCAATTGACATATTTTGTATGTTATATGTAGTATGTACTGTATTCTTAGAATAAAGTAAACTACAGAAAAAATGTTAAGGAAATCATAAGGAAGAGGAAGTATATTTACAATTCATTAAATGGAAATGGATCTTCGTAGAC
>NW_003852435.1:1936881-1940264 GCF_000181295.1 Otolemur garnettii
AATTTTAGTGGTCTATTGCACTGGGTGGTGACCACACTTACTAATTATGTATATTTCAAATTTGCTAAAAAATCATGATTTTTAACATGCTCACCACAGAAAAAATGTTGCTGAGTTGACACATAATGTTAGTTGGATTGATTTTTTTTTACAATGTATACATAGATCAAAATATTGCATATGCACCCTGCCTAATAAATATGTACAATTATTTCTTAAATAAAAACAAACTCTTACTGATAACATCATTATTATTTATATTTAATAAAGTGCAACAGCACTCAAACCCCAGCTCATACTCTTCGGCATCTCCGAAGCAGCCTCAAAGTTACTTCTTCAACGTTTTTCTTCTTTCGTTCAAGAACGGGTTGCTCCACTTTACTCACTGATTCCCGAGAAACTTTTAGCATCTCCTCCCTGACTGGGATGCTTCTTTTCTCTGTTTATCAGCTTCGTTCTAGTCACTTTCAAAGACCAAATTCCAACAGTGTTTCTTTCATCAATAGTTTTCAGACAGCACCACCAGGAAGGGATCTTACTGTTTTCTGCACAACCCTAGGTATTAATGTAACCAGTGAATTCAACCACAGCTCAGGTCAATACCCATCACAGCAGCATTAGAATTGATCAGGAAGTCCTTCCCTCTATCAAGAAGACACACAAAATGACTCGATCACTCATGACCAGTTCTGATCCCATCACTGGTTCACTTCTGAGCGTGAAGACTGTCCCAGCCACAATTTGTCCTCTTTCAGCATTTCCATCCAGCTTCAATTTTTAAGTAAGGGAGGAAAAAAAAAATCCAACTTCTAACTAATACTGTTCTGCTTGACACTTTATGTTTTAAACTGTGTCACTACAATTTGGAGCATAATTACCAGTCACTAAATCTTATTGGCATAAAGAGATAACTTTACAGTTTTAAAAGGATGAATTTATTTTTGGTTGCTGAATCAAATGCAATTTAAATTTCCAGGATGTTTACATTTTATTAGTAAGAAATTGATAGCACATGGGTTTCTTTCTGTTTCTTCCACAGTCAGCAGCCTTACTCTCACTCTCTATTTTGTTCTATTATCAGAGGAATTTTTTGACATATGTATAAGCAAATATTTTCTTATATTGCAGCAGAACCAAGATGTTCACATATTTTAACAAATAAGGTTTTCCAGTTAATTTGGGTTTATTCAAACCCAAGATATTGAATGTCTTTGATTACTCAGGAGCATTTCTAGATACAAGACATCTTAAGATTGTATTTCAGCATATTCATCGGTATATTATGAAGTTTTCACAAGTATAAACTTTTGTGAGTTTCACAGAACTGCTCATCTCAATTTAAACCAGCAAATTATTCTTTCACTTCATTTCTTCTTATAATCTTAAATAGTAATACAATAAATAGATAGCTAATATTTATTGCATAGGCAGCATATTCTTGGTGTTATATTAAATACATTTAAGGTAGATTTTCCATATTTACCGAATGAAAATACAAAACACCCGTTTACATTTGAATTTCAGATTATAATGGATCCTTTTTTATTATAATTTTGCCTCAATATGTGAGGCATACTTAGACAGAAATATTATTCATTGTTTGTCTGAAATGAAAATCTAACCGATGTCCTCCATTTTATCTGGCAACCCTAATGGGAATTATTACCTCATTTATTTTTGTACAATAAATTTATGAGATAGTTGTTGTAATTAACACTACAGAGGAGGCTGAGGCTTAGATTTAACAGCTTTCCCCCCAAGGTCACAGAGCTTGTAGGTAAAACAAGTATTTGTGTCAAAGTCTGTTTTAATGTCAGAGCTGAATCTCTTATTATTCATACTACATTCCTAGAGTTGGAATTTCTGTGTGAGAAGTTAAATATTTTAAAAGCTTTTGATTATCAAATTGCCATCTAGACTGAACAAATTTACGCTCTGTCAAATTGTATGTTTCCCTGAACCCTTACCAACACCGGCATGAGGATTTTTAAAAATCTTTGCTAGTTTGATAAATAAAATGTGGAGTAAGATATTTTGTTTCTTGTGCACCTATTTAATTTTTAATGAACTTGTACTTTGTTGTACGACTATTTGACTATGTGTATTCTTTTGTGAGGTTCTTACTCATATTCTTTAAGGATAACAATTTGAAAGCCATCAGGTGTGATGTTTCTGTTGTCAAACTAGAGAGTGCATTAAGAATCACCTTGTGTGCTTATTAAAATACTGATTTCTGTCTCAAAAGGCTGTATTAGTTTGTAGTCCCACCAACAGTGTAGAAGTGTTCTTTTCTCTCCACATCCATCCCAACATCTGCAGTGTGGGGATTTTGTAATGTGGGCTAATCTTACTGGAGTTAGGTGATATCTCAAAGTGGTTTTGATTTCCAGTTCTCTGACGATTAAAGATGATGAGCATTTTTTTCATGCGTTTGTAGGCCATGCACCTGCCATCTTCAGAGAAGTTTCTGTTCAAGTCTCTTGCCCACAAAGAAATGGGGTTGTTTTTCCTTTTCTTATTGAATAGTTTGAGTTATCTGTGGATTCTAGTTATCAGACCTTTGCTGGGAACTCAAGGAACTAAAAGTTGACCTCTCATTTGATCCTGCAATATCATTACTAGGTATCTACCCAGGTGAACCAAAATCATTTTACAACAAAGACATTTTCACAAGAATGTTTATTGCAGCCCAATTCACAATAGTCAAGTCATGGAAGCAGCCTAAATGCCCATGAGCCCAGGAATGAACAAACAAATTGTGGTATGAGTATACCATGGAAACTATGCAGCCACAAAAGAGGAAGATTTTACAACTTTTATATTTACCTCGATGGAGTTGGAATGTACTCTTCTTAGTAAAGTATTTAAAGAATGGAAAAAAGTATCCAGTGTACTCAAAACTATGATGAAACCAATATAGAAACACTTATACATTCATACAAATGATAAAACACAATGATAAGTCCAGAAAGAAGGCAGGGAGGGGTGGAAGAGGGGAGAGAAAGGGAGAGGGCAAGTGGAGTGAGGGCGTTCGGTGGGATCTCACCTAATGTATGCAATGAGAGGGTACATTTCAAAACAACTAAGAGTATATTATAAATGTCTTACCACAAAAATCAGTAAGTGAGGTGATGGTTATGTTAATTAGTTTGACTTAAACATTCCACATTGTATATCAAATCATTACATTGTACTCCATAAATGTATACAGTTACGATTTAATAAAAATTAACTTAAAAAATAAGAAAATACAGAGTTCTGGTCCCTCAGCTCAAGGGTTTCTGGTTTAGTGTGTCTGGGGTAATGCCAGATAATTTCCATTTCCAATAATTTCCCAGGTAATTTTGATGCTCTTGGTCTATGGACCATGACTAAGTATAACT
>NW_003852435.1:1941481-1951927 GCF_000181295.1 Otolemur garnettii
TTTCAATAAAAGGCTGGTGCAGAGGTTGCTCGGGGCTACCTGGAAAGTAAGGGCTAGCCCGCCTTCCACAAGCTTGGACTTCTAATCCGCCTCTCACCTGGTTCCTTCCTGCGCTAACTGCTAACCAAGACCAGGGCCATAGGAGCCTGACGGGTCATGACAATACAGAATCAGTTTAACACCAATCTGAGTGTCAAGTATGATATAGAACATGCTATTATAAGTTTTATGCTATGTAATAAAGAAAATTTTTAACTAATTTTCTAATGATAAGTAACATAAGCATCAGTTATTTAGGCGATAGATAGAATTTTAATGCCTCTCTTTCAGTGGCATAAAAACCAAATTCTGAGTCTATTAAGAATATGGGATACAATAATATGTTTTCTCCAATTTTAATATCAGGTGTATCCAGATTAAATAGAATGATTTTGAAATATTTCTTCTTTTTCTATTGTCTATGAGATTTGGCATGATCTATTTTTTGAAATTATCTTTTACTTTTATTTATAAATACTAGTTTTTTATTTTTTGAGACGTTGGAAAAAAATAAGTTAACTGATGACTCCATGCTGAACCTCAGAGTCAAAGCATTCTATAATAGACATACTCTTATTTGACAATGTGAATGCTACTTTCTTTGCATTACTATTATTATTTAATATTTCAATGTAGCAATCATCTGATTTCTTTTCTGAATGTATTTATCATCTGATTTCCTTTCCTATTGTATTTATCTTTGTTCATTCTTTATGTGGTTTTTGTTTCTAGTCCTTATCTTAAACATTGTTATTGTTATTAAATTTTAAGCCTTTTTAATTTTGTGAAGGCAAAAAGTGGAAACCTAATAAATACATGTATATGTAATAAAAAAAGGAGAGAGAGCATGGCATGCCCTTCACAGCTGTCATTTAAAAAATGCATTTGGTACCCATTGAAATGAGCATGCATTTGGCTGGGTACATGTAAGTAAGTGATTAATTCAGTGGAGTCCTTGACCCTCAAGAAACTCTGAACTATGAAAATGTACCTTTCTAGTCAGTGAGCACTAAGGACAAGGACTGTGCCTGTCTTGTTCATGTTGTTTCTTTAGCACATAACACCAGTCTGACGTGGTGTCAGGGTTAAATGAAATTACACTACATGAATATTAGAGAGTTGCAAGTTTCCAAAAGCATTGGCTCAGATTGCTCCAGATTTTACTTATTTTGTAGGTCTTGAAAGGGGGGAAATTGATTAAGAGGTAAGTTCCCAAAAACAAGGTGTGCAGTAAACTTTGTGAACATGGTTCTGGGGTAATCTTCCTTAGCAGGGTGTGAAGGAAGCTTCTTTCTACAGGAAGAGTCAGCATTGTCCCGTAAGATGAAGTAGGAAAACAGATATTGTAATGCCTGGTTTGAGGCTGGAGGCTGGAGAAGAAAGCACTTCTTTTCAGGCAGAGGAGGGTGGTATTTAGAGAAAAAAGGCAGGGATATGTTAAAAGGTTTGATCTGCATTTTGAGTCAAAATAACAAGGATTTTGTTAATTGGCGTTAGTGACATAAAGACTCATAAATATGATGGTTTATTTCTCAGTACTGAGCCTTCTTGCACCTTGAGTGCCAAGCAACTGAAGGATGATTTCAGAAGAGAAATTGAGCAAATATTATCTAGTGAGGAGTACTCATCTTATTTTTATTTTTCTGTCTGCTCAGCACCTTACATGCCCATATGACCTCTGGCTCATTAAAATCAAAAACACTTGGTGAGAACTCTACAATGAGGTACTTACATACCCCCAGTTGTTTTGCATGTTCTAGAAATAAATGATGACCCCATGTTAATCAGACAAGAAAAAAATATCCTTTGAAAACGTTGTAGCATCAGCATTCTCGTTATCCTGATTCACTGAGGTCTAAGTCCCCGCATTAAAGACCTCAATTCCCCAGTGATTTCCCATGAGGACAAGTTCCTCAATATGTGACACTGTGAAGTGTTCCTTGCTTGGCCATTAGCTTCACCTTTTTTCACATTCCCATTTTAATTATAGCTGAAGTTCCACTGTATGCCTTACAATTCTTCAAATATAACAATGCTTTTTTTCTGTGGAAATTAAGACTTTGCCTATGTTGTTCATTCCTCTTGCCGATCTTCCACTTCTATGTTTACCTAGCCAGATTCGTTCTTTACTTTTTAACTTGGAGTTTTCTTGACCTGATATTTGTTGACTTTCCCACCTCTTGTGTCCAGGTTAAATGGAGCATTTTAATATAGGCTACTAGGTTAAAGGCTCCCCTAGCAACCTATAATTAGTTAATCATATCATAAATTACCTGATACAATATTATATTAGGTGTATTAATTTCTTAATTTACTACGAGCTCCAGAAATTTAATGAAGTCCAGCAGAGAGTTTTTCTCATCATTAGGCATTGGGTTCTAGGTGCTTAGTAAGCATTATTGAAGTTTATTACATCACAACCGAATGAATACAGAAATTAATGAAGCCAACAGAATTCCGAATTCTTTTCATTTCCAGAGTGGTTTGAGAGAAAGAAAATGGTCTAGGCAAAATCAGCACAGTGGTAGGGAGAACAGCCTTTATTACAAGTATATCGATATAGCTTGCCAAAATCAATAGTTCAAATGTGCCATTCAAAGGTAAATATTCCTAATTGCAAAAAGGAAAACCTATCTCACTTGAGAAAAAAGAAACTTTATAAAAGGTATTGAGACATCTGAATTTTTCAAGAGGGCAAGGCGTTATGGTTCAGCTGGGAAGCCAGCAGTTTTGTTTACATTATATGACAGGATACTTCAGAGAAGTCCCTACAGCCATCATGGAGTCTTGCAACTCTCCAATATAGTCATAGACACCGTATTTAAGAGAGATTAATAAAAACATGTAAGATAATTGTTTTCCCAATTTTTGGTGAATCAATGAGTGATGATGATCTTAATGATGGTGGGTTAAAGAAAGAAATGTCTGTAAAGCAAAAATTGTATGGAGTACTTCCTTTCAGCACACAGTTCAAAAACAAGCACTGATATGGTGGGCTTGCTGCACGATTTCAGATGGCATCGTTTACTGTAGACTTTATAAATCATTGTACAATTATTTGTATTCATGCATTCATTCCTTTTCTAACCTGCTTATTTCAGTTCAGGATTGTAGGTATCTGGGGCCTATTCTGGCAGATCAGGTGCAAGGCAGCAATCAGCTTGACTAGGATGCCATTCCATTGCAGGATGCACTCGCACACAGACCCACAACACATAAGGACAACTTATACACGTCAATTCACCTCGTGCACACTTTTGGGGTAGAGGATGAACCCGGGGTGCCCAGAGAAAACTCATGCAGACGGTAGCCCTCTGATGGGACTCAATTATTTTTCTCATCAACATTACAAGAAAACAACATTGAACCAACCAATGTTATTCAGGCACCTGCTATATCCGACTAGCTCAACTGTAAAACTCACATACCTGAGCCCCAGCTGCAGGACAGATTGGCAAAGTGGCTTCAAACTGGGGAAGCAAAATTCACTGGGTAGAAAGTTACATAGGTGTATAAGTTATATACAGAGAAGAGGTATTCCAAAGACTATAATAAGATGAATATTATTATATCGTAATAATATACTATACCACCCCAGAATATTCACACATGTTGTGGGTTAAATTAAGTAGCTTTTTGAGGTCTCTTTTTTTAGGATTCTCTCACTTCCATTAGTTCTTAGGACATCATATATCCTAAGATAACTTTGAGTTTGGGATACTGAGATGTAGAGATTATTCTCTCTCTCTCTGTCTTTTTTTTTTTTTTTTATAGTTTCTGCCATCTCAGTGCTGTTATTCCTTTCCCTGGTGTTCTTTGGAACACATACCAGTAAGTATTTAGCTCTTACTTTGTGATCTCTTGGAATGCCCTGACAACCAAAGTTTTGTTTGATTCATTTTGAACAAGTGTTGCTGACATTTTAAAAGTGAACAAGTTGACACTGAAATTACATCAAATGATGGCAAATAGCAGAGGTTCACATTCGGTCACCACCGGCACTTGATGGCTAGGTCTGAACCCAGGATCGTAAGGGAATAAAAAAGGCCAAAATTAAGGGTTGACATAAGAAAAGCAGTGTTCGGTGGTAATTTTAGCCTTCAGAGCCTTTCGAGGAGTCATGAGGATGCCCACTTAAAAGGTGAAATTAGAAAATAAAGAAGAAAATTCACTAGGTTGAGTTTTACATAGCTTACTTTAAGACATTTTGTGCATCTCCCTCAGAGGTGGGTCCTATGATGATAGTGAGATGGTTGAATCCCTCAGCATACTCACAGTAAACATTTGCTTTAAGAAACACACTGTCCTCAGATTATCTCCTTTCTCCCTATGCAGCCATTGATCTGCAAAGATTATAAATCTTAATAGAAATTACTTGGCCAAATCCTTTTTTAATAGCTGAAGACAAAGGCTAAGAGATTTTTTGGAAAAAAAAATTTCCTGAATATTTTAACACAACTCATGAACTATTTACCATTTTCTCCCTTATAAATTCAGATTCATTATCTACATGTTGTTATTACCTACTTCCTCATCTCTGTATTGTTCTCAAACAAATCATATGTTCAAGTTCTGGTGTGTTATCAGCACTTCCTGCGTCATAACACCTGTGGATCAGGTTGCTGTTTCGCCTCTTTTCCCCCTGACATTTGTATCTTAGTGGAGGTTGCATTTGTCTTGCTTTTATTTCTAATTCTATGGACTCTATGACTCTGTGTGCTTCTTTTGTTTCTAAAAGTTATTTCCAGAGTCTTATTCTTGGTTCTTTCTCCAGCACGCTGTACACATTGAAACTCAGACCCTGAACCCTCTCCAGTGCTTTAACAGTTACATCTACTTAGATGATTTCCCAAATTTATGCCGTGCTGTAAGAATTTGGATATGGTAGATAGATAGGGATCCTCAGATTTGGGATATATGCTTGAGCTTGGTAAATATTTGCCAGTTGTAAGCCTCTACATGACCTTGGATAAGCTATTCCACCTCTTTGGCCTTTAGTTCCTCACTTGTAATAGGGGACTTAAGAATAGATCTACCTTATAACACTGCATGAGGATTAAGCAATCAAACATTTGTTAATGCTTAGACAAGTGGTTACTGTAGTTAAGAGCAATATGTACGTGCATAAAAACAAATACTTATGTTTTTAATGCTAGGGTGTAGAAAAGAAGACCACATAGAATGTATCCCAAATTGACTGGTTTTTCTCATGCTGTCTACCCTCATGATTGTCTAACTTACTGCTTCCTCTGATTGGATTGTTACCACTGTCTTGCGGACCGGCTCCAGACATACAAATCCCACCCTTCAGGGGTCACTCTAGATGGCATCCTCTCCAAACAACTTTGTACTGAGTTCACCACCCCTGTTTATAAAACAGTCTTCCTGTTAAAGATTACGGTTATATGAATATCTTATTTCTTAAGAAATATGTAAAATTGGGGGGTGTAAAGTTCTTCGGGTCTCCTATAGTTAACATAAGTCTGATTACAGATTGCTGTAAGTTACAGAGGATGAGGGAGGGTGTCAGAAGCAAAGGAGACAAAGACAGAAGATAAAAGGAAGATTATTAGTGTGTGAAACCACGATCTTTCTCCATACAGTCCTGTAGGAGATACCCTAGAGTTGTAATTGCTCGGCACAAATGTGAGCATGCCAGCCAACAGCTCTGTATTTTCTTGACAACTTTATCTTTGCTCATAAAGAAATCTTGGGGTCAAAAAGTCTTTAAAGTTGTTCTGATCTAATCATCTCCCTTTTCTGATGAGGAAACTAAGGCATGGAGGCTGTGAAGAATTTTTCTGGGAGTCATAAAGTGGCAGCAGGAGCCCCAAAGATGAGATTTCTAATATTGCTTTTGCTGCTTGGTAGCTATGCCATTCAAAAATCTCTGAGCCAATTTGTCTGTTTTTACCTGTTGAATTAACTTAACATCTGTTTAGCCTTATAAGCGACTTAATGGGTATTCAACAAAGAGTAACTGTTACATGGGTTTCTATTAGTAATATCATTAAGCAATGATGTGCCCCACGAGGAGCTCATCTGAAGTAACACTGTTGATGCTAACTACAGCTGTTTATGTGACAGATGGCAGATTCAGGGCTAGGGTTTGGGTTTTGACTTTAAATCTGGAGGTGTTGATGTTGCTTTGTTACCTGGTGACTTAGTACAATTTTATAGAATGATGATAGGCTACTTGCCATAAACATAAACTGAAATTTCAGCAGTTTTATATAATAAACACATAAATATTCCTCATGTTACAATCTAATACAAGGCTCTTCAAGGGCTCTGAACTATGTAGTCCTCTGGGGGATCAAGCACTTCCCAGCTCGTGTTCTGGATCTGGCTAGAAAACAGGAGATTGCTGATGGTAAAGTGAGAGAGTTTGTAGGAGAAAATTGGTCAGGGAGAAAACTTTACTGTAGTCTGCATTATTCCCTCCCGCGAGAGCTTAGTCTCCTGGATAGAACTGACTAGATAGAAATGCAGACCAAGCGTGGTAGCTCATGGCTATAATTCCAAGGCAGGAGGATCACTTGAGGCTGGGACTTTCTGACCAGCCAGAGCAACATAGGAAGGCCTGGACTCTACAGAAAATTCAAAGATTAACTAAACATGTGGGGCACACCTGTAGTCCCAGATACTGGGGAGGCTGAGGCAGGAGGCCTGCTGCAATGGAAGTGCCCTTCTACTGCTCAGGTATCAGTGTCCTCAGTGAAAATGTGGAGCCTGAAATTCTATCCACTGTCCATTTCCCATGTGTGAGCATCTTCCCTAATTACCCCTGGTCCTGCTGAGCAGGTCATTCCACTTCTGTCTCCTGCATTGAACTTACTCTTTCTCCCTGTGGATTCCCAGTGCTTTTGCTGAGTAATCAATCTGAAGGTGGGTATTTGCCACTTTTTTTTTATTATTAAATAATAACTGTGTACATTTATGCATTTATGGGGTTCAGTGTACTGATTTGTTATACAATGTGAAATGCTTACATTTCACTGATTAACATATCCATCACAATTATACTCTTAATAGTTTTGAAATGTACCATTGCATCATGCACATTAGATGATGTCTCCCCAAATACTCTCGCTCCTCCTGCCTCCCATCCCTTCTTTTTCCTCTTCCCTTCTACTTCCTGGACTATAATTATGTTTTATCATTCACATGAATGTCTGGTGATTATATATTGACTTCATAGTAGTATTGAGTATCTTGGATACTTTTCTCCCCCATTCTTGAGATACTTTACTAAGAACAATATGTTCCAGCTCCATCCAGGTAAACATAAAAGATGTGAAGTCTCTATCTTTTATGGCTGCATAGTATTCTAATGGTGTACATATGCCACAATTTGTTAATCCGTTCATGGGTCTTTGGGCACTTGGGCTATTTCCATGTCTTGGCAAGTAGGAATTGAGCTGCAATAAACATTCTGGTACAGATGTCTTTTTTGTAAAATGATTTTTGATCATCTCTCCTTCCTAGTAGAGGAATTGCAGGATTTGATATTTGCCACTTTTAATCTTCTCCATAAGAGCAGTGTTGTGCAGGCTGTCTCTAGTCTGCCATCGGAGCTCCCTTCCTATTTTTCAATTTTTAATCATGAACATCACATAGCTCTTTGCAGGATAGTAATTCCAATAATATGCACAACACTTTTTTTTTACTTTAATGAAAATATGAAACTAAATTTAAAATACATATCCCATTTTCTATTGTATTAGATTCAGTTTTAATTCTAATCAAATTAGATTCATTTATTAATTCAGATTTGTATATTCCAAATATTAAAAAAACAATAACTTCTCATTCCTTAAAATGTCTTGAATAGTTAGCTTGTCTCTTAAAATCAGTATGCCTAATTATTACATCAATATAAATGTTTTAAATAACTTAAAAATACAGTATGAAATGTAGAAATTTTAAATAAATATTCAGAGCATTACAGGAATATCAAACCATTGTTTAAAGAAAGTCCATCTATAACTCACACCAAGGAAGAAATTCAAAGCATTTTTTATGTTTTTATATTTATTCCAAAACCAAAAAATTATTATTGAATATATAGGACAGAAAGTCGTAATACCTTTTATGAAATAAATGTTTTAAAATTTTGATGAATAATTCAATCATAATCTTGTTTTTTAGAAAATCAAAGTTGATTTAAAATTGACAACAGTGGCTTTGGAAGAATAAAATGGAATCATTTAAAGCTTTTTAAAAGGATAATATATAATTTAAGGAATATTAATAATCAAGGGATATTATAGAGAAATATCGTTATAAAGATACCTACAGTTACATAAAAATACCAAGTTGTTCATTAGCGGTCCTGTAAGAGTGATTTTCGCTAAAACCCGACATTGTTACAATTTGTCTTTTTAGACTATCAGAGAAAATTAGAAAGTAGGATATTTGTGTTTATATTTTATTAAAGCAATGGTAAAAACTTTTAAAATTTTAAAAAGAAATGGAAATTACACCTATAAAATACCCCCACATATATTTTGATGGTACAGAAAGATATTTGCTTTGAGCATAAAATGTATTATTGGAATGGTTATTTTAATAACATCCTATCTGGATTTTTTAAAGGTGCTGATTTCTTATTGAAAAAATGTTCTTTTACATATTACATTGCTCTTAAATTTATGCTGCCAGGGGCCAAAATATTTTGTTAACATTTCATTAAAACCACTACTCAGTAAGTTGTAAAAATAATGAGATAACTGTTAGAGTTTCTTGTAACCAATACAGTCCTCTCATTACCCACTTCAGAGGTATTTATTTTTCTCTCTGAAACCCTCTGTCAAGCGAGGAAAGCCCATTAATCCACTTCACAGCCTCAACAACTTTATTCTTTTTTGAATCAATGAGGCAGAGCTCCATGACACATGGCAGTAGTTATGTGTGGACTTAGGCTAAGTAACCTATTTATCTTTGTTCTCCATCAACTATCTTGTTTTATGGTTTCTATATTTTTAAAATTTAAATCCAATTTAAAAAGTAGAATGAATCCAAACACGTTATAAAAAGGCATATCATTAAAAGAAAAATGAAACAAAGCAACAGTCCATTCAAGCACCTTCCATACTGAAATAATTGTTTTAGTGTTTTCTTTTCTTCTGGTGATTGCATCCGTGGTTATGAATAAGCAATATTTGATCATCTCTTTAAAGAAAGATGGAGATTTAGTTTATCAGTGCTAACCCCTACCCATCTCTCCATCTCCTTTCTAAATATAAATGTTTAAGTCATCTTTAATTATCCATTGGGTTATGAATGATTAAAATACATACATAAAGTTTTATTTATTGTCCCAGCAAGTCTAGGCCATTCTTCTTGTCTTCGTATTGTGTAGATAAGGACATTCATACCCTATACCCTTGTGTTTTCCATGATTTCTCATCGATGATCAGTAGCCATCAGTGATAACTTTACACTGCCAAAAAACACCTTTTAGATAATTGTTGTTCCTTTTTTGTTTATAAATTGATTCTCAGGACTGAAAATCATTATTCATTATTGGCTTTATGATTATGGAAATACTGCTTCCTACGAAGCTAATTGGTATCCCATGAGTTGATTTCCTTTTTGCTTATCTAATATCATAATTCCTGTGAAGCCTAAGCAGATTGTTTCTAACAGCAAGTTCACATGGATTCTCTTTCCTCGTATTATGTCAATTGATCAAAACCAGGTCTTAATTTTTATCTGGAGTAAAATTAATTTCTAACTTCATTTTTTTTCTTTTCATTAAAAAATTATAGACTTCTGCAAAGGGTGTCTGCTGAGGGGAATGTATTGTACCTTCTCTCGAAGATATTTTTGGTCATAACTGACTTCCTGTTCTAATTTGGAACAACATCTTTCCAGGCCAGCTGTGTAGGCATCTTTTGGAAATTCTTTTTTATTACAGTTTCTTATAGCCTGTGTCTTTCTTCTTCCTCCCATACACGAAGAAAGATACAAAGAGTATTCATTATTATATATTAAAATTCACTTATTGCGACCTTATATTGGAGGAATGGTTTGTATCAATAATAGAATTATAGTATAAAAATAAATTTTTAAAAGTTTTATGACATTCAGCATTGCTGATTTCAAATTTGAGGCCATTATTATTCACATTTGCTTGTATATGCATTACATTTATTACAATAAAAGTGTTTAAATCATTTGTTTTCTATTTTCTGAAACTGTACTCTATATAGAGTATAGAACTGTCTCTTTCTATATTCTAAGGGTGCTTTCAATTTAAATGTCTTATGGCTTATCAGATATATTTTTCTACTTTTTGTTATATAATTTTTTTAACCTTCTATTTTTTCTCTCTTTGGAACATCTATAAATTGGATGTTGGGTCTCATTAATAATTAATCCTCTGTCTTTTGTTTTTATTCT
>NW_003852435.1:1952297-1972118 GCF_000181295.1 Otolemur garnettii
TACTATGTTTTGTTTTTTTTAAGAGGAGAGGTCTCATTCTGTTTTAATCCTAACTCACTGAATCCTAAAATTCCTAGGCTTAAGCGATTCTCCTGCCTCAGCTTCCTGAGCAGCTAGAACTGCAAGTTTGTGCCACCAAGACTAGCTAACTTTTTTTTTATAAAGATGAGGGTCTCACTATGTTGCCCAGGCTGGTCTGAAACTCCTGGTCTCATGTGATTCTCCAGTCTCAGTCTCCCAAAGCACTGGGAAAACAGCCCAGGCTATTTTGTGTTTTATTTACATTGTGTTCCATGAGTCTCCTCCTCACCCACACACACCAGGGTTTTATTTTGTTGGCTTCTGTTGGTATTGTTTTGTGTTTAGTTTTGATCATTACCTTCCAGTTGTTCTTTTAATCTTATACAAGTCTGCTGACTAGAGGTTTCTATTAATATTTTATAATGATAGAATTGGATTAATAATTCTAGGAAGTTAGCTTGTATTTCTTCTTCTGCTGTGGATGCGATCTGACTGGAGCTTTGTGAGAGAATGAGGCTGTCAATTTTAAGGTTTTATTTTGGATAAGTGAGAAACAGGTAGCCAAGTGCTTGACATGTGGTATTATTTTCTAAATAAAATTTTTTATGGTTCTAAATGAAGTTTTATTATTTGCTACCCATTTGGTTATTCTGAATTTAGACTTGTAATAAAATACATTGGAGAAGTTGTAGCAATTTGTCTTCTTTATTCCTGAGAAGAATTCCTATATTTTATAAACTCTTGTTTCTATAAACTGAGGTGGTTTGAGTAATGTAGGAGAAAATCTCAAAAAAAAAAAAAAAAAAACACTTTGTCACTCTCTTCCATAGTTTAACCATCCTGCTTTCAAAGTGGAAATGAAAGATCCAAATATTCTCCATTCCCAGTTCATGTGTTCTAGGTAGAAATCTGTTTTTATAATTGTGAGAGTAGATCATGTGACCCAAAGCTGAGTCCATTAGTTCATCCTATTTCCCTAACCATATGATTCTTTCCAGGGTAAGCAAATCTTAACCATATGAAAAAAAAAATTAATTTTAATTATAAAAATAAATTCAAAGTAGATAGACTAACATAAGAAAACAAATCTAAAACCTATTTATCATAATATAAATCACTTTATAATATTTGGCTAGGAAAAAATATTTTTAATATACTCCAATATTGCCAACCATACTTCCATAACTCTCACAAATGTGTTGAGCACAAAAGAGTTTGCAAAGAGTATATATGTTTATATTCTAAGAACCTTATAAAGTATTTGAGACATGTGAAACTATGATATGAATATTTGTTTACAAATTAGATTCACAACCATTAAAAGTATGAACACCGAACAAGTTAATTATTAGTATTTGGATGGTAAAAAAAGAATGGGAAATAGGATAGGACCAAGGATGTATACAAATCATCAATTATAATTGTCATGTTTTGGTTTTTGAACTAAGTGTTTATATAAGTATTGAAATGTGTATTAATGAATTAAATGAAAAAGACAGAATCTGATCTGGATGACGGCATTTAAGCTTTTGCATCCAAGTGAGCTCCAAGCTACCTTCTAGCTCCAGGAGCATAAAATGCATTTTGCATTGTCAATTGTAACAGAAAAAGTGCCAACTTATACAGTCATTTACTGCTATTATTGTCACATCCCCATTGATAATCAGAGGTTTACCTTTGAAATTAGGAAATGCAGAGTGTATGAGACTGGATATTAAGATTTTTCAGGGACTGCGTATTAGACAGAGCAGATTCTAGGAGGATGGGTAACAAACGGAGATATCTAAACTTTCCTTAGAAACTGAAGAACAAGTAAAGTTTTGCAATTCTAAGAAATCTTGTTAAAATCTTATCCATCAGACAAGCAAAGGGGAAATTTATAGACCAACTTCTTTTCTTTGTGAGTGTTTTAAATTTGGTACTTGCTTTTATTGGTTTGTCTTAACCACCATGAATGGCTATTGTAAAGGCAGAGCTGAGGCTTACAGTCGAATGACTCATTTCAGTCTGAGAGATTCCTCCCAAGTAGGTTTTACATTATGCCACAAAAGTATAAGTCTCAGATAGTGCTAGCTTCTTCAAAGTTGTATCACTACATTCTGTAAGCAAAATTATTATTATGGTTTTTGAAAAGTAGTTGACAAGCATTTCAGATTAAACATAATTCGTTTTTGCATTGTTTTAAAGGATCAGTAGTGACTTCGACTGGTAGAAGCATTAACCCAGCACAGTATCATAACTACTAATTTTCCAAATGTTTATATTAACAGTTTATTGATATTCTAAGATCCTACCTTCAATCTCTGAATTAGAAACTTGGGGGGTGGTGGTGGTGGAAATTTGTAGTTTAAAAAAAATCTCCCTAGATAATTCTAATCATAAGCCATAGTTGAGAAAAAAATATTTAAATGAGTTGTGTCACCAGTCACATTCAGACTTCTGATTATTGCTTTATATTCCATTTTTACTTGCATATTGATTTTGTGTTGATTATCTTATTTATTTGCATTGCTTGATTACAAGGTGTAGCACTCCTTATACGGATTCACTCTACTGTGCCATATGCGTGGAAGATTAGTTTTGTGAGCAATCATAAACTCCAACTCATCAAGACTCAATATTTATCTACACTTACAAGCAAAGTGTTCTTTCACAACGCCGAACCAGTGATCAGCATTTCCTATTTTTACATCCCTAGTAAAATACTTTTATTATTTAAGAAACTGAAGCAGGGTCTACTTAAGTGCAGCTGAACCAGATGGAGCTGAGATATTTAGACTTAAGAACATAAAAAATTATTACAGTTAGTCAGACTAAAGGTGTAGATATCTTCTATCTCGACAGGGGCATCAGGAATATTTAGTGAGATTATTTGGTAGTTGTTCTTCATGACATGAACCTCTAAACGTATAGGATCCTGAACCTTCTTCTTTCTTAAATACCAGGTATGAACTAATTTTACTCACATATTTTTAAATCCCTCTTAACTTGTTTCTATTTCCTAGCTTTTTTTGCTCTGTATCCTTAATGAATTCTGTATTTTTATTGCTTTGTAAAATAATAAGGCTTGATTTTTACCCTAATTTGTTTCTATCGCTTCAAAAATTGTTCCCTCATGTAAACATCCTGGATAATTGGATAATTTTGTGCTCACTTTAGTCACGCAGTAATGATCGTATAAACAAAGATATAACCTTTTTCAGTATTGCCTGAATATAAGAAAAAGTTTTAGTGGTGAAAGGTATTGCATTTCTTTGGCTATTTTCAGTTTCTTTTCTGTGGATCTTTGCTAATCATACACTTCCTCTTTAAAACACTCAAGTAGTAGATGAACTGGATCTTTTGTATGAGGTTTATACTTTGGGTTTTATTTTCTATACAGTTCATGATGAACATTATCGATACATTTATGAGCATTCTATATTTTAAGTTTATTTAGCCAATTTAACCAGAAATCTACTGGACCTTTAGAAGCTTTCAATAGAAGACCTATTGTAAAGAATCTAAAGAGTTCCTTCTTGACCAGGAGAAGAACTATTCATTCATTTGTCATTGAACACATGTCTTTTAAGCATCTAAAATGTGTCAATCAGTGTCTGTCACCATTCTGGGTTCTAGGAATGTAATGGTGAGAAAAAAGAGATCTGTCCTCATTGAGCTTATATTCTATGTGGAAGAGATACAAAGTAAACTAGATCATGTGAGAGGTCATGATATTCACTAAGGAGAAAAAAATAAAGTAGATAAGGGGATTGTAAAATGTTGAAGGGAGATTAAGGAGGTGCCAGGGGAAGCTTCAGAGGGAATATCAATTCTGATTAAAGGCCTGAAAGAAGTGAGGGAAATGACCAATTATCTCCCTGAGAAAAGAGCATTCCAGGCAGAGGAACATTCCAGAAGAGCTTGTGCAGATACCTACCCTGGCATGAGAGCATACTGGGCTTGTTTGAGCACCAGTCAGGGGTAGTGGGCTCTGAGCAGAGAAGGTGGAGGGAGCGGAAGGAGGTAAGGTCGGCAAGGTCGAGAGGAGTCAGATTATATTGAGTCTTCTGGGTCATATACAAAAAAATTGTCATTTACTCTGAATGAGAAGGGAGATCCTTGAGGGATTTTGAGCAAGACATGGTCTGACCTATTTTGAAGAGCATTAACCTAGCAGTCACATGCACACAGGACTCCAGAGAGTCAAGAGGAGTAACAGGAAGAGGAGTTACTTCTTAAAGAGATGCACTTGAGTGCAGATGAGGATGACTTGAGTAAAGGGAGTGGCAGCAGGGGAGTGATAGATGGTTAGAATCTGAGTTGGAAGATGGTTCAAAGTAGAACCAAGTAGATTATGAGAATGAAACAAAAAAATGTTTCAAGGAAATTATGGTACCCCTTGGCCAGATAAAGAAGGCTATAGAATCTACTAGTTTGGAGGGAAATTTCATGAGTTATTGTGTTCAAATCATAACATAACTACAATTTAGTTCATAGTTTTAAATTGAGACTAATATCCCATTCTACAGATGCATGTTGGAATGTACTTACTGTTACAATATAGCTCTGAACAGAGTCTTCAAAAGGTGAAAAACAGGCTCCCTATTTAGGATCACAAATCTACTTCCAGGATTTTTGAATATGACCTGGAGATATCTGGGGGGACTTCTTATCGTATCCGTTACCTCTAACTGCCCTGACGTGAGAAGCCTTCTCTTCAGGTCATCCCGTAGCTGTCCAGGAGGGTGAGCCTGAGTACATCTTTAATCCACCTTGGACCCTGTTGTGAATGTCTGCGGAGCTGCCCTCTTCACGGAGGCTGTAAGCTGGCTGCAGTGGTCCTGTGCTCTGCTAGGCTTGGAAAGAGCATCTGCTCTATTGTTAAAGATTCTTACATATCTAAGAATTTCTCATGAAACTTCTATTTTTTGTTTGTTTGTTTTAGATTAACATGAGGGTAAAAACAACTAAGTCACAATGATTGAGTTTGTTAGGTAGAGTCTCTGTTATGGTTGTATCCTGCCCCTGAAAGGTGCTGATGCCTGTCACACAATCAGCGTCTCCAAGGCTGTTTTGGCTTCCATCAGCCGTAGTTCAGAATCATATCAATGTGCTAATGTATCACGTGGCATTCTGGGCCTTTCTACATTAAGACAGCAACCAACCTCCGTATTTTACTTTTTCATAAGAATGTATTTTATATTTCCTTTAGGTCTTTTTCTATTAATATGCAAATGTTAATCTTTAGGAGTTTTGGCTTCAGAAATATAAACTGGTTCTGGGTAAATGCAGGAAAGTAGAAATTTATTTTAAGAACTGCCTTTGGGTATCCCAGAAGATTAAAAAGACACTGAATGCTAAAAATCAGGTTCAGTAGGGAAAGGAACCTGGTGGCTCCAGTGGTGCAGGTGGTGGCAAGACATAGAGCATCTCATGGGGTGGCAGCTGGGATAAGTGGGTCCAATTGTTTTCAGTTTGTTGTCTGTCTCTTCCATAGTCTAAATCTCAGAAAAAGAATGCCCAATTAATAGGATCGCTTGGATGGGTCAGTTCTATGTATGTCTATTGGACACATTACTGATATTCACCTACGCAAATGTACATAATGTAATGGTGTTATCAGAAGAAAGAGGGATAAAGGCTGAAAGACCAACGTCACAGTGTCTACTATAAGGAAAACTTCAAATCAGAGAAGGAAAGAATGATTAATATATGAGGTCGGGCAGTTAAGTTTGTGAACTCATCCTGGAAAAAGTACTATACAGCCCATTGCTGAACACCACCATGGTCACCAGATAGTCAAGGGCAGCACTTCACAGGTGACTGGAGTGATAGCCAGCAGCACTGGATGGGGTATGCACCAGATGGTCAAGAGGAGTACTTCAAAAGTGACTGGAGTGATATTCAGCACTGGAGTATGCCCCACTTCTTTTAGGATGAGTTGGCAAAGTTAATTGTCACACCTCACATGAAGAGAGCTCTGATGGTCATTCCAGAAAAAGAGTTCCAAAACTGCTTTGAAGGGTGGACCAGGTGCTGGGGTTGATGCAGAGCTTCCCAAGGGGAGCACTTAGAAGGTGACCATGGTGATATTCACCAATGAGGTTTGTAGCCCTTTTTCTAAAATGAGTTTGCAAACTTAATAGTCTGACCTCATATTGTTGAGGGTTTTTTGAAAAAAAAAAATCAAGTCGATCAGACAAGTTATACTTCCACCTTAGACCAATATGAATTACAGAAGAATTAAGAATACAGTAAAAAAAATTTTTTTAAAAGGGTAAGGAAAGGCATTTAATTCAAAGTTGAAATCAAAGAAAAAGTCAAATAGAAACAAAATTGACAAATTCCATTGTTTCAGAAATGAGGATTCTATTTGTCAGAAAAGGACCAGAATCATTAGAAGGCATACTATAAAACTGGAAAATCCAAATTAGACTTAGTAAACAAAGAGTTAATATTTCCGATAGCCTCTACAAATCAATATGAAAAAGGTGAATACTGCAAAGAAATATGAGCATAGAACTTTAACTGACATTTTACAAAAGAAGAAATGTAAATGACCAAAGACTGTGTGAAAATACATTCAATCTTGCTAGCATTCAAAGAAATAAAATGAAAATCGCAATGAGATGACATTTTCACCTACTAAATTGTCAATGATATTAAAAATCATTATACTAAGTATTTAGGAGAGTACAGTGAAAGGGTAGCTCCCTTGATAAATGGTAGGAGGTTTTCTGGATGGATTGTAAGTACTGTGTACGTCTTTTTTAACTGCCTTTTTAATGGGAGAGATTTTATTGCAGTTCTTTTTGTTGTTGCTATCAGCGATAGAACCCAACACAGGCAAGCTTAGTAGCGAAAAGAAAGCAGTATATGGTAGTCCATGTTATATAAAAGGGTGGTGATGAGCCACCCTTGGACTTGGTAATTAGGAAGCTCTGGGGACCCAGTCCGCAGGAGTCTGAGCAATGAGAAGAATTAAAGGCCGCTCTTGGGATCCCTTTTTTCTGGAATAATGTCAATGTCACCTAGCCCAGCTATGGCCCAGTGCTTAATAAGATCCCTGGAAAACTGCTCTTGGACAATTTTGTAAGACTCTGCCTAGAAGCCCTGTCAAGAACCAAGCTGACTCACTTGTCATGTTAATGCAAATTAAAACAGAGACAGGGCAGGAGAGGAAATCTAATAAGAGTGATCATTAGCACTGCCACTGATAATAGTAACTCACATCCGAGAATCAACCAATTAATACATGGTGCTTGCTATGTAAGAATGACATTAGGCGCTAGAAACAAATACAACCCATCTTATACTTTGTGCAAATGTTATTCTTTTTAAAACAAACAAAAAAACCGTCAATCTTGATTTCTCCCCAGCTTGGTTCATTAGATTTCATCACATTTTTTTTGTCATGGTGGCATACGATTTTATAAGCAATTGGTAGATAATATTTCATATATGCTTTGTACTCTATAGATCCAATGTATATAATCAAAAAATATTGATTGGAGTTTTGTGTTTGCTTGTATATGGTAGGAAAATTTTCAAATGGTCAGGTAACCTTGAAATTCCAACTTACAAAAAAAATTATGAATGTGAATGATGATAGTTCTTTAATGAAGGATGCCTCCTGGTAGATTCATCTTAGGCAACACATTTTATCATTCAAGTCTAAGTTATTTAAATATCTGTATGTAACAAACCGATGTTTTAAAATATTTTGTTTTAAAAATTTGATAAATGAAGGCTTTCCAGTATCTCAATTTTTAGTGAGATGTAACAGAACGTTATAAAAGAGGAATGATGCAGTTATTTATACAGGATTTATAAAGCATAACCATTAAGGTCTTTGACGCTGCCATTTAAAGCTGGATAACCAAAGTCAAATTATATAAGTTCTCTAGGTCTCATTTTATTTACATCAAATTGAAGTTATTAATAGTTAATACCTCATAATTTTACATGATAATAAATTAGCTAATACATTTTAAGTACTTAGTGAAGTGGCCAGCAAATAACTCTAGTCAATGTTTGCATTATATTTTAAATATACTGGAATAGTGATACACAGAGATGATAAGTAGGACACACAAAGCCTATGGATTCCCCTACGTTAATCTATGGTGAACCCATAGTTTAAATAACTAGATTAATATGCTAATTCACAAAACTTGAACTTCAGTCCTGATCTAAGGGAAGTTAGATTACGAAACTCCAATAATACAACCAAAACACTGAATTTTTTAGAAGTATTAATTGGGATTATGAATGATGAAAAAAATTATGTAGACTTAATTATAGACCATATTATTCAAATGCACGTTCTGGTCTTTGAAGGCATTAGTTTCCAGCATGAGTAGCATTTGTGATGACAATTACAGAGGCTTAAGAACAAGCCCTTAAAAAGGTAAAAATGTATTTATTCAATATTTAGTTTTTTAGAGGCAGTTATTGATTTTGTTTCCTAGAATTACCTCAAAGAAAAGAATAGCAGTCAAGTAGTTAGTCTGGGAATCTGAAGCAGAATAGTAAGGTTGTGCATTTAAAAGTAATGGGTAAGAAGGACTGAAGGTTGAATAAACAACTTTTTACAAGATCAACTTGAGGGGTGGGAAAAAACCTTCTTTATGAGATCAGATGTTTTGATCAAAATATGTATGCTAGCATTTTTTATAGAAGAGAAATATGAAAAAGAAAAAGCAAGAATGTCATCACACATCAAAGAATTTCTGATATTCAAGGAATTCATTTAAATTTCCATTTATATGTTCAATTTTAAAATCAACAGCATAACAACAAACAGGTGGTAGTGGAAATTTAATGAAAAATATTAAAATATCCTAAATCAAGTGAACTCATGCAATTATAAGACAGGCTTCAGGCCACTTATCAATTACACGTTTAAACGACTGGAGGACAGGGATTACAGCTGACACATCTTTGTATTCCCCAAAGCACTGAGCATAGTGACTTGCATACAGCAGATATTCAGCAAATATTTGTTGAAAGGAGAATTCTTCGTGGAATGCAAAGTAGGCGTAAGACATCTGTAGAACCCATACTTGCCGGAGACAGACAAAACTAACAAACATCAATTAACTGAACCACGTTTATACAAGGCAAAATCCAGGAAGCTATACATAATAGTAATATAATAAAGGCAGGATTTTGTAGCATCAAATAGCCAAGTAGAATAAAAAAGGAAGATCAATGTGATTCTGAGTTTGTGTAGCAGACTGTGGGAAGGACAGACATCAATTTCAGCTTTGAAGAATGGTGTTTTTAGGGGGGTGAGGGGGGTAAAAGAATAGAGTTTATAGAAATATGGAGTGAGAAAATGAGGTAAGGTAAGTAAAATGCTGTTTTAATATAATCAATCAGCTTCACAGTAAATGGCAAAAATTGTTACTAATATTCATGGTATCTGTCTGAACACAAAGGAAATAAACAGTAATAAATCAATATGGAATATTTTATTCTGGCCTTCTTTTGTCAATTCCATATGAAGCTGCTATTTAAAGGCATCCTAATTTATTTCTGCATGATGAAACTAGTAACTGTCACACTGCTAGATCTATTAGAAGAAAGTATGTCTTTTGGTTCAGTTAATTCAATTCCACAAGTATTTATTAAGTACTTATCTGAGCAAAGCACTATAGAATCATCCATGTACAAGCAATTAAAATTGAACTGGTTCAGAGAATATTTGTTGCATCATTTGACTTTAAAAAGAGTTAACTATTACCATATCCCTTCTTGATCATCTTATAGAAGTGCCTTAATTTAGAGGTTTTAGACTAGAGCAGAGAGGCTGTCATCCAAACTCAGCATCTGAGTCTTCATATTCAAGCTGGATTTAGAGAAACATCATTATTTTTAAAAGCAGCTTTACTTTTTAGCATGCTTTGACATTTTCCACAATACTTTCACATTTATTAACTAAATTAACTCTGAGGTCCACTTGTTAAATTTATTGAGCAGGCATAATTTTATTCTGCACATCAGGAAACTGAGGCTGAGAAAGTTAAATGATTTTTCAAGAGTTTTGTACTGGTTGGCTATTAGGAAGCTATTCCTTGAACACAAGATCTTTAGAAGAACAATCAAATATTCTTTCAATCATATAAATCCTGCATGTTTTTATGTCGGTCGTGTTGTTAGGTTATCCAGAGGAGAAATCAGTTCATAAAACTTTTCTGCTGTTTCTGAATAGGCTGAGGAGTAGTTTGTGAGAATATCTTTTTTTTTTTTTTTTTTTTTTGAGATGGAGCCTCAAGTTGTCTCCCTGGGTAGAGTGCTATGGCATCACAGCTCACAGCAACCTCCAACTCCTGGGCTCAAGAGAGTCTCCTGACTCAGCCTCCCAAGTAGCTGGGACCACAGGCACCCACCACAATGCCCAGCTATTTTTTGGTTGCAGCCATCATTGTTGTTTGGCGGGCCTGGGCTGGATTCGAACCCGTCACCTTAGGTGTATGTGGCTGGCGCCTTAGCCTCTTGAGCCACAGGCACCGAGCCGAGAATCTTTTGAGAGGGTCATCTGAACGGTCAGTTAGTATCATGGGTCTAACCACACAGAGATATGTCTTGGTGAGTAAAAATGAAGGGGAAAATTATACAAAACTTTTAAAAAATGATCATTTTTTTCCCTCTCCTGTAGAGATAATTGGCAATGTCTGTGGACATTTTCATTGTCACAACTCGAGCAGTAGCTGCTAGTGGCACTTGTGGGAAAATCTAGGAAAGCAGCTCAACACACTACAGTGTACAGAAGAATCCCCTCACACACACACACACACACACACAGACAGAGGAGTGTCTGTCCCAGATACCAATAAACTGAGGTTGGAAAAACCTTTGTATAGACAATCAAGATAATTGAGGTAAAATAAGTTGATGTTTTATAAAATTAAAAGTTTTGATGTGCTTCTGATGGTTACATAATCTCTAAAACTGCCTCCCTCTAAGCCTTAATTCAGTTGCCATTTGGAGATTTGAGAATTGCCACATTTACTTCTTTTCATAAATATTTTCTTGTACATCTTGACACTGAGAACAAATGAACACATCCTTTCCTCATGTGACTCTTTCCTTGACATTACCATTGTTACTATTTTCTTCATTTCAGATTGTATGAGGGTACAAATGATTATATTACACTGTTTGCATTTCTTAGATACAGCGTAAGAGCTCAAGTTGTGATTGAGCCCTTCTCTAGGGGTGTGCTATATACCCATACATTGTGCACATTAGGTGAGAGTTTAACAATCCCCCTCCTCACCTCTTCACTTTCTTTCCTTCCTCCTCCCTCCACTAGAATTGAATTGTATTTTTTCCTTGTGTGGGTATGTTCATCTACTGGCTTAATGTCAGTATTGAGTACATTGGTTAGTTGCTTTTCCATTCTTGTGATACTTTGCTAAGAAGAATATGTTTCAATTCCATCCAGATAAATACAAAAGATGTAAAGTCCCCATCTTTTTTAATGCCTGAATAGTATCCATGATATACATATAACACAGTTTATTAATCCATTCATGGATTGAGGGGCACTTGGGTTGATTCCACATCTTGGCGATTGTGAATTGAGCTGCAGTAAACATTCTAGTGCAAATGGCCCTACGTCCTTTTTTTCTTCCATATAGATATCTGGTAATAAATAGAATTGTGCACTCAAATGGAAGGTCTACTTTTAGCTCTTTGAGGATTCTCCATACTTATTTCCATAGAGGCTGTATTAGTTTGCAATCCCACCAGCAATGCAAAAGTGTATCCTCTCTACATTCAGTATTATTATTTTTAAACAACAATAACATTCCAGATTATAGTTTCTAATTCTTATGTATAATTCAGCCCTGTTTAGTTTAAAAGAGTACATTCAGTAAAATGATTCCTGGTCAAGGAAGGGTAGATCATGAAACACATTTGAAACAAAAAACAAATGTAACCCAGAAATGTTCCTTCCAATTCATCATTCCTTGTTTGTATTTCTTACTGAAATACCCAAGGCCAGGTTGGTTTTGACAGGTCACTTAGGCTTCGGTGCATATGGAAGTCTAGCAAAATCTGTTAATTTGAGAATCATCACACAATTGATGTTGGTTCTCATCAATGTGATATTGGTGAGTGTACACCTTGAGGAGGAAAGCAAAACATGAGACTAAAACATCAGGCAAGAATCACTTCATGAAGAATCCTGAATAACACATAAAGGGATGTGAAATTTACCTGCTAGGTGGTAAAAGACACTACTTGGGTTTGACCAGAAATGTATCTGATGGAGTCATCTCTGCTTTTAATAAGTCAATTAATTGCAATTAATTGATGACTATGGGGATGATGGATTTTGTTAATCAAGGTAAAGAGAAGGAGAGAAATTATTCTTGCTATAGATTTAAAGATGCTAAGGATCTAAAGTGAAGAGTGGTTATAGAGATGAAAATAGTAGGCTGTTAAAAAACAAAGAGGAATTCAACAGGATGTGATGATGAATTGCATTGATGCCTTGAGGATGAAAAAGAGAGGAGTGAAGGATAATTTTTTTGTGATTTTTGTATGGAAACTTCTAGTATTAATTTAGTGCCTTGGGGAATGATTAAGAGAAAACTGATATTCCTGTCAGCAGCATTTCTTTGGAGATTCCAAGGCTTTTAAGTAAGTTACTAGTTCTAAATCAGGTTCTCCATTTAAAGATGTCTTCAGGGATTTTAGCACAGGAGATAATCTGTATAAGAATCAAATGTGGGAGAAATACAGAGGTGAAAAGATAAACATAAGTATATTTAAGAGTCTTTTTTTTTTTAATATGTGAGTTCTGTACTCCCAGGCTTTGTCTGTTTCGTTGACTACTTTGTCCCTAGCACCCAGGAGAGGACTACGTCTCTAAGCACACCAACAAATATTTGTTGAATAAATGTATTAAGTGATTAAATTGTGTACAATACCATTATCTGACCAAAAATTTATAATATGCATAACTACATCAATTAAGTTTGCCTCAATTTATGTAAGCAACAAATGCCATTGAGGAATATATTTCATGATAATTTCTACATTTTTAAACTGCTCAAAAAGTTGTTTTTCTTTTCATATTTCCAACATACAGTGGTGGGCCAGAAACAAGACCAAAAGAATCACTCCTATTCAAAAATAGGAATGATGAGAATCACACAATAATCACAAATCCACAGCAACTCTAAAATCCCACTGGGCAGATAGTATGAAGTTCTTTATTTTGGACATAGAGAATATTCTGGAAAGGTTCAAGTTCTGGTCCTGAGAGTCGCTCCTAGCTTGTTGTTCTCTGAGGCTTTGACTGTATGCTCTGGGTGGGCTTCTGTTTCATGATGCTTCTTCATAACATCTAAGAGAGTCATTGAGGAAAGGGCCCTCCCTTGGTGGTATTTACATTTTCAGCCCACCCTCTTATCCTTACAAAGTTAGAACTCAGTAGATCCTTTACTGCTTTATCAGTACTTTTTTTTTTCAACTTTTCTGGTCTACTTTTGTAGCACTCTTGGCAATATTACTATCCAAAATCATATAGAAAATATGTTTATCACTTACTACTGTGTCCCCATAGTAAAATATCTCTAATAGAGATATTTTATGATGGCTAGAAATCTGTGAATTGTCCATTTTTTGGATTATTTTATTGAAAGAAAACTAAAATTTCCCTTATAATTTTTAATTGACATTTAATCATTGTACATATTTATGGGGCTTGTAATGAATGGGTCAGATTAATTAGTCTATCAATTATCTCAAACACTCATTTCTTATTGACGGGAACATTCAATATCTTCCTTTTATTTATCATTGTTAACTGTAGCTATCCCACAGTGGTATAGAATACTAGAACTTGGAACTTCTGCATTTCTAGCTATAATTTTTTAACCTTTAACAAATCTCTCCCTATACCTCTATTCTCCCCATCTTTCCCAGCTTCTAGTATCCTCAGGTCTACTTTTTACTGCTAGATTAACTTATTTTTAGCTTCCACAAAGATTTTCTTTCTTATTAAAAAATGTTCTTATTGATAAAAGGTTTTTCTTTCTTATTTAAAGAAATAAAAATTTACTAGAAGATATTTTAATCCAATCAGGGGTCTTAACAGATATAGAAGAGTTTTTCCTTGCCTTAAGATGACCTTTACTTTTAGTTCACACTTTCTATTGAACAGTCAAACTTTTAAATTTTATTTTATTTATTTATTTATTTATTTATTTGCAGTTTTTGGCTGGGGCTGCGTTTGAACCTGCCACCTTCGGCATATGGGGCCGGCGCCCTACTCCTTTTGAACCACAGGCACTGCCCTTAAATTTTATTTTTAATTTACTTTATTTTTACAGATTTAAGTGGTACAGTTTTGCTACACAGGTGCATTGTATAATGGAAAAGTATGGGCTTTTTGTGTAGCCATCACCCAATAGTATAGCTCGTACCCTCCAGGTAATTTCTCATCCTTCACCCCACTCCCAGTCTCCCGCATTTCTAAGTTTCCAGATTTCATTCCCTTTGATGACTGCACAGTATTCCATGCTGTGTGTGCCTCTGTGTGTGTGAGTATGTATATGCACACACATTCTCTTTATCTAGTCATTCATTGATTTACACTTCCATACCTTTGATATAGATATAATTGTGCTATAATAAACATTTGGGTGCAGGCATCTTTTTGATACCTGAGTAGAATTGCTGAATTCAATGGTAATTCTATTTTTAGTTTTTTAGAGAAACCTCTATACTGGTTTCCATAGAGGTTGTACTATTTCACATTCCTTCCCACAGTGTATAAGTGTTCCCTTTTCTGTATATCCTTCCCAACACCTTTGGTTTATGACTATTCAATAGTAGGCCATTATAACTGTTATAAGATGGATGATATCTCCTTCTGTTTCAAGTAGCATTTCTGTGATGATTAGTGAGGTGGAGAATATTTTTATATATACCTTTTGGGTATTTGTATGTCTTCTTTTAAAAACTGTTAATTTCCTTTGTCTATTTTTAATGGAATTGTTCTTTTTCTTTTTAAGTTGTTTAAGCTTTTTGTAGATTCTTGATATCTATAGTCAGCAAATATTTTCTTATTCTGTAGGTTGTCTATTTACTCTATTTTTTTCTGTCCAGAAGCTTTTAAGTTTAATTAAGTTTCATTTGTCTATTTTTGTTTTTGTTGCACTTGCTTTTGAGGACTTACAAATTCTTTGCTTAGGCCAATATCCAAAAGAATTTTTTCCTGCGTTTCCTCCAGAATTTTTATAGTTTCAGGTCTTACAGTTAAGTCCTTGATCCATCTTGGATTAATTTTTGTATATGATGACAGATAGGGATCCAGTTTAATTCTTCTGCATGTAGCTATCCAAGTTTCTTAGCACCATTCATTGAATAAGTTGTCTTTTTCCCAATGTATGTTTTGACCTTCTACTTCATCAAAGGTCAATTGGTTGTAGGTATGTGGCTTTACTTCTGAGTTCTCTATTCTGTTACACTGATTTATATGTCTATGTTTATACCAGCACCATGCTGTTTGGGTTGCTATAGCCTTAGCATATAGTTTGAAGTCTGGTTTATTATTTTGCTTAGGATTGCTTCAGCTCTTCAGGCTCCTTTTTGATTGCACATAAAGTTTAGGGTTGTTTTTTCTAATTCTGTGATAAATGATTCTGGTATGTTGCTAGAAACTACATTGAATATGTAGTTTATTTGGAGAAATGTGATCATTTTAATGATACTGATTGTTTCAATTCATGAACATTAGAAGATTTTCCATTTGTTGTCTCATATGCAATTTCTTTCATCAGTGTTTTATAGTTTTCCTTGTAGAGATCTTCCACCTCCTTGGTTAAATATATTTCTAGATATTTTATGTATTTATTTTTGGTAGCTATTTTAAATGTGACTGTGGTCTTGATTTGGTTCTCAGCTTGGAAATTATAGGTGTACAGAAATGCTACTGATTTTTGTATCCTGACGCTTTGCTGAATTTATCAAACTTTCTCTCATATTTATTTGAAAGAGTACGGTTTTCTTGGTAAAAGATGATATTATTCAACAGATAATTTTACTTTCTCTTTTCCAAATTGGATGCACTTATTTCTTTCTATTGCCTGATAATGCTGGCTAGCACTTCCAGTACTATATGGAGAAGGAGGGCTGAGACTAGGAGTGGAGAGAGACCCTTATCTGTTTCCAGTTCTCAGGGGAATGTTTTCTACTTTTCCCCATCCAATATAATGAGCACTGTTTGTTTGTCATAGTTGGCTTTTATATACATTTATGTTTTTGTTTGAGATTCATTGAGGGTACAAAGACTGAGGTTACACTGATGGCATTTGTTAGGTAAAGTTTCTTGAGGGTTTTTATCATGAAGGACACTGGATTTCATCAAATTGTTTTGGCACCTATTAAGATGATTTGTTTTTTAAAAAAATGAATTCTATTTATGTGATGAATCATATTTATTGACTTGCCTGTGTTGAATTATCTTTGCATCCCTGGTATGAAACCCACTTGATTGTGATGAATCTTTTGATGTATTGCTAGATTCAGTTTGCTATATTTTATTGAGGATTTTTGCAGCTATTTTTATGTACTTTATCATTGTGTTCTTTCTTGGCTTTGGTATGAAAGTGATCATTTCTTTGCAGAATAAATTATGGAGGATCTCTCCTTCTTGATTTTTTGGGGCCATTATAGTAGAATTGACATCAACTCTTCTTCCAATGTACATCAAAGAAGAAAAAAGGCTGAATGACCCTGCTTGGCTTTTCTTGATTTGAGGCATGTTCTTTCTATGCCTAACTCATTGAGAGTTTTTATCACAATGGGATTTTGAATTTTGTTGATTTTTTTTGCATCTATTGAGATGATTATATGGTTCCTTTTTAATATTATGTTTAGATGGCAAATTTCATATATTGTCTTTTATATGTTGAATCATTATTGCACCCCTGGGATGGAACTCATTTGTTTATAATGCATTATCTTTTTGATGTGCAGTTGGATTTAGTTTGCTAGTAGTTTGCTGAAAAGTTCTATACTTTTGTTCATCAGAGATATCACTTTGAGATTCTTTCGCCTCATCTAGTCTATTGCTAAAGCTTTCAAGGGCATTTTGTAATTCCGTCAACAAATTTTTTATATCCTGTTCTGTTTTATTTTTAACTGTATCTTTAGTAAACTTTTCTCTCATATTTTGAATTTTTTTTCTGATTTCTTTGTGCTACTTTTCAACTTTATCTTGTATTTCACTGAGTTTCTTTAAAATCAATATTTTGAATTCTTTATCTCTTATTTCAAAGATTTAATTTTGGTTATGATCTATTGTCAGAAAGTGTGATACTTGGTGGTGTTGTACATCCTACTATTTTCATAGTACTAGAATTATTTTTCTGTTTCCTTTTGATATGAATAAATTATATGACAATCATTTACACATTAAGGAAGCTGAAATAGAGAATCTATTGCATTTTTAAGCTTTGAGGTAAAGGTAGTTGGATTTTCTTGCTATTTTATCCTCTCTTCTAAATAGGTCACTTCTTTCTTGAGCTTATATCATTTTCATGGTGTTGATCAACTATGGCTAATAACAAGCAGCTCATCCTTATAATATTCAATCGCAAAATCCCCTTGCTTAAAGCTGTAACATCATTAGATAAGTTTTCTGCTTCATTTATACTGCAGGGGAAAGTTTTGGCAAATATTTTGCCACATATTATTTGCCACAATTTTTCTATCCTGAGTTTAATTTTTATGCTGCCTACCTCTTATATCCAAGGCCACATAACACACATTTTAGATTTTTGCTTTTCCAGCACCTATCTTCTAGGTGTCAATTTCCATCTTTGTAAACTGTTGCTTCAGTGATGCCATGAACCTAATGTTACAGAAATCTTAGTGATTTACAGTGATCTATGTTGATTTCTCATTCATTTGAATAGGCTTCAGTAGGTCTAGCTTCGCCTGTAGGTCAGGTTCTGGTTTGGACCATATGTCATCTCATTCCGGAATCTAGAATGAAGAAAGAAATATAAGCTTAGAATGCTACTCTCTTAGAATGCTGCTGGAGGGAGGAAGGCAGAGAGCCTAGTAAAAACTTGCAATGATCCTTAAAGATTTAAAATTGATGCTTTCTTCATTCCATCCTATGTCACTGACCAAAGCTAACATCACTAGGATGGGATTGCATAATCCTCCCAGGGAAGGGGTATGTGACAATAGAACTGCTGAACTCTAATGTAATCATTTATAAGAGCTACCATGTGTATGTGAAGATCTATGTGATCTATAGGTGTCCATGGATTTACAAACATTTATGTTTAAAAAGATAATGGCATTTGAAAAATCAATACTAGATTTTTTTCTCCTAAGAATTTGTTCAAATATATTTCCAAACAATAAAACTAATAATTCATCTTATTTCTTTCATACACCCTAAAATATATCAATGGGTGAGATTGTCTCTATATTTTTCATTTAAAAAATGGGGCCCATGGTACATTTCTATACTATTCAGAATAGAGTATGAATGTTTTTGCCACAACAAATAAGCAAGCAGGGAGATGGTTATGTTAATCAGTTAGATGTAAGCATTCCACATTGTATATCAAATCAGCACACTGTGCCCCACAAATGTGTTAATGTGCAGTAATGATTTAATAAAGAATTTAAAAAAGTAAAAGAAATAAAAAATGGGGCCCAAAGTATTCTTCAAAGCCACTCAGACTTTCTGAAACTCATAATTAAATTTAAAGTTTGATTTCCTGGTTTGATGTTTGTTCTTAATTGAATGAGATTATCTTTCAAAGAGAAGTTTTAGAAAAGACTATTAGTTTTGAATTATACATGTCCATAAATGTTTGCTATGGAACAAAGAGCATAATTTGCAATAGATTTTAAGAAATAATACTTACACTAAGATATCAAAGAAATGATCAGGTTAATTTTGATTTATCACTTAAGAGAAAAGTAGAGTATTTAAGAATCAATTTAGCTTAGAAGAAAGATGACTTGTCATTAAAAATCAATCAAACTAAACTTTCAAAGTCCAAAAGATAAATTCTTCTATATATCAAAATAAAATGGCTTTATTAGTGATTTTATTTTAAATGTTTAATAAAGCATTAAAATAAATATGATTTAATGAAAGAGAAAATAACACTGTTTCTATGGGGGATCTTTGATATTGGAATGATAGAAATTTTAGATTAAAAGAAATGTTTCAAGAACAAGAAGAAAATGATTCAGTTTTGAGGATGAAAAACATGAGAAAAAAATCAATAAATACCAATGACAATGTATTAGTTGCCACTCACTAAAAATAAGAGGTCACAATATTGTAAAAGCAAAGCAAGAGATCTATACTCAAACTGATCACAATGGAAGGAATTCTTTTCTCTAGCTGTCATAAGTCTTCAAACATTCGTCAAGTTCAGAGCTTAATACTAGAAAGAACAAGCAAGGATTTGTGCCAACCCTTCAGTTTGTTTAGGAGGGCATCCAAATAAAATAGCTTTGATCCCTGTGCTAATTTACTATTCATCTAAGTGTAAGGAGGTACTTGGTATGGTGATTTTTTTTTTTTTTTCTAGTACATGACCTCTGTATTCAGCTGGGTTTATCCATCTGCCTTCAAGAATATTAGGAATGTTATAATATGGAATGCAAAGAGAAAGAGGAAATATAAAATACATTTTCATGTTTTCAGAGAGGCAATAATCTTGGGAACTAATTTTACCCCCAGAGAACTTATTTTCTACCTATTTTCTTCATCTGCTCCTACAACATTGTGTGTGTGTGTGTGTGTGTGTGTGT
>NW_003852435.1:1972552-1979256 GCF_000181295.1 Otolemur garnettii
CATTCACCTCAGCCTTTAAGTTAATAAAGACATCCACGTGTAAGTTATGGAAGGCAGCCAAGTGTGCTGGCTGCTGAGCATGATAGGGGAATCAATGGTCTCTGCAGTTGGATGCAAAGAGTCTGAGCCAAGAGGTATCCTACATAGGTCAGGGACCATACGGGGGTGGTTGCTGGAATTCTGAGGTCCATGGTGCCATAAGGAACCAAAGTGGACCTTAACAGCAAAAAGATGATGATTTACTTCTCTTAGATTACCACTTAAGCCAAAATAACTCATTGCTGTTTCATCAACCATGGACTGCAGAACTGAGTATCCCCAGGGTATTAGTAACCCCACTGGCAAATGGCATCATAGTTGATGACCAGAAGGGTAGTATAGAATACCAGGAAAAATGAAGGCTTCCTTATCTAAACACGCTTATGCTTCTCCATATTCTCAGATAGTATCTTTGCCTAGAGCTGGAAAAGAAGAGGAATTCTGAAAAACAATATTAGTAAAAATAAAAAAAAAAGCACCACAAAGATAAATTGTCTTTATCTATCTACAGTTTACACTAGTAGACTGGAATATTTAAAATTTTTTTTGATATATGTGTTTACTTCTGTGAAATCATAGAATTTGCTTCTGTGAGGGAAGTTTGAATCATTTTTTTTAAACACACTTTTTTCACACATCTCATTTATGTGGGAGTAATTCCATGACCCTACAATTTAAAAATATCCAATTTAGTATAAGTGAAATTTAAGAAGTCAGTTGTATCAAAGATACAATCAGAATCCCTCAGGGCTTTCTTGGGAAGTCACTACAAAAGGTATCTGCTTTGTTTGTGTGTGTATGTTCACTCTGCTGAACCATTGCTGGGCCCAGAAAACTGATGAGGGTTTCAAACTAACATTATAAAGTGAGGGCCCAGGGCTGAATTTTATCTGTACATATATTCTGTTTGCCCTCATGGTGCTAAAACCTTAAACCAACATTTATAAAAACAGAAGTTTCACATAAGAGCTCAATTTTCTGAATTTCTTTAGGAAGTATGCTGGATGGTAACAAATGGCTAGAACTGAATAGGACCTGTCCCTTGGAAGCAAGGAAAAATTCCTCTATTATCTGCAGTCACAAGAGCTCTTAATATATATTTTAAAACCTATCCTGACTAATTCCTCTTTATAGTTTCTTAAAATTACAAATCTTGGCTTAAAGTATATGGATAAAAACAAAGGTCCATGGACCCACTGATACCACTGATATTTATTCCAGATTATCATTCTTATTTCTTAAAAATATTTACGCAGGACAAATAAGGGAATTTGAAATCAGTTATGTACTAAATTAAAAAAAAAAACAACTTTTTCCCACTTATTTGCTTAATTTTGTTTTCAAAGACAGGCCCACTTAGACCTTGTTGTATCTTATAGCGACTGGATCTGGAATTCAGACCATCTCAGGAAGTCCTGGTATTGTGTTAGGCTCTAATTTTCTACTCAACAAACACAAAATGTGCAAATTAAATATATATATATGTGTGTGTGTGTATTTATATACTATGTATTTATTTACTATGTATACATATTTGTACATATACATATACAAGTACATATATGTATATAGTTTTTGCAAATATGAAAAAACATAATTGATAAAAAGGAGAATGTATTGCATTTAGGACTCTAGGGAAGTCAAACATAAATGACAGACAAACAAGATTTTAGTCCTACCTGGGTAACATCTGGGAGTAGAATCACCAATTCTCTAATAACTGTTACAGTTTATCACTCTTTCCCTTTTTCCTCATTCTTCTTTGCATCCTGTAGAGAACATTTCCTTGAATATGACTGAAAACCCAACTGCAAAGAGTCCCATCACAGCTTGTAAGATGTAGTAGTATAATACTACTGTGTGATTTCAAATGAAGAGCAGTGATTGGCTGAGTCTAGGTAAGCTGTGCACTTCCAAAACTTATTGCTGCCAGATGGAGATACGGTTCTATGTAAATATACCAATTTATTTTAGTGCTGTGTGGAAGATAGGGTACTGAAAATTACCAAGAGAAGGGAAGAATGCTAAACAGAAAATAGAGGTCCATGACAGTAACTAAAGCAGTACATGTTTTCTCACTAAATAGACAGGTGAATGACCCTTACGTACTTTTGCAGTTAAAGAGACGTGTACTAGAATCTCAGGTCTTCTTGTTTGTAGGATAACTTAAGCTCCCCATGGGTCTTTCACTTGTAAAATGGAGAGGAAAATAACTTACTTCATGGAATTTTCAGAAAGTGAAATGATAAATTTAAAACCTCTAGCACAATATTAGTGCCTAATAAATGTCAGTTCCTTTTTCTCATTTGCTCTCATAAATTAGTAACTTACAGGACTTTGGGATTATGAACTGTTAGCATCTGTGAGTGAGCTTGTTCCTAATTGTTCAATTTACTGACATTCAAATCATTTTGAAAGAGAGATGCGGGAATTAAATAAGATTGCTTAAAGACTTATGGCATGTTTATGACAAAGAGGGCGTTAGAACTCAAGCTTGCTTCTCATCCACTAAAATCTTATTTATATACCTATTTTTAATGAGTGCCTGCAATGTGTATAAGAATATTTTATCTGTCAGTGAAAAAATAAGTGAAAATCACCCTATGGATCTCTGTGGCGATCACATGTCAGTGTGGGAAGAAAAAGGTTAAACAATGAAACAAAGAATTAAGTAAATAATATAGCATGGCAGAAAGAAAGTGGTAAGAGATATGAAAAATATAGTAGGGGAGAAAAATAGAGTAAAGTCATTTAGGAAAGGATAATTCTCAAATGGAGTGATCAGTATAGGCTTCACTGAGAAAATGACCTTTAGCAAAAGAGTCAAAAGAAGCAAAAGAATTCTATACTTGCAGAAATGTAGGGAATGGATATCTCAGTCTAAGGGAACAACAGAGCAGATGTTCTAACTCAGGAGGATGTCAGGTGTTTTGTAGAGGCATTGAGGGTTGCTGGGGTTCTGCCCAGGGCAGGGTCCATTAAGACCTGTGGATCTGGTGGCAGAAGAAATATAAAGACTGAAGAAATATAAAGTTAGAAACAATGAGAAAGAAAGAGACAAGACACACAGAATAGAGTTTTCAAAGGTGGGAACTCAGGGTACCACCTCCTGCTTGTGGGGTTCTTGCAGTGGCCCCCAATGTCAGTTCCACTCAGCTTATTGAAGGCTATTTGCTTATTAGCCCAGAGGGTAAGCTGAGGAAGGGAACAAAGATGCCAGCAGTTTCTCTGAGTGAGCATATCAGCTCCTATTGTTCCTATAATCATTAACTTTAAGGGCCTGAGCAGCCTTGAGAAATCTGGAACCTGAGTCTTGTGTGGGGGCAGCTTCCTATCTGAAGTCACACACACAGATTCTTAGGGAGGGCTTAAACTCTAGTAGTTCACTGTGGAGTAAAATGTCACTGGCATCGATCTCCTCCAAGGAATCGGTGGGGGAGAGGAATTTTCCTCTCATCACCACCACAGAGGGTTTTCCTCTGTGATAAAGGATATAAGCCCTCTTGCCTGTTTTTCAAGGCTCTAGCTGTTCCCTGGATCTCTGCCCTAGCCAAATACAAATCTCCACAATGGGTATTTGCTTTGACTGTTTACTGGGCAGGATATGGCCTAGTTAATGTATATTTCCAGGCCTTGCCACAGCATCTTCTGTGGCCATTATTTCTTCAGAGTGTTCAGAGACCCAGCAGTGGTGTTAGTAAGCTGTATTCCCAGTAGGCCAGAGTTCTAGGAAAAGCAGGAAACTTTCTCAGATAAGAAATTTAGCGGCAGCTGGTTTTAAGTTAAATTAGCTGACTGTTCTTTGATCTGCCTTGCTCAGCTTACTTTTTTATTTTCAGCTTACTGTTCCCCTTTGTCTGGGGGTGTTTTCTTTTGCCAAGAATGGGGTGTTTGGTCCCCATTCTGCCTGCAGAGCATACTACTGTAGCTATAGCTATATGACTAATAGATGGTATTTAAATTGGGCATCACAGAAGATGGGAAATATAAATGTAGAGCACACCAAGGTATTTGATTTAGGGAATGAAATAGGGATCCAACTGGAAAGACTTTATTGGAGAAGTGATATAATTTGAGACAAACTTTTAAAATAGTTTTATCAACACTAATAAGAATAGATTACAAGATAGATTACAAGATACAAGATTCTTATTGTATAGATTACAAATAGATTACAAGATACAAGATTCTTATTGAAAATAAGAAGACAAATTGAGACCAAATGAGAGATAAAGATAGATTTGACTAAGTGTTTACAATGAAAGTGAGGAGTAATGGTATTATTTTAAAATATATTTTGAAAATAGAATCTGTAAGCTTTCCTGAGTATGAGACATAAGGAAAACATATGTGTCAATGATGTCATTCCCCAGGTTTTTGCCTTCAGCTATTAATAGATGGAGTTGGCTTCAGCTGAGATGGGGTAAGAGTAGAAAGAAAATGTTTTGGGAGACAATCATGAAAGTTTCTGTTTTGGATATATTAGGTTTGAGATGTCTACATGCTAAGTATAGGTGAATTGAAATACCAAGTAGACGATTGGTTACAGAAGTCTGGAATTTTGGAAAGGAGTCATGACTGGGAACATAAATTAAGTAATTATCTGCTAAAAGATGGTATTTAAATTGAAACTAAGTGAGATTCAAAGACCACATGAGTTAGTAGTGAAAAAGACAAAGGATATCTCTGGGATATGCCAACATTAAGAGGAAAGGAAAAGAGGAAAAATTAGTATAGAAGAATAAGGAAAAATGATCAATAAGGCAGAGTAAAAACAAGATAGTATGGGTTTTAAAAACTGAGTAAAGAGAGTATATCATGGAGAAAGAAGTTGTAACCATTAAGTGCTAGTGACTTCTCAAGTAATAAAGGACATAGAAATTTATCATTAAATTTAGCATCATTCAGAATATGCCTCACCTTGACAAAACAACTGTTGGCTGAATGACCAAAATCTTAATAGAATAAAATAAAAGAGAAAGAGAAGGAAAGAATTGGAAGGTATCAGTTTAGTCTTCTACTCTATTTCTAATTTCAAAAGATTAGGGAGGTACAATTTTTTTTTTTTTTTTAACATGGATATCTTGTATAATGTTCAAGTCAGACCTTTTGGTATGCCCATCATGAAAATAGTGTTCTTTGTACTATATAATATACTACACTTCTGAACTGATAAGCAGTTAGGTTAATTCCACATCTTTGAGATTGTGAATTGTGCTGTGATAAACATGTGAGTGCAGGTGTATTATTGTTATTATTATTCCTTTGAGTAGATATCCAGGAGTGAGATTGCTGGATTGAATGGTAGGTATATATTTATTACTTTGGGAAATCTCCACACTTTTTTCACAGAGGCTGTACTAATTTACAGTCCCAACAATGGTGCCTACACATTCCTTCCTTTCTGCATCCCCACTAGCATCTATTGTTTTTAGACTTTTTAAGAATGGCCATTCTGGTACAGGTAACATGGTATCTCACTGTAGTTTTAATTTTCATTTAAATTATTAAATATTTGAACCTTTTCATATGATATTGAACTTTTTTTCATATGACTTTGGTCATTTATCTGTCCTCTTTCGAAAAACTTCTGTTCATGTCTTTTGCTCACTTTTTGATTTTTTTTCCTGATTTGAGTTCTTTGTAGATTCTAGATATTAATTCTTTGCCAGATGTATAGTTTGCAAATATTTTCTCCCATTCTATAGTCTTTCATTTTACTCCATTATTTCCTTTGCTGTGCAGAAGCTTTTTAATTCAATCAACTCACATTTATTTACTTTTGTTTTTGCTATATTTGTACTTAGGTTCTTATTCATAAATTCTCTGCCTAGGCCAGTGTCTAGAAGAGTTTCTATACATTTTCTTCTACAATCTTTGTGTTTTCACACATTACATTTAATTCTTTTATTTATATTACATTAATTTTTGTATATGATGAGTGAGGGGTCCCATTACATTTTCTACATGTGGCCATCCAATTTCCTAGCACCATTTATTGTACAGACCTTCCTTTCTCCATTGTATGTTTTTCTCTGCTTTGATGAAGACAAAGACACTCTAGAACTATTGCAGCCCCTATGGCCCTGGTCTTGATCCAGGTGTGACTCAGATTAGACGTACAAGCTTGCAGGAGGCAGACTAACCTTGATTGCAGGGTAGCCCTGAGCAACCTCTGCAGTAGCCTTTTATTGAGGTACAAGACAGGTGATGGGAGTATTCAACAATGACTATGTGCCTAAGGATCACCATGGGCTCGGGCTCTTTCTCCACAATGAACACCTGGGAATGAATTGCCCAAGGGTCCTCCCCCCAGCTGCAAATCATCTTTCTCAGAGGTCTTCCGGCTCTTGGTATCCTCTACAAGAACAAATGGACTTAATAGACATTTACAGGTAATTCTACATCCAAAGTACTAAATACACATTCTTAGAATCAGCATTTGAGGTATTTTTCCAAGATGGATTATATCTTAGGCCATAAGACAAGTTTTAGAAGTTTTAAAACATTGAAATCATGTATCTTCCCAGACCTCAGTGGAATAAAACTAGAAATCAAATTTGATGGAAGCACAGAAATCTATACAAAGTCATGGAAATTAAACAACCCGATGATGAACAATTCTGGAATAAATTATGAAATAATTATGGAAATCAGAAGATTAA
>NW_003852435.1:1980252-1999486 GCF_000181295.1 Otolemur garnettii
TTTTCTGTTTATGTGATGAATTTTGTTTGTTGATTTATATATGTTGAACGATCATCCCATTCTTGGGATGAATGAAACTTCGTAATAATCATCTTTTTGATGTTTTGGTTTAGTCCAATCTTTTCTTCTTCATTTTTCACTTTGATAATCTGCCCAGTTGTGCTAGTTAGACTACTCTAAATAAAGTTTTTTCCATAAAAAGGAGTAAAGAAATGGGGTGTTATATAAGAGAGACATTATTATAAGTTGAAGGAAATGATTGAATAGAGAGAAAACAATGACTTAGACAAGAGAGGAGAATATTTGGAGCACTGGCCAATGACTGGTGAGATGGATATTAGGCTCTTGGAAGGGGATTGTTGTAGGTGGTTAGAGAGGACTATGTATACTTCATCTTTATTCCCAGGATAAAGGGTGACTTATACTGAATGATAACTCTATAAAACTTCTTTGTTTCTTTTTATTTAATTCCAATGGAAGAAAAAGTAAAATTATCAGGTGAAGGTGAGAAAAAGAAATCATTCCATGTATTATAGGAGGGAAATAAGAAAAGGGAAGTATTTGGTAATGGATTTATAATAATAGCAATTGTACATTTTCTCTGGTCATATTTAGTGATTGAGATAAAATTAGAAGGAGATAGAGGTTTTCAGTGATCCAGGGAACATGTAGAAAAGAGTATATTATTTCCTATGGCTGCTGTAACAAATTAGCAGAAATTAGGTAACTTTTAAAATACTGCAAATTTATTTTCTGACATTTTTAGAGGCCAGAAGTCTGGAAGTCTAAAATCAAGGTTTGATAGAGGGTTGGTCTCTCTCTCAAAAGGTTCTAGCTTTGACTCTTCCAACTTATAGTAGCTGTCAATAATTCTATACTTGTGGTCACATTTCATTCTCCTTTTCAGGCTGGCTTGTGTTCACATTGCTCAAATCTTTGCCTCTGTCTTCATACTGCCTTCTTGTGTACCTTTTTCTTGGCTTTCTTTTCTAAGGACATTTGACATTGGGTTGAGGGCCGAATAATCCAGAATGATCCAATCTCAAGGTATTTAACATCATTACACAGGCAGTTATCCTTTTCTGCAAGTAAGGTGATAAAGTTCCTGGAAATTGGGACACAGGGAACATTATTCAATCACTATGACGTACAGGAAGTTCAGGTTGGATGTAATCACCTCCATGCTTATATATCTTAAACATGTGGAGAAAAAAGAGGACATCAAGGGAATTTAAGGGATCAGAAGGATATTAAGAGAAGGGTCTGGGTGTCTAGGTGATGAAAAGGATTGTTGGACTGACAGATGAAGAAATAACCTGTAACATGGGGATGATAGAGTACAAGCATACATCAAAAATACTGCATGTTTAGTTATAGACCTCAACAATAAAACAAGTGTTATAATAAAGTGAGTCATATGGATTTCTTATTCCCTAGTTCATATAAAAGTTATGTTCACCCTATATGGAAGTGTATAGAGAGTGCAATGCAATTATGTCAAATAAAAGTACATCCCTTAATTTAAAAATACTGCTAAAAGTGCTAATGATCATCTGAGCCCTCACCAAGTCATAATCTCATTTCTGGTGATGTGTCTTACCTTGGCATTGACAGCTGCTGACCACCATCAGTGTGCTGGTTGCTAAAAGTTGAGGTGGGCATGTCAAATTACAAAAAGGAGACAGCAATAAAGTTTGCTGCATCAATTTACTCTCCTTTCACAAAAGGTTTCTCTGTAGTAGGCAGTGCTATTTGATAGCATTTCACCCATAGCAGACCCTTTTTAAAAAGTGGAGTTAGCAGTCTCAAGCTCTACCACTGCTTTATCAGTACTATGTGTAATATTCCAAATTCTTTGTTGCTATTTTAACAATATTCATAGCATCTTCACCAGAAGTAGATTGTATTTCAAGAAACCACTTTTTTTTTGCTCATCCAAAAGAAATTTTTTAACTGCACAAATCTTTTCATGAAATTATAGCAAATCAGTCACACTTCCAGGCTCCATTTTTAATTCAAGTTCTCTTGCTATTTTTTTTTTTTAACCACATCTGCAGTTACTTATTCCACTGCAGTGCTGAACCCACTCAAATTCATCCAGGAAAGGTGAGACCAGTGTTTTCCAAATGCCTGTTATTACTAATATTTTGAGTTCTTCCCATGAACAAGGAATGTTCTTAATTTGGAATGTTAAATTTTCCAGAAGGATTTCAATTGATTTTGCTCAGATCAGAGGAATCATTATCAACTACAGCCTTATGAAATATATTTCTTAAATGGTACAACTTGAAATTCAAAATTACTTCCTGCTCCATGGGCTGCAGAATGCATGTTGTGTTAGCAAGCATGAAAACAACAGTAATCTTCTGTACATCTCTGTCAGAGATCTTGAGTGACTGGGTACATTGTCAATGTCATATATTAGAAGGTACATTTTTTTTCATAGCAATATGTCTCAAAAGTGGGGTTAAAATATTGACTAAATGAGGCCATAAAAGACATGCTGTCATCTATGCTTTATTGTCCCATTTATAGAGCACGGAGTAGATTAAGATAACTTTTAAGGGTGCTAGGAATTCCAGAATGGTAAATTAGCATGGGCCCCAACTTAAAGTCATCAGTTACAATAGCCTCTATCAAGAGAGTCAACCTGTCTTTAGAAGAGTTGAAGCCAGGAATTGATTTCTCCTTTACATCTATGAAAGATGTCATCTTTTTCCAATAGAAGGCTGTTTTGTGTACATTGAAAATCTGTTGTTTAATGTAACCACCTTCATCCATTATTCTAGCTAGCTCATCTTGATGACTTATTGCAACTTCTACATCAGCAGTTCCTACTTCACCTCGTAGTTTTCTGTTGTAAGGGTGACTTCTTCCCTTAAAATCCATGAATGAATGTCTGCTAGTTTCAAACTTCTCTTCTCCACCATTTTCAACCTTCACAGAATTGAACAGAGTTAGGGCCTTGTTCCGGATCAGGCTTTGGCTTAGGGAATGTTTTGGCTGATTGAATCTTCTATCCAGAACACTCAAACTTGAACCATATTGTGAGTAAAGCTGTTTTGCTTTCTTATTTTGTTCAGTGGAATAGCTAACATTTTTAATATCCTTCAAGAACTTTTTCTTCACATTCACAACTGGGCTAACTGTTTAGTACACAAAACCTGGCTTTCGGTCTCTCTCCTCTCTTGGTATTTCTTCCTCATACTTGATCTTAGCCAAAAAGCTGAGAAGCGATGGTGTTTCCTCCTCACTAAGGTTAATTTCTAGCTTTTGATTTAAAGGGAGAGATACATAACTCTTTCTTTCATTTGAACATTTCCCAGCCATTTTAGGGTTAGTTAATGGCCTAATTTCAATATTGTCATATCTTCGGAGGAGAGGGTGAGAGATAAGGGAACAGCCAGAATGCATACAATATTCTTGACTAAGCTCTCTGTCTTATATAGGTACAGTTTGTCATGGCCCAAAACAATTACAAACAACAGTGGCACTGGAGCTCATCAATCACAGAATATAATAATGATACTATTATAGTAAATATAATAATAATGGAAAAGTTTCTGCAAAGGACTTTATGTATCATAGGATTTTTTTCATAGGAATCTCAAGTCTTGTAAACTCCATAACAACGTTATCCTTCTATTATTGAAAGATGAGGAAATAGCGTGGTACTATTTCCATAGTCTCAGACTTCAGACCAGTAGACTTGTGCTGTAGCCCTGCTTCTAAATGGTTGTGCTGCTCTGAAAGTCATCGAACATCAGTAGAACCCTTCTTCCCATCTATAAAATAAGGTCATTAAAGTGAATATTCTGTAGGTATTCTCTGCTAGAACACTGTGAACATCTAAGTATTTATGGATACATGAGTAATTTCTCTTTTCTTAATTTCATGTCAAGTGACATTCTTGATATGGAGATGTTATACACAGATCTGATGATCTGAAATTTATGCTTTTAGAAGCAAATTAGAAATATGTATAGATTATCTAACAATTTTAGACCAGAAAATAAACAAACTTTAATAGATGACATTGAGCTATCTTCCCATATCTTCTCAGCTGGGTGATTCAGAGCAGGAATGGCCAGAGTGACCAGCATCCCCATTTGAATTCCCAATGGCTTAGCACTGGTTTCTGTTTTTAGGACCATCAGTTAAGGAGCTGCCTTGATATTTAATGTTATATATGTTCACCAATGCCATTGTTATAAAGCATTTAGAATATTGAAAACGATATTTATTTGTGTCTCTTACAGGCATATTTTTGAATTTAGCCAAAACAGTTAACATCCAACTACAGAAAAAAGTTCCAATAACTGGATAATTGGGTACACAGAGAATATTAATTTAAGCCAAAGTAATTTAATTATAGAATGTGTTTTAATCATGAAAAACTGACAACATAATGGATAGAAATTGTTTAAGGGAATGAACACATTATCAAATAAAGAATGATTGACTTTTCAGAAGTCACAGAACCTGAAAAATATAAAGCATTATAGACAAAATGTGTCATTCAATTTTGAAAATTACAGGCAAGCAGATTCAGTTTGAATATTTTACTCGAATATGTCTAACCCTCCCCTCAGTAAAATAAAATAACAAATTTAAAGAAAAACATAGCTGTAAACTCTGAAAAGACAGGCAAACATGAGTAATAGATATCCTATATAAATCATAGAGCACCTATTTGTCTCATGTCTCGACAGAACTACAGCATTAGTGAATAAAGGCCACATAGTGGATGTAATACGTATTGATTTTAGCGAGGCATATGATGTAGTGTTTAATGAAATCTTATTCCCAAAATAATTTAAATTGATTTGGCTAGGGGAGTAATCACATGTGCTAAAAACTGGCTGAAGGGGCAGGATGTGAAAGGCCCACTTGACAGATCAGAGGGGTTCGCAAGGACTGTGGGGTCAGCAGGTTCACTGTTAGGGCCTGGAAGGAAACAAAAGGGAACGAAAAACCTTCCAAGACCAAAGGGAATATTTGGTTCATGAGCATATTTTTGTTCTTAATAGAATAAAACGATCTGATCGTTTGTATTTTTTCCCTAACTTTAGCCCTTTGCTTACGTTATAATTCATAACAGTGTGAGGATTGGCACAAAGGAATCTTTCATTGAGAACAATATTTGCTTCTCCTTTCTGGCACTTATAATCAATCTAGCTGTATTATCATTGTCTCATCCTTTTTTACCTCATTATTTCTGGGAAGAATTCATTAATTACTCTTACATTTATTATAATGATATTATACTCCTATTTGTAGATTTTTCTTAACTTGGACTTACAAGTATCTTCAGAAACAAAGCAAAAAAAAAAAACCTACTAAATTATCTTATACTTGTTAGTATGTTTTTATGTGCAAAATATTTTACACAGCATGCTGATTTAGCTCATAAACATGCCGTATAAAACTCAATTTTAAAATATGCAAAGGTAATCCTTTTACTAAAAAATTCTTCAACATAAATATAAAATTTTCTCTCCTTTAGTTTTTTAAATATTGTAAAAAAGTCTTAAAACCATTTTCAACAACATTCATAAGATTAAAATATAGTTAATAGAATGAAGATTTTAACATTTATATAGAAAAAGAGAACTCAGTACAAATGTCTGCATAAAATCTTGTTTTTATTTTAGAAACAGTGGTAAATTATTCATGATGTAAAGTTATTGTATGTTTTCCTGAAATAATTTTTACATAACATATTCATAGCTCTTCTAAATCTTTAAGTTCTTCTATTTCATTCAAATGTATCAACATTATTCTTCTCCTCGTTTTATAAAAAAGAAAAAAAATTAGGATGAAAGGCACCTGTGGCTTAGTGGGTAGGGGACCAGCCCCACGTACCGAGGGTGGTGGGTTCAAACCTGGCCTCAGTCAAACTGCAACAATAAAAACAAAAAACACAAAAAACAAAAAACAAAAAAAAAAACAGCTGGGGGTTGTGGCAGGCACCTGTAGTCCTAGCTACTCATCAGGCTAAGGGAAGAGAATTGCCTAAGCCCAGGAGTTGGAGGTTGATGTGACCTGTGATATGATAAAGTGAGACTCTGTCTCTAAAAAAAAAAAATTGGGACATGGTTAGGATGAGTAAACTTGAAGGGTATTAAGATGGATGGTAAAATAATGTCTGAAATTCACATACAATCTATTCATTTCTGATATTATCAGGAAAGGTATCCTTTCCAAATCATTTTCATCAGTGACCACTTCTTTAATTAAAATGTAGTGCATTCTTCAATATTTGAATTTTGCCTCTTTGTCACTATAGCTCAATATAGTTGCTATAAACTTACTGCAACACTTTCCATCAAGAAAATAAAATTACTTCTATTTGTTTATTTTGGTTCTTTGAAGGGGCACTTAATTGTTTGTTTAATTTATAATGTTTCATTCCTTGCAAAATTCTAGGCAATCTTCAAAGGAGTAGGAACTTTTATTACAGCATAAGACATAAAAGGAAAAGCTGTTGTCTTAGAAACAGACTGTCCTCTGTTATCATCATATAGAGACACACAGGCTGCCAGGAACGGACAGCATTAGCCTGGGCTTGGAGGAGCACTTTGTAAGCCATGAGACTATTCCCTTGCTTTAATTTCTGTCATCATATTTGTATCTCACAGGATACATATATATTTTTTAAAAGCAGTGAGATAAAATGAGGAATTAATTTTCTTTTGGCCTTTTTACCAACCACGTATTCTCATGCATGAGATGCAGCAGCGGGGACTGTAGGCTCCACGGGACACATCTGAGAAGATTTCAGAGTAATGCGATGTTATTAGGATATAATGATGGAAATCCTTATTACTAGTGAACCTGTGGCAACATTTAATGAAAATTATTGAAGGTGCTAAAACCAGAGAACGACCACTGAAAGCAGTAGACATTCCAGTGTGATATGTTTAAAAAAATAATCAACAGTGTCAAGTCAACAAAATAGGTCAGAGGTCACAGGAAATGCCAGGCTTCTTGTTGGAGAAAATCTTCAAATTGAAATGATCTCTACTGTGTGTCAGATACTCATTATTTGAGCACACATTTACTGGGTATCTCCCATGTCCCTAGAGTCAGACAGCATAAAGAAAAACTAACAAAAACCTCTGCCCTCATGAGATTTGCCCTTTAGGGGTAGGGAAAAGAGACATTTACTTAATAAACAAATGCGATAAATGTTGTGTCATCTAATATTGAGATATAAGCATGAGGCAGCAAGGAAAGTGTTAGAGCTGGAAAATAAGGTAGGATGGAGGTGTGTGTTGGAGGCAGGCTCGAAACTGATGTTTTAAATAAGATGGTAAAGGCCTCTCTAATGAGGTAATATTTGAGGAAAGAACTGAGGAAGATGAGAAATAATTTGGTGTTGATAATACTGTATTGGTATGTTAAAACAACTCTGATTATTCTTTAAATATTCAGGATTGAAAGAAAAATCAGGAGTGGGGGGAGGAGGTTACAGTGCAGGGCTATCAGGGACACCTCCTGGGTGAAGGATTCAATTACAACTGGGATTATTCCTAACCAACACAAACAATGTAAACTAATCATATGGACCCTTATGTTAATCTGAAACAAAAAGGAAAGAAAAATTAGATTTCATTTCATTTGTATTGTTATGATTGTTTTCCTCATAAAATCATTGTACATCATTAGACTGCTGTATACTGCAAAGAACGACAAGGCACAGCACTTTAGGACACATGTATAGAATTGATTGAATGCATCCAAATAGAATATTCCACAAGGTCAGGGGCCTATTGCCTGCTACATAAAAACATTGAAATATAAATCTGTTAGGTTCCATTCCACACCACAGAAAGGCACGTCCAGATGCTGCTTTCTGGTTCTTTTATTAGTTTTCTATTATTCTCCGATACTGACGATCAGCAGAAATATACTCCCAATTGTAGTTGAATTGCTTGCAACTACAATACACAGAAGGAATGGCAATAAATACACAGAAGGATATTAGTAACCCCAAAAGTAAGTAAGTAAATAAATAAATAAAAAGCGTAACGATACTATTTTTTGAGTCCTGGCCTAGCCTTTAATCTTTTCGATGGATATGGGTTCCGCTGACCCGTCCATTAATCATTTCTTAGCAAAAAGAGATGAGCAACACTCTTGCACCTATTTTATAAATAAGAAAGAAGATGATAGGAAGGTTAAAAGATTTGCTTTGGGCAATTCTAAGTATAAATCTCTGGTAAAACCCTTAGAAGAAGCTATTTGTCTTAAATGACAGTTCTGAGTTTTAGCCACTAGGGTCCAGACTAAACTAAGCCTGAAAGAGTGTAGAGCGTATTTGTAATAGAAAGATAACAGGACTGGGAATCGAGAGATCTCGGGTCGACTTGCATTTGCACCACTAAGTAGCTCTGTGGCTTTTAGACTTATTATTTTTAAAGTTGAAAGGCCATTTATCAAAAAGCATTTAATGAGAGCCTTTTTTATACCAGGAACGGTAGGAGGTGTTGGTAAAGTTATGTTTCATACCCTAAAACAACTCGTAGACTGGTGGGGAAAAAAAGAGAAGGAAAATAATGATAAGGAATTGTACTTGGCAGGATGTAAGAGGTAAGTTCAGCATGATATGGGAGGAGGAAGAGGGACATGCACTGAACTCAAGTTAGGATGGGAAATACGGCTTCTTAGATACTCGATGACAAAGTACTCAGCTGAAATCAGCTGGAATTGGTGTTGATTGATGCAGGAAGACGTTATAGGCAGAGGCAACCAAAGTGCAAAGGCCTAGAGGCAGGAAACAGAATTTTAGTTGTGTGATTATTTTTGTATGTCTGAAGGAGAGAGGATAAAGGTGAGAAGGGTGAGAAAGATGCCAGATTTTCAGGCAAAAATCGCCTGTTTACCATACAAACCAGGCTTTCTTTCAACCTGAATACAGAAGACAGTGTTTGGATGCATCTAAGCAGAGACAGAACCTATCGTACGTGAAATTTACAAGGCAGAGTGAAGAATTTATTTGATATGGGGAAATTAGGAGGCTGTGACAACAGTTCAAAAGAAAATTATAAGAGCCTGAACTGAAAGAGTGTAGAAGAGATTAGAAAAGGTCAGTTCAAGAGATTTTAGAAAGTACAATCTAGAGGATTTTTAAAATGACTGCGTGTGAGCAAGGAAAGAACAGAATACAATTAGGATTATTCTGCATAGTATTGTAGAAAAAATAAAAGTTTTAGAATCGGCCAGTATTGGAAGAGAATGAATTCTGGAGCCACCGTTGGTCTCTTCAGCTGAATGTCACTCAGCAAAGGACTAGGTTAGGATTCAATTGGCTGAAGTAATCCTGACTTGATTTTATTTGAAGGTCAAAGGCTCTAGGATGATTGACCCCCAAGGTTCAATATCATTACAGACCCAGATTTCATGCATAGTTTTCAATCAATCTAAAGGATACTTTCCTTTAGAGATATAAAGTAGCAGGGACAATTTCAAGAGAAACAACTGCACATAGAAAGTTTCTCTGATTCCAGGCTTAGAAATTGTGGTATTAGGAGATCAGAGTCCTTGCTGCTTCCTGCATCCTCCTTTGCATACAACATTGGGATGGCCCGGCCGGGGCACACCTACCCTTGACTAAAATAATGATATGATAGTGTTTAGGCAAATGCAGATTTAGTGCTGAGGCTGAATGGAGGGTCAGTCTCTCCTCATTCAAAGGTGAAAAAAGAAAAGGAAATCAAAGCTGCGCCTCTGGAAGGATTTATACCCCCCTCTAACATGGGATAAAAAAACCTACCTTGAAAGTGTATGAAAATATTGAAGATAACACAATTTGCCAAAATAAAGAGATGGGGCAAGACTCTGTGTGGTGGTGTGACAGAGGAAATGAAAGAGGAGATGCAAAGTGAGTATACACTGAAAGATTAAACCATTTACAAACTATGTAATGAGAATCAAGGGTGCTTGTAATTAATTTATCTTCTTTTCCCCACTGAACACTCATTTTAATGTATTTATGGCATTGCTATTTTTCTAGGATTATGACTTTCAAAACTCTTTGGTTTTCCTCTTTTGTCATCTCCTTTACTGTTTGCCTAAAGTGGAAGGAAAATAGTGTTTCAGGTTTTTATTCTAAATAGCAGAAAGACGTTTCTGAGTGTGAAGCAGGTCCAGGGGAAACATAACCCTCTTAGACATAGATGTTATTGCCATTCAATTACTACGTTAAGTAGATGTACATAGAGGAGATACAGTTAATTTCACATGAAGATGGGAAGGACCACTATGGTAATGAACTTTATTGAAAGTGCTTTTAATCCCATTATGCACGTTTGAGATGCTTTCTGAGCGGAGAAGACCACTGAGTGGATAAAAGAAGCATTTAGTTAGCAAATGCCCTTCGTGCTTCCCTGCTCATCAGTATATTTGCTTTAGAAATGAATGTCGCACACATGGTAGATACAGACATACTTCTCTAACTTGTCTCAGAAATAAAGTATATGCGTGTGTTGGGAAAGGGGGTGATGAGTGTCATGAAGTAACTAAGGAATACATTAAGCAACTTCTCATGGATATGCGGATTGCATAATTTACAACTGTCCTGGGGCACCCATCAATTATGCATAGGTTTTGTTTTCTCATTTTACATTTTTTAGAGGGGAAAAAGATACTTGATTCTGCAATTTCCACACCTTTAGCATAATCTAAATCTCTCTCTCTGTTGAATGCTAAGCAGTCATAAGGAGCCATGCCATCTGCTAGCCAGAGCGTTTTCCTAAGATCCTTCAGAGTGCTCCTTCTTTCTCAAACCCTTTGTCTTTTGACGAAGCATCAGTTTCCCATCATGAGTAGGGTGATTCCATGAAAACTCACATTTACTCATTTCAAAACAGTAGCAGAGCATTCAGCAGTGATTTGGAAATGTTTTAATAATTTATTGCTTTATTCTGCAGGATTTATTATGTGTCATCACTTAAAATCTCGTGAAGACAGGATTCAGTAATTATAGTGTTATCATATTTAAGTTCCATAGATTCTGAATTTTCCCTCTTTCCTAATGTTTCAGGACAAATGCCTCCTTCCATGGCTCACATAGTCTATGGTATGACATGAGCTATATGTTTTTCAAAGCTAATAATCTTTTCACCAATAACCACACTCCAAGCTGGCTCTCCACTTTGAAACAATGTGTAGCTAAACAATAGATGGTTAGAAAAAAAAAATCTGGGAATCTGGAGAGAAGATTCAATACAATGATTTTATTTTCTAGAGTCACTTTGTTTTATAAATCAACAATTCGGAGCACTAGAATTAGTTATCAGAATAGGGCATTGTGTTTAGTTGTTTTTACCGTTTAAAGGGCTGGCATTATTAACATTACTTTTAGGTGACTTTTAATTACTACACTTAGGACACAGAGTATATGTTTTAATTGTCTCCTTTTAATCTGAAGTGAAAGTTTAACAAGTGGATGTTCCTGGACCTATAGATGTATTTACATTTACTGACGAGTGGTGCCCCAGCTTCACCAGTAGGTGGCAGAAGAGCTTTACAGTTTCTGCGCTCGGCTTCCAAAGCCTCTAAGTACTCGCTCGGCTCCATCCCGCCGCAGCTGAGCCTGATATAAATATATAAACAAGCAGAACTATATGTGAGACACACCACCATTATTAAAGCATAAAGCAACAACTTCAAGCCAAGTTCTTGGCCTCTGATGGTCTGGTGAAGCCAATACTTTGCGGATGGGCTAAAGTAGAGGAAGGAATCCTAAAAAAAAAAAAAAAAAAGACTGTTTCCTGCGATTAGGCTTTGTGTGTGGGGTTCTGGGTCCTTGTCCAGGACCAGTGAATCAAAGACCCACCATTGGCAACTCACAAATCCACTGCTGTTTGGAGGGACTGCTGGTGCCTCCACCCGACTCATAGTGCTCTGAATATCATCGCCCGAGCGCTGCAGGATGGGGAACAGCGGAGCCACATAGAGTCAAAGGGGACCTAAACATGGAAATCAGTGGAAAACAAGCAGCGCTGAGGGCGCTTAGCCGCCGGAGGTTAGTTATAGGTTGAGCAGGAGGAGGATCTGTTAGGAAAACATTATATTTGGACGTAAAAAGAGATCTGCTAAGTTGGTATCCAGGATCTCACCCAGGAAATATGAGATCTCGAAACACATGGAAAATTAACAGTAAAGTCAGGGGCGTTTTACTGGGTCAAACAGAAAGGTACTTGCATTTGTAGCCCAAAAGTTTATGGGTTTTGGAGAGGGGATTTTTTTTTTTTTTTTAAATCAGACCGTTGCATTCCAAACTGAAGGAACCTTTCTACTTAGGAAAACACAAGAGCGCAAGAGGCGTAAAAAGAAAGGCAGGGAGCACGTTCGCACAGGTGGGGGACAGACAGGGCAGCTGCACTGTTCTAGAAAGGCGCTTATCTGTAGGTTGTATTCTAGGTTGGTCTACCTGCATCTGCCATCGCAGCCGGCTCCTGGTGCAGGATGAATGACATGTAATACTCCCCAAATGTCACTGTCCAGCCGTGTCCACCAATTAAAACTAATAAACATTCCTCCCCACACTGAAGATGTGCCGCCAGACCCAGCAAACAGCAGGGCAGGCGATGGCAGCGCATAATAACTGCGGTGGCAGCGGCAGCAGCCAGAGCCCTGGGCAGCAGGTGCACTTGGCTGGGAACAGGGAAGGGCACAGTGTGGCGCTGGCATCGCTGGCTCACGCATTATGCAGGCAGAGCTGAGTTGTTTACAAATTGATAGCAGAGGGGATTTTGTTGGAGAGAGAGCTGAGCACACTGTATTCAGTGCTCAGGGAAACCTGAGTGGGGTCCCGGGTTGGCTGGTTGGGTGTCAGGCACCCTAGGAAAAAAAAATACTCTTTCTACCTTCTCCACACATAGAGCTTAGCCGGGTAGCACAGGCCCAGTTTCCCAGGTGATAGATACACCTGGCAAGAAATGGAAGGATCCTCAATGTGGGGGGCCAGAAAGTATGTTCCTTTCTCCCAAAACTCTCTTTCTTAGAGGTTATATGGAGATGCCAGATTTCAGAGCAGGTAAGTGTGGATATAGCTTGGGAATTTGAGTAAAGAAAAAAATTCAGAATAAAAAATAATGGGGCCTTATATGGGAAAAGAACGAACATCCAAGAAGGTAAGGGACCCACTGAAAAGTCTCAGCACTTGGTGACAGTCAGGAGCCCATGCTGACTTCTCCTGCGAAGGAGTCAGGGACCCTTGGGAGGGTGGAGGTGCCCTGTGGTCACCATGTGAGGGTCCTTAATGCCGGTCTTCAGTGGGATTGAGTGGAGGGGACAGGGCGAGGACAAACCTTCCCGTGTGCAGTCAATCTGGGGTGATGCTCCTGGGCGAGTCTTTCTCAGTTGAAGTGTTACTTCTACCCCAGGCAGGAAGGACGCGTCCTTTTTCCATCTTGTCAGCAGTGCAGCAACCTCTGTCCGTCTTTGTTTTCACCTCTGCTGGTTTCAATGACGCCGTCTGGCAATGTCAGTGCTGTCAATTTGTAGTCATGCTTCTTCCTGTGAGTGCTGTTATGATACGGGACACCTGAAAGTGTCATTTTCCTGTGGTTAATTAACCTTGAGACCAGAGGCACACCAGCACAGCCCCTTAATTACATTTATGTGTAACCCTGCAAACACGGGGTGACGAGGGGCCACTGGCACTGCTGTCATCTCACAGTCCCACCTGTCTGACCCAGAATCTAGGGGATTGTTATACAACGATTTCTGTCCTTGACATGAGTTGTTCTGCATTCTGAGTTCAGATGGCACAGCTTTGAGCATCTGAATAAAACCTTTTGACGATAGATGCAAACACTTACAGCTGAAGAATTTCTTTTATAATTAAAAAAATCAAAACAAACTGCCTTGCTTCTCTCTGCCATGGTTTTTTGACCAAAACTGGTAGAACAGACATGATGATTATTACTGGAGGTGGAAAGCAGCAGAGAAGACTACATATGTCTTTGCTGCGACTGTTTTCATGGTTTCTAAAATTGAGCCAGTCCCCTAATTGCTGCCCCAGTCTCTGGCTCTTCTACAATCTGGGAACTGAGCTGAAGCTGAGTTAGCTGCCAGGAACCATTTGACTCAGGAGTGCTGGGTCTTGGGGTACAGAGATTAAGTGGTTGAAGGCAGGGAGTTAGGGCAGTATGTAGAGGCAGGGGGGAGGAGGGAGAATGGAATGATATTGTAGTTGTATTGTCAAATCAGAAAAAGTTGTGAAGTGGAGAAGGAAGAAAAAGCTAAAAATAAATGGGAGATGGAGGCCTGAAGTTCAAACCCTAACCAGGACACATGAACTCAATCTAATAACTTGTAGTTCTGGATCTAAGCTGAAGTTTTGGATCACGAGAAGCCAGGAGCATGAGCCAAGGACACACCCACTGTGATCTGTTTGAATCTGGATTACAAGACTAAGGAAGCGTGATGTAGGAAAAACTGGTGTTACCAAAGCGCATGTTCTCCTGCCGTTCTCGGTCACACAGCAGGTTCATCACTCGTTTATTTAAGAACAAAAAGGTAATAATTCCATGCTTGCTACCTATAGAAAAAAGGTTAAAGAAGTCTTTTTAGTACAAGCTGATCCAGGGTGGCTTTTTCTGTATAACATTCCTACCACATTGACGACATCTGCTTAGACACGTTCAGTGAAGGGTTCCTTTCCAGTTATGTGGAGCTTCTAAATACAGACAGTGCTGCTTCTGTTTATTACGGCACAGAGTCCACAGAGCTGCTACCCATGGTACTTTGATTTGATTCTGGATCCATGTAAAGCAAGCTTACTATGCCTTTATGTAGAAGGATATAAAATACTCTCATCTCTTAGTATCTGTGAGGAATTTGTTCCAAGACCCCCTCGGATGCCCAAATCCATGGATACTCAAGTTGTTTACATAAAAATGACAGAGTTTATCCATATAACCTACTTCCATCCTGTCTTATTCTCAAAATCTCTAGAATACTTATAATACCTAATACAATGCCTATACCTCACTTCATTCCCATAGATTCAACATAGTACTTGAAGGAGAAAAAATTCAAGTTTTGCTCTTTGGAACTTTATGTAATTCTTTTTTCAAATATCTTTGATCTTCAGTTGGTTGAATGCATAGCTGTGAAGCCCGCCAATACAGAGGGCTGACTGTAATTAAAAATAACATTTATGGCCCATCACTTTTTTATCTCAAGGCAAAACCTGAAAGACTGCTTTTTGCTTTTTAATTTTATGGCTACATAATAGTTGTACCTATTTATGATATACACAGGATTTTTTATACATATAATATTTAATGATCAAATCTTGCTATTTGAGATATTCATCATGTCAAGCATGTATCCTGGCCCATCCTTTAACTCCCTAAATCCCTCATGAACATGGAGGACTATCCTGAACTCTAGACGTCCATGGGTCCCCATGCAAGGTGTATTCCTGCTCTGGAGAGAGGGGTACCTCATCACATAGGTGAGACGTGTGGGAAGTGTTGGAAAAGGCTGAGACTAACTTTGGCTCCTATCTGGGAAAGAACTAAACTTTGGAGTATAAGCAGGAGTTTGGTAGGCACAAGGAAGGAGAGTTTCAATATCATGGATTTGGAAGAGAAAGGGAGAAAGAGGCGGGGGGAGAGAGAGAAAGAAATGCCTCCCAGCTTTGGGCACACACAAAAAACCAGAAAAGCGGCTCTGGGGTTTCTTCTCAAAGACATTAACACTCTGAGCAGCACCGGGGTTCTCCACTGGAGCACTTCTGCTGATCCTTCACTCTTTTTGGCTTTGGAAATATATTTAAAGACTAGAGAACTGTAGGTGGCTGTTTGTCTTAAAACAGGGTTTACCTGCTATAAAGTTAATAACCTTAGCTCTGCTCGGAGAGATAGTCTGGGCAGAAGACAGAGAGAGGCTTTTTCTATGTTGCTGGTTTTGCGCGTTTTTGGCTCTAGTTCAATGGAGCAGAAATGAGAGAGGAGGAGAAATACAAAAATATTTTTAGTCTACATTTTTTAATATCAGAGTCAGACCTTAGGTATCTTTGTTTCCTATTGCATCTAGGAAACCATACACTAGAGAGTTCACAAAAATATTCATTGAAAGCATGGCTGTTTTAATACATGATAATGGCAAAGTTAATGCTACCATGCCTCTTTCATGAATTGGCTTTCCATAAAATGGTCGTTTTCATTATGTGAATTATTACTGTAAGACACAAATTCTGCTTTTGCAAGCTTTCATGATGTAACCTTCAAATCTACCCCTCTCTGTGTTGCAAATGGATCATGTAGAGATAGTGATGCTGGTTAATTTAAAGAGTATAGAATGTTAAACTGCTCATGGTTTATCTATCCCAAGGAAATTCGGGAGTCATAAATCACCATGGTGTCATACCACATTATATTTTATCCTTCGGGGGATAAAATACAGCAAACCTTTTCTAATGATTTACAGATCTTCAAAATAAATTGTCATATTGACACAACTTGGGCCCCAGCAGGGAATAATTGCTCTCAACAGTTATGTGTCCTATAACAGAGGGAGAATCTTATGCTAAAATCATGCCCGGCTAACTCAAACCACTCATACTGTACTGTCAGTTTGCCTCGTTTCATAGTTCTACAAGAGAAAGACTATCCGTATCCCCAGGGATTGTGAATAAAACAAAATTTCCTTTTATAATGAGATGATGCAGTTAACATTTTGAACAATCCTAATAATATGTGCTTTCATAACACTTTTAGTCTGATAATCCCTAGGTTCTTAAACATTAAAATTGTGTTAAACCTGGAAACAAACATCTGACGTCCCCTGAGCATCAGCCCACAGTCGCTCCATTTCAAAGATAGCAAAACAAGGAAATTTGTCTCTCCAACTTGCAAGCCTGTACCTTCCGGTTCTTTCCTGCAAATATAGCTAGAACCTTTTTCATAGCAGTGAATTTATCTTTGTTCTCAAGCGATAAAAATGTATTCTTAAGTGCTGTAAACAGAGGACTCACAATGGAAAATTGTGGGTTTTTAGAAATTCAAAGCAATCACAAAAAAGTTCCTCATTAAAGATTAGATTATATTTGAAAGCTTGAATTTATTATTGTTAATTATTAAAGTTAAGTAATTCTATACCAGACACTGAATGCTATAAAAGGAGGAGGGCTTTCCCATAAAAGGTGCTGCAGACTGACAAAATAGTTAATATTTGCTTTAAACACATAGGTGAATAAATGATTATCTATCTACCAAATTCTGCAGCCTCCAGTAATCACAGAGGTCCACGATACAGTTTCACTTGTAGCTGATATACAGCTGTTTCATGGTATCTCTTGGAATTATTCCACCTCTTTAATAATGCAGGGTCCTCCTGGGACCTAATTTCTTCCTTAAATAATTCATAATGCATGCTTTGTATTAAGTGAACAATTTTAATGAGAAAACCATATCTATTTGACTAGGGAATAACTGTTAATTCAATTTGAATGTTATTTTGAATGAACCAACATTGGATAAACATAATTTTACTGTATTGTTTCTCATATCTGTCCCAACTTTATTTTTGATCATAATGATTTCTCTTATTATATCATGGTAAGTTGAGAAAGTGACAAATTGAGAGAATTGTTTTGTTTTTTTTTTTTTTTTTTTTTTTGCAGTTTTTGGCCAGGGCCAGGTTTGAACCTGCCACACCTGATATATGGGGCAGATGCCCCACTTCTTGAGCCACAGGTGCCACCTGAAAGAATGAGTTTTAATTAGACTGAATGATAGAAAATGTACAGAAAAAAATAATTAAAGAGGATGAATAACATATGAACAACAAACTTATTTAACTGAGTACCCTTTCCATTTTTTCTAGTCTTATAATTTAGTAGATAATAGCTGTGTACCAGGTCTACTTTTCAATATGGAAAAACATTGATCTACCCTCCTTTGAATCCTTTGTAAGTAAAAAGTTTACATTTATTTGCAAGATTATCGAATAATGATTTTATTATTGTTGATATTAATACAGTAATGCAATAGAGAATAAAGAATACATAATGAAATATTGAAGAATATATCCAGACACAAATAATTATAAAATCACATGAGAACAGAGATCTGTGCTCTTATGAACATAGAGCAATGCTCCTTACAGAGTTGGCACCCAATAAATATTTATTGATTAAATAGTAGGCAAAAAATGAATGGTATCAAAAGAAGCATAAATAACATGACTAAACTATGATTAATAAGTGCTATCAAATTTAAAATAACTATGTGAAGATACTGGTCAAAGTGTTGCATATGTATTAATTAATTTGTTTTTAATTTTCCCCTAGTTTTCTTAAGGTATAACGACAAATAAAAATCGTATACAGTTATGATGCACAGTGTGATGTTTGGACGTATGTACATATACATTGAAAATGATTAAATCAAGCCAATAAACATATCTGTCAATACTTTCTCATATCGATCTCAATACTTATTTTTTTGTGATGAAAACATTTAAGATTTACGCTCAACAATTTTCAAGTATGCAATATATTATTATTAACTTTATAGTCACCATGCTGTCCAATAGATCCCTAAAAGTTACTTGTCCTCCCTAACTAAAATATGCTAACCTTTGACCTAGACCTCCCTATTTCCTGCCACTGTCAGTTACCATTGTACTGTCTGCGTCTATGAGTTCAGCTTTTTGGATTTCAAATGTCATTGAAATCATGCTGTATTTGTCGTTCTGTACTGGATTATTTTATTTAATGTCCTCTAGGTTCAGGAATGTTGCAAATGACAAGATTTCCTTCTTCTTATTAAGGCTAACTGTACATGACATTTCTTTATCCATTTTCCCATCCTCATAGACAATTAAGTTGATTCCATACCTTGGCTTTGTGTGAATAATACTGCAATAAACATGGGAGAGCAGATATCTCTTAGATATACTGATTTCATTTCCTGTGTGTATCTATCCTCCAGAAGTGGAACTTCTGGATCATATGGTAGCTCTACTTTTAACTTTTTGAGGTACAGTGTTTCCCCCAAAATAAGATGCTGTCTTATATTTATTTGTTCTCAAGAAGACACACTAGGGCTTATTTTCAAGGATGTCTTCCTCTCAGCACTGAAATGCATGGTGTGGCTATGCAGATACGCTGCATAGCCATGCCCATCACTAGGTCTTATTATGGGGTAGGGCTTATTTTTAAAAAATGCACAGAAATCCTGCTAGGGCTTATTTTCGGGGTAGGTCT
>NW_003852435.1:1999700-2000555 GCF_000181295.1 Otolemur garnettii
TATCTGTACTCATATACATATGTACATTGATAAAGTATTATGCCCATGTTACTGTGATTAAAAATACTAAAGAATAGAAATAATGAATAATCTTTTCAGAATATTGATTTAAATGGCAGGGTGGCAGATTAATGTCTATTCCTGTCTACTTTCAGGTCATAGCAAAGAAAAAAAAGCATCCCTCCTGCTTCATTTCTCCTTTCAGAGGCTAGCAGGAAATTAAAAAAGGAAAGGAGTTCCATGCAGGATTTTTGACAGCAAATTTCTCAGAATGCAGAAATACTTCTTTTCTCTGTAATAAGTTGTTGCAGATACAAAGAAGCACTTATGATTGATGACTATCTCTGTTTGCATGAGCGATAATTCCTGAACACACAGTTCTCGATTAAAATACAAATGCATTTTCAACTGCGTATTTCTTTATCTATGTTTTATTCTTACTTGACAAAATATGAAAAGAGTCAACTAAGTTGAGCTTCAGCATATTGTAGGAGCAAAACGAGGGAATTTTTAAATGAGGAGGAAACATTTAGTGGGCTAAAACCTTAAAGAAACCTAGAGTTTTTATAGTGTGGGAATGATCTCTTTCCCAAATTGTCTTTTACAATGCAAATAAAATGTTTGATCTAGAAAATTTAAAACTCCTGGTACATGTCTCCTGAAGGACATTCCCAAGTCGACCAGCATGGCTTCCTATGTCATATAACACACTGTGGCTGCTGAGCTTTAAACAAACTTAGCTTAGACCACATCTGAAAGAATGCGATGGTTTTCTTAAGAAAATCATATTTAATTTCAGCACAAATACATAGGAAAGCAGAGATGAGATGAAATGAAAGAGAATAGAGAAATTGA
>NW_003852435.1:2000575-2002667 GCF_000181295.1 Otolemur garnettii
ACCAAACTAAACATTGTTCCCATATGAATAAATAGCCTGACCACTTGTAAACATAAGAAGCTTATACTTTTTGACATAATAAGTTCTTTTACGAATACAAAGGTTATTATGCTCTCATTTAAAAGTGGAAAAGTGAACCCTTCAGGATTAAATTAGGATAATGCATCAGATACTGTGTTAGGTACCTCTACCATCTCATTTAATTTTTACAAAAACCATTTGAGATGAGAAACTAAGGATTGTCAAAATGAAATAGCCAAGTGACAAAGCCAGTAAATTGCAGACTTAGGAATCAAAAGTCTTTTTCTCCCTGTAATATACAGTCTTCTCCTATAACAGGCTGCCTCCCAGATATGTCAACATTTAGCTTAATTACTCTGCTCAAATACAGAGTATATACTAGAGGTTACTCAAAACTAAGTAAGTTATCCAATGTGATGAAAATGGGAGACAAATGCAAGGTCTTCTTCACTGAGTTAACACTTGTGAGTTTCAGAGTAAGAGATGGCTTCCATGAATAGGAAAAATAGAATAAATATGCAATTTAGGTTTTTTGAAGTGTGGGGCAATAGGACCCATGTTTAGAAAGCTCCCAAATGTCACCTGGTATTTTTAAAGGCCATTTGGTTTATTTGCAAATAGATACATCTATTTGCAGAGTCACTTGCTTCCAGAGCATTCATTCCTGTTTGAAAACACAATAGAGAGGAAAATAAACAAAGATATGAATTATCTTCCTATTTACCTTTCAATTCTGAAAGATAATTATTTGTTTGAATAACAAGTTCTGCCTTGATTAGAGAATGTTAATGATCATTAATTATTAAAAATGTATTTGCATTCTCAAATACATTTGCATTTCACAAGTCTCATCAAGAAACCAAGCTCAACGAGCCCTGTCTTTTGTTAACGCTTGCAATCCAATTTTACTTTCTTAATAATCATTTCATTGTACTTTCCTGAATTTTTTAATCACATTTATTCATGAAATGCTTCCTTTTCTTATTCCATCTCATATGTCCCTTTCACTCATTCAAAGAATATTTAGTGATTACTAAATATCACTAAAGTGCAGTCTATTAGCCATCCCAGGTGCTGGTCATAGCAAGTGACCAAGACAGACTCCCTGCTCTCAGGGAGGTTTATGCTCTACATGTCAGACATAGGTAATAATCAAGTAAAATAAATAAGATAAGGCCAGATAATGAATGTAATGGCAAAAGTAAGACAGCTATGGATAGTGGTCTGGGATGAAATATAGTCATGTATCACACAACATTTCTGTTAATGGGGAACTCCCTATAGGATAGTGATCCTATAAGATTGTAATACCATATCTTTACTGTATCCTTTCCATGTTTAGATACCCAAAGGCCATTGCATTAGAGTTGCTTACAGTATTTAATACTGTATAAGCGATAAGCTATATCATAGAGCTTAGCTGTGTAGTAGGCAGGCTATACCATCTAGGTTTGTGTAAGTACTATGTTATTTTAACACAATGACCAAATCATCTAACAATGCACTCCTCAGTACTTATTCCCATTCATTATGCATTGAATGACCTAAAAAAGAAGGCCATAGTAGGTCTCTTAGAAAGGTGCCTTAGAAGAGAGACCTCCATGGGTACAGGAACCAGTCATACAAAGATACCGAAATGATGAGACTACTGGGCAAGAAAGACATCACGTTTTCAAGGAAGATAGAAAAGCCCAGTGGAGTCAGGGAAAGTATGAGATAGATTCAGAGAGTAAGATGGGGGCAGATCCCCAAAGCAAGAGAGCCATGATAAAAAGCATGGATTTTAATCTTAGTGTTGTACAGGCAATGAATAGTAGTGAGGTGAGGTGACAATTAACAAAGAGAACAGATTAAGACAACCCAGGCAGCAGTGATGATGGTATTTGGTCCAAGCCCATCAGCAGTGCAGATGAGGGCGGGGGTGGGGGGAGGAGAAGAGAGAGAGACTGGTTTATTCAGAATGTATTTTGGAATTAAACTGAAAAGACTTTAAGAATCTGATGAGTGATATAAGAGAAGAATCAAGATGGACTTCTCACTCTTTGGCTAAGGAAACATGGTTAGGCTGGTG
>NW_003852435.1:2003121-2006754 GCF_000181295.1 Otolemur garnettii
TTCATATCAACTATTTGCAGTTCCTCAAATCTACTTAATTGTTACTTCCAGTGTCCTTGTTACTTGACTTTCCTACTCAAAATTTCTCAAGGACCTTAGACTCTTTGCCTTTTAAACTCTGCACTGTATTTCTGATTTTTTGAAAATCAGTCCAGCATTTAAGATGAAATATTCAGGGTGAAGACATCAGAGGGTGGCATATGGGCAGCATGAAGCAAGTCCAAGAAAGGCAAAATGCTCCAATCAGAAGAAAACACATGAAGTTGTAGTTTGTGTGTGTGTGTGTGTATTTTAAACCCAGTGAGATTTGCAAATATTTTTTTCATCTATTCCTCTACCCACAGCTCAACTCTGTTTCACTCTGTGCCCTGGGTGAAGCAACCTTAAACTCTTGGGCTCAAGCAATCCTCTTGCCTCAGCCTCCAGAGTACATGGGACTATAGGTGGCTGAAACAATGCCCAGCTATTTTTAGATATGGGGTTTCCCTCTTGCTCAGGCTGAGCTCAAACTTAGGAGCTCATGGAATTCACCAGCCTCGGCCTCCCAGAGTGCTAGGATTTTAGGTGTAAGCTACCATGCCTGGCCTCAACTTGCCATTTTTATTAGAGGTCTTTTTTTTTTTCAGTTTGGTCGAGGCCAGGTTTGAACCCGCCACCCTTGGCATATGGGGCCAGCACCCTACTCACTGAGCCACAGGCGCCACCCCTTTATTAGAGGTCTTGATGACAAATACAATGTCACTGAAGAAATGGCTTCTTTAGTGCCATTAAAACAAAACTAAATCAAGATATTTATACAAAGCAGTAACAAATATATTAAAGTGATTTTCTGTGTCTACTGTCAACATATCTTGGTATAGTTACTACAGGTACCCCAGCAATGACAGGTAAAAGAGAGGGACTTGTAAAATTAATAGAAAATAATGTGATTGCTACCCCAAACTTATGTTTGATGAAACATCATCGCATTTTACACCAAGGAAATTTACGTGCAAAAGGTTTAAAATGGATAATGTTATGCAAATCGTCATGAAGGCTGCAAATTTCTTAAGGGCCATGAGATTGAATCATAGGCAATTCCAGGAATTCCTTGAAAGTATTGGTACTGACTAGGGCAACATCATTTACTTTGGGGAAGTATGATAGCTAAATAGAGGCCAAATGTTGAAAAGATCTGGATTTGTGACATGTTGCCAAGTCATTTATGGTATCAAAAACCAAATTTGTAACAGAATTTGATGATGAAAACTGATTCACAGATTTAGCTATTTTACTGGTTTTAACTGCTCATTTAAATAAGTGAATTCTTATTCAAGGTGAAAACCAACTTATCAATGTAAAGTTTTAAATCATAATGGTGTTCCAGATGAAACTGAAACTATGGCAAGCTTAGATTAAGGTAAAAATTTTATGCATTTCGACACGTTAACTAAACACAGTCCTGTGAGGAGCAAAAAATAAGCAGCCTTGGCTTTAAATTTGATATAAGAATTTGAAAATAAATTTCAGAATTTCAGGAAAATAATCAGTATGTCAATGCATTTTTGATGGCATTTTCAGTTGACATAAATACATTCCTTGCCAATTTCCAAATGGACTGCATAGAGCTGCAATCTGACATTCAACGTAAAGAAAAATTTGATCATCTTTCTTTACTGGAATTTTATAGGTCCTATCGTCTCAGACCCAAGTAGCCCTTGCTTCACAATCATACCTTATTCATGTCATTGATCTTTGGCAGGACCTTCATTTACAAGTAAATATTTCCAAGAATAAGCACATTAAGAGTGAAATTAGAACCAAAATATCTGATGAGCATCTTGAGAACTCACTGAGAGTCATAACTACTTTCATTGAATCAAGATACTGATGCATTCATTTCCCAAATACAGAGTCAAATACCCCACTAGTTTAATGTTGCCCACTTTTCTTTTATCTATACTTTTAGAATAAAAAAATTAAAAAAGTGTTTTATTGCTTAGATATGTTCATTTTTTATATCAGTGATTGCAAACTTGGGACTTGCTTGACAATTTTAAAAGACTATCCACACAGACTGTGGCATAATCAGGATTAGTATGTGAGGACTTTTTTGATAATCTGTGGTGGCAAATTATGACAATTATGTACAGACTTTTTTATTTTTGCTTACCAGCTTTTGCTAGTGTTTATGTATTGAATGTGTGGCACAAGATAACTCTTCTTTTTCCAACATGGCCCAGAAAGCCAAAAGGTTGGACACCATTGTCTCCAAAGGCAATGTGCAACATTCCACAAATTGTTGGAAGATAGCCATTCTCCCAAAGGTAGTATGCAGAACTCCAGTGAGCTAAACTCTAGTGGGCTGAGCTGATCATGGAAACGTGAGCAAGTATTCCACAGGTGCATGAACAAAAAGCACAACTAGCACAAAGAAGGACAGGATAAAAAATAATGTGAGTGAGATGATGCTGGTGCATCCCTGGGAATGTCAAGATCTCATGACTACAGATTAGTGTGTGAGGTTTTAAACTGAAATATTGGCACAACATTGCCTTTTTGTTTTAATCCTTTGAAATTAGTCACTATGGCAATAGTGGCAGCATGGTGTGATGAGGGAATTGTACCCGGGCTGTAGGCTCCTCTTCTGATTCTACCACTCACTATATGAGTCATATTAGTTAAGTCGCTTTAATTCCTTGCACCTCAATTTTCTCATTTTTAAACTGGAGATAGTAAGAATCTTCAGTGTCTAAGGTTGATGTGAAGATCAGTATGATAAAAAAATGTGAAAATGCTTTGAAAATATAAAATGCTCAAATTGCGGTTGTCTATACTAGTCATTAGGAGAAACTGGCTCCATGCTCTTATGTATTTCTTTGGACATTTATAATAACCTGAAAGACCATATACAGGATTAGGAAGGAAAATTTCTTGAGTTCTTACTTTGCATGGGGAGAATGCATCAACTCAGCCCTCACTACAGCTGTATAGGGAGGTACCATGGTTGTGCACATTTGACAGAGGAGAAAAGCAAGGCCCAGGGAGGTTAAATAACTTGATTAGAGCCACCTAACTAGTTAATTACTGAGTTACCATTTGGTTTTAGGTGAATCCAATTTCAAAGCTAAAATTTTAGCTCTGCATGCTGTTTAAAATTGTAGCTCCAAGTATACCATCAAGTAACCCTTAAAATGTAAAGCTGTGATATGTATAAAGTCCTTCCAGCAGTTTTAAATTGTAACTCAAGTAAAACATGGATATTCATGTCCATGAGACAGACGGTAGCCCAGACACTGCACTTTACTGAATAATTTTGTCAACATGGCTGCTTCTACTACACAAATCATCTGACTTTATAGCAATCGAGCCATTGTACCAATATGAGTTGGTACATACATATTGTTGTATGTGCTAACTCATCTTGTGGTGGCAAATTCTTAATTTGAATTAGGAATAGTTACATGGGGTAGAACTTAATTTAGAAGGACATTTTAAGGTGGGGTGAAGGAGGCAATGCTTCAGTCTTAATCACTATGCTTAACCTGTTGTTAGCAGTTGGAAGATGGCATTATTACTTATAAAATTCATCAGAATGCCCAAATTTTCAACATAGCTCAACTGTCCCCAAAGAGTAGATAGGAAAAAATTTCA
>NW_003852435.1:2008860-2013275 GCF_000181295.1 Otolemur garnettii
TTCAAAGATTATGTGGACATTTAAAACACTATCCTTAAAAATAGAGAAGAATAATGAAAATCAAGAATTGAGTCTGATGAATAGATATTGAATTCAAAATAGCATCCAAAAGTTATTCTACTATGTGACTCGCTGCTACATAGATCTTTATACTTTAAATATAATATCTGTTGCTGTCTTCTACCTAAAAGTGAGCTTTGAGTTTTATAGTATTGCTTTCTTCCCAAAGTTAAGGGTTTCTCCATTGATAATGAGTGAGAGGAATGAGTTTTGTTCTTTCTTTTTCTTTCATCAGAGTGGAAGACATTTATGAGCTATAGAAAAGTTTATTAATTTATAGTTATTTTTCATTCTATGTCCCCAGTAAATGTAAGCCTCAGAAAACAAGAGATTATTTGCTGAATGTTCAGGGTGTGTAGAGTAAAATAACCGTAATTGTTGGAAAAAGACAATGACATTGGAGACATAGCCAACACGTGACTCTTGGGAAGTTTACCACAGATGTGAGCCAACACATAAAACTCCATCAATTTCCTATCACCATGATGCAAACCCTTGTTGTCTATGTCTTGTTAGAACAGAATTTCTCTAACCTCCTTCTTAAAGTCAACCCCATTGCCTCTGTTCTGACAACCAAAGAGGAGACCCGGAACACATTGGAAGAATGTACACTGTGTCTCAAACGTCACCCCTAAAGTTGTCATACATAGAGAAAATGGGAGGAAGTATAGCTAAAGGAAATTTTAATTTAAAAGCATATATGAAAATTTTACAAAATATTGACAAAATATGAGGACAGTCAATTTTGTGAACTCATTCTAGAAGAAGTTCTACATATCTCTGTAAAGAATATCACTGTGGTCACCTTCGAAGGACTCCCCTGGGATAGCTTTGCCCTGACTGCACAGATGCCAATCTCATCCACCTTTCAAAGCAGTTTTGTAACTGTTTGAATGGCCATCACAGCAGTCACCATCATGTCATCATGGTATGAAGCATGACATTTTTTAAGTTTGTGAACTTGTCCTGGAAGCAGTGCTGCATACTTCATTGCTGCATACTTCATTGCTGAATATCACAACGGCCACCTCTGAAGTCCTCCCCTTGGCTATCTGCTGACTGTAGTGATATTCAGCAATGAGGTTGGTTAGCACTTCTAGGATGAGTTTGCAAACTTAATTGACTGACCTTATATTCTCTACATGTTGGCCACCTCTTTGTAAACTTTTGTAATGTCTATTTTATAAAGGTACATTTAGCTACAATTGTCCCATTTTATGGTAACTTTGGGGGTGATTTTTGGGACACCCTATAGGAGGATGTATATCCAAGATATTCGATGAATACACAAAACTTCAGATAATGTATTGCTCCTCATGCAGATAATCCATGCTGACACCACATATTATTATTTTCCTCAATTCAACTTAGTATAATAAATATTACTTCTGAGACTAATGCAATGTGCAGCCTAATTGGAAACTCTGCCTTTATTTGATAATTATGGTTGATATTATTACCTGGAGTGTGAGGAGTCCCTTCCCATATCAAGAGAGCTGCATAGAAAAAAATGGTGTTTGGTATGTATAGACTATATTCTGTGTGTGCAATGCGAAGGACTTTCCTGGGGTCATGCCACATGCGGGGAACCCTGCACAGTAGGTCCCGTTGCTCTCCCCATTTTTCCAAAGTAGAAATTTTCAGAGCATAAAGCTGTTTCAGAACTCACACTCTCAATTACTACTCTAAACTGTATGCTAAATAATAAAGATGTAAACCAACTTAAGAAAATATGAGAAAAATTATTATTGAGTATTGCCAAGGTATCCATAAGAGGTGAAAGTACTAAGGAATTTATTTCACAAATTCCCGAGACATCACTTATTCTTCTTATGTTAAATCCCGACTCAGGATTTGCCAGGTATTATGAATATTTCATATTTACTTGTTTGTAAGTAAAATAAAAATGAGATAAATTATAATGTGGTAATATAGCTCTGCATAATCTCAGCCATAGTTATGCAATTTTTCATCTGTTTATGTATATTAACAGATTAGGCACACCCGGAACCATGTTTATAAATTAATATTGCCCAACATCACTAGGCATTCATGAAGTTCAGGATTATTTTTAATTTTTTAAATTTTTGATTAATGTGAAAGTGCAATTAGGCCATATTGCTTGTATTTGCAAGGCAAAGTCTATGTTTGTAGCTATGTCCCTCACACAGGAAGTGTGCCATACACCTACGTATTATTCCCACTGGGAAGGAAGGACTCTGTTGTCCCGCTCTGCCCCCCAAGTTTTTCTCGCATGTAAGTGTGAGGGGCACCAAGGGCCACACTAACTCCATTTTGTTGTTTACTCCCCTATGCCTCCATTTTGCAGCTGCATACCAGAAACGTTGAGCAACCACATCTTGGTTCCTCCTCCACCCTTGCACTCGCCCCATGACCCGCACCCTTGCACAACATCTGCCCCTAGCCATAGCAACCCACCCCTAGACCAATCAGCTTTTCCCAGCACCCTACCCCTCCCTTCTTCCTTTCTGTACCCTTAAAACCTCCCTCCATCTTAGAGTCAGGGCTTCTCTGCTCTCCTGCTGGCCAGGATCAGGAAGCCCAGGCCTGTTAATAAACAACCTCTTGCTTTTGCATGGGACTGGGTCTCAGGGTGATCTGTGGGGATCTTGCAATTTGGGCACAACAGGAGCACATTGTTGTTAGCCTGTAAGTTTCAAAGTACTGAGTAAATGTGATGCCTGTCTTTTCATCCTTGTGATGCTTTTCTCAGGAGAGTGTTCTTCAAATCCATCCAAGTTGTAACAGAGGATACACAATCTCCATCTTTTATATGGCTGAATAGTTTTCCATGGTGTGCATATACCACAGGTTATTACTCTATTCATGTATCAGAGGCCTCCTAGGTTATTTCCACATCTCTACAATTGTAAGTTGTGTTGCTATAAACGTTCAAGTGCATATGTCCTTAAGATGACTTTTTTCTTTTGGGTAGCTACATACAAAGGGGATTGCAGGATCAAATGGGAAGTCCACTTTTAACTCGTTAGAGTCTCCATACTTCTTTCCATAAAGGCTGTACTAGTTTGCAGCCCCACCTATAGTTCAGAAGCATTCCCTTCACTCCACACTCATGCTAGCAGCTGAAGTTCAGTTTTTAAATAAACTTATTAAAAGGTAACTATACATTCTGCCTTTGTGTTTTTAGTCAAAAAGAAAAGTCTAATTATAATGCTTGAAATAATTTAAAAATTCAAAATTGCCCAATGAAATATAATAACATTATAGTTTTATTTTGTGGATGAATGTTTTTGAGCCCAATAAGCCCACATCATTAAACAATGGTTGCATAATTTTTTTTGATGTGAATAGATAATACAATGACATATATAAGTTTATAATAGTTTAATATCACTTATAACAGCAAAAAACCCTTAAGATGTTTACAAACTATAACTAAAAAAATCAATATTTAAGGCCACACTTGGAAGAACTTGGTTTGTTATGAGTCCTATAAAGTATCTTACCCTAATATAGCTGAATTAATGTGAATTAATCTTTGTGCAAATATTCAAATTAGTTGTACTGGAGCTTTATCAGAAGGAAAAAATAATTTAGCACTATCCCCATTCAGTCCCATATCAGATTTTTATTAAGTTAATTTTAGAGAATAAATCATTTAACAAATAATTGATTTTTGTGTACTGTGTTCATATATCATGAGGCAAGATTATCTTCTGAGACTGAATAGTGAATTAATGGGTGGAATGAATACATTGAAGGTTTAAGATATTGATTGAGTTTGAATTATTGATAGCGACGTGTTATGTCTATTCTTTAAATTGATCACTCTATGTATAGTGGGGAAGTTATATGTAAGAGAAAGCAAGAATGATGTCAGGAAGAGCAATTAAAAATCTTTCCCAAAAAACCTAGGAAGCAAATGTGATGACATTAAGTAGGAACTGTAGAGAATAGATGGGAAAAGAGACACAAAAGAATAGGAAGCATAAAGTAACATAGTAAAAAGAATTAAATAAAGATGAATGAAATAAATTTTCCTATCATTTTGTTTTTCTTCTTAAAACTGTAGCTGAAATTATTGATGAGAAACCACTCCTTCTCCTGTCCAGGTAGACGGTGTTCACTGTGGCTTTGAAGGTCAGCAAATGACGCAGACCTAACATAGCATGAGTTAAACTGGGATGGATGAGTGACAATATTTCTTCTCAGAATTTTTTCCTTTCTGACTCTTGGATTGTAGAGCAGCATGAGGAACTGCTGTGGACCATGATGTGGGCTTATGGACAAAGAACATTTGTCCACAAAATAAAACTGTAATATTATTATATTCCATTGGGCAAATTGTGATATGGAGTCAACTAAATTAAGCA
>NW_003852435.1:2014188-2015399 GCF_000181295.1 Otolemur garnettii
GGGCTGAGTACATTGGGTACTTTTTCTTCCATTCTTGAGATACTTTGCTAAGATGCTAAGAAGAATATGTTCCAGCTCCATCCATGTAAACATGTAAGAGGTAAAGTCTCCATCTTTCTTTAAGGCTGCATAATATTCCATGGTGAACATATACCACAATTTATGAATCCATTTGTGGGTCAATTGGCACTTGGTCTTCTTCCATGACTTGGCAATTATGAATTGGGTGGCAGTAAACATTCTGGTACAAATATCTTTGTTATAATGTGATTTTTGGTCTTCTGGATATATACCTAGTTGAGGAATTGTAGGATTGAATGGCAGGTCTATATGGAAGAACACCTTATTTTTTCCAAATTTTGGTTAATGGTTCATAAAACGGGATTTGAAGTTTCTCCTAAGAATTGCCTTGGTGTTTGAGATATTGGTTAGTATATTCCATATATTTCAATTGAAAACGTTTTGGTCAAGTAACTTGGTAGTCATTATGATTGTTAAAGTTTTGCATTAACACAAACACTATAAAATTAATAGTGGAATCTCACATTTAATTAATTAGATAAATAAAAAGCACAATAGGAAAATGAGAAATATTAACCAGTAATAACCAGTAATGCTACTTTTTTGTCTTGCTAGATAAATAAGTACTAGCCAACACAATTATTTGAAATGTCATGCAACCAAGTAAAATTTTCCTGTTGTACTTGACTAAAAACCAGGAAACCAGGAGACCATTTGAAAATAGCTTCCTATAATCTGGATATTTTCTTCTTATTTTAATATATAGAAAAATAAATATGAGTTCAGCCTCCCAAGTGGCTAGCGTTACAGGTGCCCACAATAACACTTGCTAGTTTTTTTTTTTTTTTCACTTGCTAGTTTTTGACACTAACAACCTTCTTGCTCAGACTGGTCTTAAACTCCTGTGCTCAAGCAGTTCCCCTGCCTCAGCCTCCCAGAGTGCTAGGATTACAGGCTTGGGTCACTGTGCCCAGATGACATTTGCTTTATTTTTTGACTTTGATTGGTTTTCCCAATGCAGAGATATTTTTTAAAAATTATAAAGAAGAAATAATCTTTAACTTCATGTCTTGCAGAAGACTTTATTTTTCTAAAGTCATTACAAATATCCTCCTAGAATACTTGTTAGTCTGGTTCCATTTTATTTTGTTTGCTGGTATGTTTTGATCCATCTGGATTTGTGTGTATAT
>NW_003852435.1:2020346-2057058 GCF_000181295.1 Otolemur garnettii
AGCTAGATATTTACTGTCTCCTCAGAACTTTAGCTTGTACATAGCATTGACTAGACCTGGCTCTGATTTTGGCTATGCCTATAACTCTGTTCTGTTCAGGATATACCATTATAGAAACTCAATCTTTTGTACCATAATTCCACATTTCTGGGAGGCATAATCTGCCTGAGATCATTAGAGACTGATCCTAGGTCCACATCAGTTAGCTTTTAGTCAGGTTGTTTGAAGTCATTGGATACCCAGGTTGTTTGTTCTACTAGCTTTGAGTGATAAACTTTCTTTGAGAACAAGGTAGGTTAGACAGTTAATCCCAGGTCTGGGATCATGTTTTGTTTTGTCTTTTTTCATAGACTTATTCCTCTTCTGAACTGATTCAGCTGATTTGTCTGGTGAGGAAGTTCCATCTCCTACTCTTGCCATCATTTCATACTGAATATAGTCCGAATACTCATGACCGAATGACATTTATATGGTACTAATAACGTTTGAAATTATTTTTCATCCAGCTTATCTTTATGTAGTGCTTGAGGCTTTTAAATTACTTCAAATGGATTTTTTAAATTTGATTCTTACAAACAAACCCACCAAGAATCAATGACTCATACTTTAAATTTAGGTGTAGGGAAAAAAACAAGAGCAGAGTTGATATTTCTTCTTTAACGGTCCAGTGAAATCCTACATGATTCTAAAAGAACATTAACTAGTATCTGGTGCCTTTTTATATTGCTGGAGCCTCCAGAAATCCTCTATATTACTTCATTTCCCTTCACTTTAATTATGCTTGTCTGTCTTTTTACAAAAGAATTTGTCCAATGTTTTTAACTACTATAAAATTAGGAAATCATGCCTATAAAAAATGTGAACAAAGACCTACCACTCCTAGTTGTCTGTTTCCATAGACTAACCTGAAAGAGGTTTCCTTCCATCAAATTCTGCTACCCAGATCAAGTTTAAGTACTTGCTACCTACAGAAGTGGCTTCGCCTCAAATGGCAACATCTGTATGTGGCATTGGTGACTACTTTCTTCTAAAAACCTGGGGCATTAAGACAAAGCAAGACGGGGACAGTTAGTTGGCTAATAGTCATACTTCGGCTTCAAAAACTGAGTTTTTAACAGTTTCTAAAAACCTGAGTGCATATTTGCTCAGCATTTTTATGCACTTTAAAAATCCCATTTTGAGGGTGCACCTGTGGCTCAAGGAGTAGGGCACTGGCTCCATACGTGGGATGTGGTGGGTTCAAACCCAGCCCCGGCCAAAAACTGCAAAAGGAAAAAAAAATCCCATTTTGAAAGGAAACAAATTAAAAATCCATGCTAATTTTGTTTCCTGTCCCATTGTCTTTTATTTGACTAACTTCTGTCAGGTTGATAATAACATATCTCTATTTGGAAAAGGAATCTCATCAGATGATTGAAAGGAAAAGGAGTAAAACCAATCATAGTGAACAAACTGAAGATGCAGAAGCTAAAAGGAATCAGCTAGATCTTACCTCTGGGAAACAATATATAATAATGCAATAGTTAATTTAGTGCTGGAATTCATAAAAATATTCTGTTAAAGTTATTTTATTATTTCCCTATGCATGCATACATGAAAATGCATTCACAGTCACAAGAGAATCCATTTTCATATATGCATTTTGGAATACACATCAAGTTCCTTTTCCCCAGAATCTATAAAAATGCCTTCACTATACAAATAATGTTAACTTTCTTAGTGTACTCTATAAATGTGGCCTTTGGGCCTAGTGTTTACAGCAGATGGAATGGCTTTATTTGGACAAGCTAAGAAGACATCAGTGTTCTGTAGGCATTGACATAGCAGCCATAAGCTTCCATCTGGAGTTATGCCTGCATACTAAGGATGACTTATGTCAAATATGAAAACATATTTAAATGTGTTGTTGTGCAGGGCTTCTTCATTGATATAATAGTTCATTCATTACAAATCCTTGCTAACGATAAGCTACATTGATATAGATCTATATATATGTGCGTGTATATGTGCACATATACCTACATTTTGTTTATAATATTTCAGAGTTGGTTTTAATTCCTTTATTTCTTGTCTTCCTTGTATATTCTGAAAGCTGTATCTGCTACTTTCTTCTTGAAGTCTTGGGCCTTCCTTAAGTGATTATTGATACAGTATTTTCATAGTCTTTTTTTCCTCAGTATCATGGCAGTTTTCTTCCTAGTATTCCACACTGCTATACAGACAAATGTATTTCCTTTTTGTTATTTTTTGTATTTCATTTATTGTATTTATTGAACATCTTTCTGACCCAGTTAAACCTAATTTCCCTCCCTGTTAATATCAAACTGGCCCAGTCCAGCATAATTTATCTATCTAGTAAACATCATTCCTTAGGGATTTGATTGGGAAAGACTACCTTCTCTATATATCTAAACCTGGCTATCTTCAAAATAAAATATTGCTATATGGCTAAGTAACTTTCTTCCTTTAGAGGTAGTGACTTGAATGGATTTCTCAGAGTACAAATCAGAAGACAGTTGAGAAATTTGGGATAAAATGTATACACTCAGTTAATTGCCTCAATTTCCTTATCTGTGGAAGCAAATATAGCCACAGAGGCAATCAACTGAAAATGCATTTGAATTGACATAGTGCTTATTGAAAAACATCATTTATTCACCGTATCCATTTTTGTAATAAAGAATATCATAGTGTGCGCTGGGCAATTTTTCTACTATCAGTTAGATTTTGCTCATGCCATGCAAATTTCTCCACTAATTGAAATACTTTGTTGCACATAATACCGTTAGACGTCTTGACTACTGCCAGAGAGCCTGTGCATCCCTGGGAGAGGAGTTGGGATGGACTCTGGATCAGGCTTTCCTTTCAGCCCCACCATAAGTATGAATAGGAGAGTAATTGCCTTCCCAGTTAATTTCACCCTGCTGCTGCTTTTCAGGGAAGGGAGGGGAGTTAATGTTCCCTTTTCAGTTCTTAACATTTGATAGTAACTGACTTAAAACAAAGATTTATTTTTTGGGGTCCTCTTTTCTTTCTCTCCTGCAGTGTAAAAAGAGATTGTGTTTGTCAAAACAAACAGCACGAGACTGTAAACATTCCCTTTATTGCAAACATTTTCTGAGGCTAAATTTCTGCAGCTACGATCTGCTGCAGTGATTTTGTGTGCTGAAGACCACCTTAGAAACTGTGTTTGCAAGACATTAACGAGCTGCATGTAGGCCTCACAATGTGGTAAGTATTTTTAAAAGTTTATAGTGTACCTGAAATAAAAGTAAACTTTCACACAAATGTATCTTTAATTAATTTTGACTATAGATACTTCATTAAAAATGACTTTTATTTTCATCATGAAGACCATGTCTCATGGTCACCCTCTGAATATATGAATTTGTGTTGAGGATGAGAGGCGTGAGGACATTATTATTATTTTTGTTTATAATTGAAGCTGTAATCATCTCACACAATCTGCAAAATGTAAAGACAATGGAAAGGGAAAGAGGAAAATGAAGTGATATTTTAGAGGGATAGGTGAATAAAAGGAGAAGTTATCAGTTTGATGACCAAATTTTCATTTCAGGTCACTTACCAGGCTACTGGGCTTTGTGGTAATTTGTTCACCCTTGTTTCATTAAATTGTAATTACTTCTGATATCTCTAGCTTTATTCCTTTGGCTAGATCCTCTATTAATTAAGCCTTAGGATCCTTCAGGAGATGAATAATTCTCTACTGGACAGTGTTAAGTTGAAGTCAAGAGGTGATAAAAGAAAATTAAGAGTAAAGTCAGAAATTATTATTTAAAATAGTTTAAGATGTAAAAATGAGAAAGGACGACACACTTCTTCTCCATTATTAATTTCTTCCTATCATTTTCAGTTTTTCTATTCTCGTTTGTCTGTGAAAACACCTGTAGTTCTAACAAGTATTTTTTCTTGTTTTTGCATGTGTGTATAGACATGCTTCTCTATGGCTCACGCAGATTTTTCTATGAGCCAGATAAATTACCTCAATGCACTAACTTGGCACATATCTACTATCAAATTACTAACTCTTTAAAGGAGATCAAATTTAATAGTCAAATAAGTACCATGGTAGATGGAGTACTGAGAGCTGATATTAAACTTTACAGATTACATGCTGTTATTCTAGGAGAACTCATGTTGATTTACTTAGAAACAGGAAATGATGATTTTTCAGTATTCATTTCATTTGTATTTAATGCAGAAGTTAAAGGACTGGAAGTAATCTTAAAGGGATCATTCTATCCATTCCTATGTTTGTGGTTAATTTAGTTTGACTGAATTTTCAACCTGCAAGGCTCTTGGTATATGTCTCATTCAATTCATCTATTAGAAGAGAAGAACTCAAAACTTGGAGCTTTAGTTACTTGCCCTAGTTACTAGCAATATGTATTTTTAAATATACATTAAAGTGGTACCAATGCTACAAATGCATGTTTTGAGTCAGGGCTGTAAATGTGCACATCCCCTAAATAGCATTCATTGTACCTGCAGCTGGGTGGGTCTTTCCCCCTTCCCTCTGCTTCCTTCCTCTGCTTCGTAGCCTATGGCTCTAACTTTCCTCTGTGTACTTGTGTGCCCATCAGTTAGTTCCAAATTGCTCAGGAACAAATTTTAAGGATAATTATTGACTTTATTAAATGATTATTTGTGTTCATTTTAGAATCATAGGTGATACTTATATTTCGTTTATGTACTTGGTTTTGTACAGCGTGTGTCAAAGTTATGTGTGCTCTTTACCAAGACAGTGTGAAGATAGCGAGAATTTACCCATTCCCACTTCCCCACCCAGTTTTATTTTCACTGAGATTTATTTCCATATGTGCACTTAAGTGTTGATTGGTTAGTTCCGATTTGGTATTGAGTACATGTGTTTCTCCATTCTTGAGATGTTTCACTTAGAAGAATTGTTTCCAGTTCCATGGAAGTTGTCATAAAAGATACTAAATACTACTTTTTATGGCTGTGTAGTACTCCATGGTATGAATATACTAAGTTGTATCAATCCATTCATGTGTTTGTAGTCACTTGGGTTGTTTCAGCATCTTTGCAATTATGAATTGTACTGATGTAAACATTCGGGTGCAGGTATCCTTTTTATAAAATGATCTTTTTTTTCCTCTGGCGTATACTTGGCCGTAGGATTACTGGGTAAAATGATAAGACTACTGTAAGTTCTTTGAGATATCTACATATAACTTTCCATAAAGGCCATACTTGTTTGAAGTCCTACCAATAGTGTATGAGGTACAAGAATTTCATCCTCATCAACATGTATTGTTTGGGGACTATTCTCCATTGGAGTTAGGTGATGTCTCATTGTAATTTTGATTTGTATTCTAATGATTAAAGACATTGAGCATTTTTTCATGAGCTTCCTGATCATTAGTACATATTCATTTGAAAAATTTGTATTCATGTTTTTGCCCACTTTTTAATGGGCTTGTTTGGTTGATTTTTGCTGATTTGCTTGAGTTCTTGGTTAATTTGGTTATAAGTCCTCTATCTGATGTATAGCATGTGAATATTTTCCCCCATTCTGTGCATTGTCTATTTGTTCTTCTGATTGTGTCCATGGCTATGCAGAGCTTTTTAATTTGATCAATTCTCATTTATTTATTTTTGTTGTTGCTGTTATTGCTTTGGGGTTTTCTTCATGAATTCTTTGCCTAGGCTGATATGTATAAATGTTTTTTCAACAACATTTTCTTCTAGAATTCGTATAGTTTCCTGCCTTATGTTTAGGTTTTATCTGTTCTGAGTTAATTTTTGTGAGTGGTAAGAGGTGAGAATCTTGTTTAAGCCATTTATATGTGGTGATCTGGCTTTCTCTATATCATTTATTAAACAGGGATTCTTTTCTTCAGTGTATGTTTTTAATCTGTTTTGTCAAAAATCAGATGGGAATGTGAGGATATTTTCATCTCTGGATTCTCTATTCTCATCCATAAGTCTATGTTTCTGTTTTTTTTATCAGTACCATGCTATTTTGGTTACAATAGCCTTGTAGGAGGCATCACATTATGACTTCAAGCTATCCTATGATGTGATTGTGCTGTTTTGACATTCTTGAGAAACTTCACTACGATAATGGTCTCTAGCTCCTCCCAAATTGCTGCAAAAGGCATTGATTCATACTTGTTTATGGCTGAGTAGTACTTTGTGGTATACATATTCCACATTTTGTTAATCCACCCATGAATTGATGGGCAGTTGTGTTGATTCCACATCTTTGCAATTGTGAGTTGTGCTGCAATAAACATTCGAGAGCAGGTGTCTTTTTGATAAAATGACCTTCTTTTTCTTTAGGTAGATATCCAGTAATTGGGGTTGCTAGATTGAATGCTAGGTCCATTTTAAGTTCTTTGCAAAATAGCCATCCTTTTTTTCCAGAGGGGTTGCACTAAATGGAGTTCCCCCAACAGTGTATAAACATTCCTTACTCTTTGCATGTACCCTATTGTCTATGGTTTTGGAGATGTTCATAAAAGTCATTTCAGCAGTGGTAAGAACTATCTCACTGTGATTTTAATTTGCATTTTTCTGGTGATTAGTGGCATTGATCATCTTTTCATATCTTTGTTTGGCCAGTTGTCTGACTTCTTTTGAAGAGCTTCTTTTCATGTCTTTTGCCTACTTTAAATATATTTTTTTCCTTGCTGATTTGTTTGAGTTATTTATAGATTCTGGATATTAACCCTTTATTGGATGTGTGAATATTTTCTCCCATTCAAAAATAAAAAGTAAATTGTCTATTTTTTCCATTATTTCCTTAGCTGTGCAGAGGCTTTGTAATTTGATCAAATCCCTTTTTTTGTTGCTGCTATAATTGCCATTGGGTCTTAGCTGTAAATACTTTGCCTAAACCAGAGAGTTTTTCCTACATTTTCTTCTAAGATTATTATGGTTTCATGCCTTACATTTAAATCCGTTATCCATCTGTCATTAATTGTTGTGAGTGGTAAGAAATAGGGGTCCTATTTTATTCTCCTGCACATGGTTATTTAATTTTCCCAGTACTATTTATTGAATGGATATTATTTTCCCAGCATGCATTGTTGTCTGCTTTATGAAACATTAATTGGCTATAGGTATATGGTTTTATTTTTTATTTATTTTTAATTTTTGAGAGAGGGTTGCACTCTTTGGCCCTGGGGTTGAGCGCTGTGATGTCAGCCTACCTCACAGCAATCTTAAACTCCTGGGTTCAAGTGATCCTCCCAAGTAGCTGGGACTGCAGGTCCCACAATGTCTGGCTAATTTTTTCTCTTTTGAAAGAGACAGTGGTCTTACTCTTGCTCAGGTTGGTCTCAAACTCCTGAACTGAAGTGATCTTTCTGCTGTGGCTCCCAGAGTACTAGAGTTACAAGCATGGGCCACCACACTTGGCCCTAGGTAGATGGTTTTATATCTCGGGTTCTCTGTTCCATTGGTCTATGGCTTTATTTTTATACCAAGGTCACAAAAATAAAATAAAAACTGATAATGGCAACATAATATCTAAGCTTTTAACTGTTGGATACATGTTCTTTCTATCTGCATCTTGGAAGGAAGATATAGACAGTTGTACTACAATAGCTTTGAACATTATGTGAGCTATAAATTTAAAAATATTTCCTACAAAGGGGAACTCCTGACACATAGCTGCAATCTGAAATTTCTTAAATATAAACAGGTGTTAGGGCACAAAGATGAATTGTATTTAGAGAGTCAAATGAACATTAAGCAAGGAACACTAAGGGCTGTCTTGAACTAGCAATGATTCTTTCAAGATAAAGAGTCATGTGTGAGAATTTTTTACAGAATGTCAACTTTGCCTGTTCATGCTTTAATGAGTTGGGAGAAAAAAAATCCAAACTTATGTGTAAAACTGTTGATAAACACCTTTTGCCAATATTCAAAAGGACTTTAATGACCCTAAATCACAGGAAGGACTAAGCATTTACCTTTCTCTTTTACATTTTTTAGTTGATTTAAGCATCTGTTTTGGTCGCTATAACCATTCACTGCTTAACTGTTTAGAAAATGCTACTTCTTAATAGAGTTGAGTACATTGGATACTTTTTCTTCCATTCTTGAGATACTTTGTTAAGAAGAATATTTTCCAGCTCCATCCATGTAAACATGAAGGAGGTAAAGTTTCCATCTTTCTTAATGCATAGTATTCCATGGTGTACATATACCACAATTTATTGATCCATTCATGGGTCAGTGGGCACTTGGGCTTCTTCCATGACCTAGAAATTATGAATTGGGCTGCAATGATTTATCCTATAAGGGTACATGTGAATCTTTCTAAATGTGGAATATAAATTTCTTAACACAACAACTATGAGAATGACATGAAGGCTATGTTGGCCAATTGGATGAAAGTATTTCAAATTGTATATGGAACCAACACACTGTACCCCAATGTACACAACTATGATTTAATAAAAACAAGAAAAAAGAAAATTCTACTTCTAAAGTGTGTGTCAAACTTTTGAAAATGGGCTGATAAATTTAAAAAATATAAATATAATAAAGTATTTCTACAAAGGCTACTTTGCCATGATAAAAGTAATTTTTATGTATGATGGAAAATATAGAAAATAAGTACATAGTTGTGCCACTTAAAGAAAAATACCTGCTTTAGAGGTCCAAATTCTTTCTGTTCTCTTTCTCTGTGTGTATTTCCACTCAACTCTGATCATTGATCCCAAAATTGTGTGTATTGAGAAAAACTTATTTTCCAAATCTGATTATTTTAATCAACTGGAAAGAGACTAACCCTAAAATAATTGGTAACTGGTATGCTAAGGTTGACTTCATGAGCATTCAGTTATTTGAAACTTTGAAGTTTTATCCCAAATTACTAATATTATCTATGAAAAAAAACAATGCTATCAGTGATGTTTGGGAAGCCCCTTCTAAGCTCCTTATCTCCAGCTAGCTCACTTTCCCCAATGACCACCAGAGGCCAGAGTGCAGGCTTCTGATACAGAAATGACTTAAGAATGCAGGAATCACACCCATGGATATAGGAGAGTTATTTGTACCACTGTCATAAGATCTATAGCATTATAAAGCATGAGAGACTGACTACTGTATGTTCAGCAGCAGAAATCTAGCGAATTAATTTATGTACATAAAAAATGTTGTAAAAATCAAACCATAAATAAGATGATATATTTTAAGGACAGATTCTGAAGCATTAATGGCCTGATTCCTTCCTTTATGGTATCTACATCCTCTTAAAAAAAAAACTGAAGAAAGGGTTTTTGGTTGTACGTTTAGCCTATTTGAAAATATTTATAAACTATGCTAGTCTAACTAAGGAAATCAAGCAGAAAGCATAATTATGATTGTTACAAATCGTAATAACACTTAGAATTATTGAAATTGTTATTACCTAATAGGCTGAGTTAATTCAAGCAATAAGTATCCTCGTGATCTTAAATGCAAATTGTGATATTACATTCAAACTGGCATTTTTTCCCCCTATTTGTGATATGAGTGGGGACTGAGAAGTTTATTTAAGTTGCTTCATTACCCAGACTATTTCACATAAATGCCATTAACTATAGCAATCTCTTCTCTGTAATATTGCTGAAAGAAAAGAATTTTAATCCTTTTCTCAATTATTAATCAATTTCAGTATTCATTTCCTAATAGAGAATGCTTAATAAAGCACTGTTCCTCTTTCCATGACATCTTCCCATTTTAGCACTGATGAATGGGAATCAAACTACAGACCACTTACTGATTAGCTGAAAATTTCTAATCATGCCATTTTGGAGTGAGGGTAATTTGTGCAATGAGATAATCATTTCTTCATAGTAGAAGGAATATTGAACAATGATTAGTAGGGAATTAAAATAAAAAATTAGGGTGAAAAGCAAAATAAGGGGATAGATGAGGGGCTGGTTCTAGTTGTTTAGTTTAGTTTCATCAACTACTACCTAATAATCTTGCCTTGCTTCTGTGCTAATTTTTAAGAATAATGTTCAATCCTTCTAGAAGTATATAGTAGGAATATAAAATTTCTTAAAGTTTTATTAAGCTAAGTTTAGAAGGGCAGAAACAGGTACTGTAGGAGGTAGAACAGAGAAATTGGAGTCATTTTATCTTTCCTCTGCCTGAATTGTTTGCCTCTCATAGAAGATAAATCTAATGAAAACAAGCGGAGGAACAAATCTCCTTTATTCTTCCCATACTACCCCATATATTCCGAAGTTTCTAGCAGTCAGTAGGCAGTGAACCATTATTTACGAATAATTGAATGGATTAATTAATTTCTACATTAGATTAATTTAGTGTATTTTTTGCTAAATTCAAGAGACGATTTCTTGTGTTTCTCATTATTCGATGAGAAAAATTAATAAAATTAATTAATAATCAATTAAATAAGCATGTTCCAAAAAGTTACGAAATTTTACAGAGGTTCAATTTTTCTTCTCCAAAAGAAAGGATTTGGTTTTTATGGACAGAAAGGAAGATACAGTAAATTTTTACTTTGCTAAGTTTTAAAGGAAAATTGATCACACTGAGCTTAAGTTTTACAATATGTGGTGTTTTTCTGTTGAAGTTGGTTTTTCTGTTGAAGTTAGTTGATTTCGAAAGTAGTCACATCCAATTTTAGGAAATCAGTATAGTTAAAGATGATGAAATGAGAGAATATCACTTTAAAAAAATTTTTTTTTTCTTAGAACACTGCAAATACTTTTATGTGAACCAGATACAATTAGTACAAACCTGCTTTAGAATTCAGTGAATAGCCAATTTTATGCAGTGGCACTCGTGTTGTAGACCAATAAAATCAGTCTTTGTCATACTTTTCACTCAATGCAAAACAAAGATATAAAAGTGACAACGTTAAAATGGTATGAGATCAATTTAAGGATGGACGTGGCAAGGTATTTCTTGGTATCAGTGCTAATTCCTTTCCATCTAAGTACTGCCTGCTAATGGATCGCGCTAATTCCTTTCCAATGATGTAGATAACGGTAATCTTTATTCACGGATGGCCTGAGCACCAGCTCTGGGAGTTCGCATATATTTTAGAATTTCTTTTTATCAAAAAGATTTGAAATAAATATACCTCAGCATTACTTTATCCAAATGGTGAGTTGTATATAATTTAAGGTGATCGCTTTAATTTTCTTGGTGTTTAGTGATAAAATATAGCACTTTTGCTATGTGAAGTTACAACTAAGGCAGAGCTTCAGAGTAGCCCAGCAGTTTTCAGTAATGAAATAGATTTTGAAAGTGTGTGCTTGGACCTTCTAGTGGACATAAGGAATCTACCTAAGAGCTAACGTAAATACGTACCAGAAAAATCTGGCTAATCAAAAAAAAAAAAAAAAGAAAGAAAATTAATCCTAAAGTCATTTAGGTGACATTTTTTCTTTACTTCAGAAAAGCTGGGGGAGTAGCATTTGTGTTTTTTTTCCCAGTTGGCCAGCAAACTACACCATTTAAGTGGTATCATATGGTACATTAGATGATTTCTGGAAAAAGGAAAACAATTTTTTTTTAATTAATAAGAGTTTTTGGTTCTCAGAGTGACCATGTATTACTTTATAATTCATTGTCTAATATATTCTGATAATAAAAGAGTGCCTTTCATAATTATGCCAGAACAATAAACCAGTTTCATGGAGATATACTGCTCTATGTTTTGGTGGAGTGAAACTAGGAACAAGATATAAAATTTGCCTTAAGTCCAGGCAGGGTGGCTCACATCTATAATCCTAGCACTCTGGAAGGCCAAAGAGGGGGCATTTCTTGAGCTCAGGAGTTTGAGACCAGCCTGAGCAAGAGCAAGACCTCATCTCTACTAAAAACAGAACAAAAAGCTGGGCATGGTGATAGGTGCCTTTAGTCACAGCTCCTTGAGAAACTGAGGCAGGACGCTTCCTTAAGTCCAAGTGTTTGAGGTTTCTATGAGCTATGACACCACGGCACTCTACCCTGGGCACAGACTCTATCTTGGGTAGGGGTAACTGCCTTGAAATATCTATATTATTTACTTCTTCCCTTCATTTTTGCTATTAGAGCTCAGACTTCCCAGGACATGGGTAATCTGAGAAGGAGATGAGATTGGGTTACAGAATTTAAGGACAGGCTATAGGACATTAGTCCATTTTGCTCTCGCCTAAGAAAAACCTTAAACTTGCACTCTGCAATGAAAACTGGCTTTGAAATAAACAAAAATTCAGAAAGACACAACTTCGTGATTAAACTGCATAGTCCTTAAACCACTGTGGGCCTTCACCCCCTTTCAAATAGTTTAAGAATCCCCCAACAGACCAGATCACATCCAACTTTTTGCAGAGCAAAAATCCATCATTTGTCACAAGTCTTTTTCCTTCTATTTTTCCCTCATATTTTGTATTCCACTGTTTTGTTCCAATCCTCCTTTGTTTTATTTGGCTGCTGAAGCTGGTGCCTTGCCTTTGGCAATAAAAGCTTATGAGCAAACATTCTCTGTGCCTTGGAAAGCAAAAGCGTCACCCCAGTCTGCACATCCAACTGTGCCCCTCTCCCAAGTCCTGAGCCTGTTCTTAAATTGGAACCTGAGGAGCTTTGCCAAGACAGCATGCTGCCAGGCAGACTCCGGCGGGCCGGTCCGTATTGATTCGCATTGGTTCCCCTGTTTTCCAGTCGCAAGCTTTGATCCCTCATTATCTCAATTGCAAATTCCATGAACACATCATCATGCTGCTAGTGCACCCAGGATTTGAAACTGACAATACTGGATCAATGTCTCAGGGGCACAGCCTTGAATTTCAATAATACAATTAAATTCCTTGAATGCGAGATTTATCCAGATTGTCAATTCTGCATTTTTTGCACGTTCAGTATGTGAAGCTACCCAGACATAAGAACCTGAGCACAGTGGTCCTGTCAGCACATAACGAAGGAAAAAGACTTGCCCGTGAACCTGAGGGAAAGATAATCAAATGTTGAACCTGCTGAGCCTGTTAGATGAAACTGTTAACAAGGCTTGCTCAAATCACCAGGGGAATGCTGCACGGGGCTGAAGATTGGGGTTCAGTTCTGAAATGTGTAAGCAGGGTTAGGCTGGATAAGGAGGTCTCAATGCTTGTTGCCAGAGCTGTGTAGCCAGCCTTTCAAAGGATTTGTACTTTCCCTCAGGAGTCACTTCGACACAGATTCACTTGAATTGGTTATGCTCAACTCTGAGAAATGTACTGTCGGTGAAAATGTCATCAGACAATGCCACATTTTAATTCTGATTTTCACCAACACAAAACAAAACAGTGAAGAAGTGAAACCAGACATAATTACTTCCTTTTTCTGTATTTTAAGAGAATAGATTGGGGAGAAACAGAAGCAAAAAGCAATAGTTACTCTGAGCAGGTGCTATGTACCCTTGGTGGACTAGGAATGCAAAGACTCAAGGAACATAAAGTGCTGTATTTGGTAGACTTGACTTTCAATTTACTTACTTACTTAAGACAATGAGAACTATATAAACCCACATCCTTTCCTTACTGCACAAAACTCAATATCCTTTGCTTGTATTTCACTAGCTATCCCCTCTGGAGCTCCTTCTCTCCCTACCTGTGACCTCACTGAAGGATATTAATGAATACAGTCAACTTCCCGCATCTGGTGTGAGGCGACTAAGCCTCTGGGACTGATAAAGCATTTGCAGTCCTGGAGTCATTATCAATTTTTACTCGAGATAGTGCACCATTGAAACCAGAGCTCGTGTTAAAGTTCCTTTTCCTCTGAATTTCCGGCTCCAAGAAACCTTGGCCATTCAAATTTGACATCAAGGTCACTTGAAATATATTCATACATTTAGAAATAAACTGTGGAATTGTCTATCACAGAAGCATGCTAAATTATTACGAAGGTACTTGTGAATGATTTCTATTGAGAGCAACAAGCTACTTTAGTAACATAGTATGTGTTCATTACAAATGTGTTAAATAGAAGTCAGATAATTTATATAAAAATACATTTATTATTCTGCTCTTAATATCCATCATTAGTATCTAATTCTCTTGAAATAGGCCAGCCTTATACATTTAATGTGTATATGGAATCTTTCCTTATAGGGAGAAAATTATTTTCTAAACAGCAATTTATCTTAATTTTTATTTATGTATGTTTAGGATATGCATGTGTGTATGTGTGTGTTAAAAAAGGCAAGAAATTTCAAATGAGAAGACTCAGCTTAAAATACATTAATGGCAGTATGATATTAAGAAATAAACTTTTTCTTCTTATTGCTTCAGTAACCATAGCTGCAGAATGGAAACAATGATATTACCAGCTCTCCCCACTCAGGTTGTGTGAATCAAGTTAGGTAATTTCCATGAAAACACTTTATAAATTGTAAAGAACTGAAAAATGCCAGTTTTCATATTAACTATGCTGTATTTTCATGACTTCAGGACCCAGACTTTGTACATTTCCTTCTCTCTTTTATAGGCGTGGTTTGAAGGAGACCAAACACTCTCTTTAAAAACACTGGCCTTCTCTTTATGTTTTCTGGACTGTAGAACCATATCATACATATCTATACATACAGAGTTCACTGAATCTGATTGAACACATTTTTCTGATATCCAGCCTTTCCTTTTCTGTGATTTCTGGGTGTCTATGAAGTCTGACCAAAGCAAATTTCAACCACATTGCTGACTTCTTGAATGATTCCCTGCTTCTAATAATTACTTCCATGTAGAATTTTTGTCTCATCTAACCAACTATTCAAGGGCATTTTCAAAGGCATTGCACAGTCTTTAGAGCCCAGGATTTCAACACAGAATATTATCTTTCCACTGTACCGCCCCACACACCTGTCTGCTATGTTCTACCTCCTATGATACGAATATGATATATTCTCATTGTTTAATCCTTGACTGATCCTCATGTCACGATTTTATAGCTCTTTAATAGTATAGTTGTGTCCAATTCTACCTCCTACACTTTTTCTATAAATAATTTCATTTCCCTTATTGTTAAGACACCAAATTTCTTTGTCTGGAAAATTACAACACCTTCTCATTTGGACTCTGTCTTTAAGCATTGCATTAGATAATCTCTTCCATGCCAGTTAAGAGTAGTCTTCCTAAACGCCAGCCTCACTTAGTTCCTTGTCTATCTTAAATTCTTTCAATGTTTTCCTTTTGCCCTTGGCATAAAATCTAAGAAATAATATGCAATGATCAGACAACTACCTTCTTCTTAGATTCTATCTGTGTATTTGTTTTAATCCAGTTTTATGGATATGCTGTGGTTTATACTTACTATATGAAATGGTTCAGTATTTATTTAAATTGGGATTTTAGATGCCCTTTTAAAACTCATCCTTTTTTAAAACATGAGGCAGTGAACGGATGAATATCTGAATGCATGCATACAAAGTCTTTGTAATAAAGATTATTTAAATTTAAACGAGTGGGCCAGGTGTGGTGGCTCATGCCTGTAATCCTAGCATCCTGGGAGTCCGAGGCAGGTGGATTGCCCTGAGCTCAGAGGTGCTAGACCAGCATGAGCCAGAGTGAGACCCCATCTCTACCAAAAATTGCCGGGCATTTTGGCAGGTGCCTATAATCCTAGCTACTTGAGAGGCTGAGGCTAGAGAATCACTTAAACCCAAGGACCCAGGGGTTGTTGGAGGTTGCTGTGAGCTATGATTCCATGGTACTCTACTCTACTGAGGGTCACAAAGTGAAATTCTGTCTCCATAAAAAAAAAAAAAAAGGAAAGAAAAGAAAAGAAAATGAAAGCAAAATTAAAAAAAATAAAAATAAATTTAAACGAGTGGAATCCAAAATAAATTCTTGTTGTAGGCTTGGAGAATAGAGTTTAGCAATATCAAATAGTCCAAGTCTACAGCATCTCCCACACTTTTGTTCATCTATGTCAGGGTTTCTCAGTCGCGCCCGTATGGACATTTGGGGCCAGACAATTCTTTGTTGTCTGCAGCTCTTGCAGCATCCACTGTTGGGTGTTTATCAGTATCTCTGGCTTCTACCCATTAGCGGTCCCCTCACCCCAGGAGTGGTAATTTAAAAGGTCCCTCAATATTTCCAAATGCTCCCTAAGGGGAACAAGCTCATGGCCTGCTGAGAACTGCAAGCTTGTGTGTTTGGTTCTCAAATATGGCAATAAATAAGTAAATAAATACATGAAGTAGAAAATGGAAAGAGGAATTATATTGCTATACCTGATTACCTGATTATTAATGATTACCTGTACTGATCCCCTGACAATTGAGTTAATCATTTGGGAGATTAAAATGACCCCCCTCAAAACAGAGGTGTTAATGAACTATTCAAGCTTAGCTATTTTCAATCTTTCTTTGGATCAGTATGAAGTCAAGTTCCCTGTCTGGGATCAAAGACTTGATACATGTCTAATTTGGATTCAGAACCTAATTTTAGTAATTTCAGCATAGGACCCAAGAACACTATCTTTATATGATATGAAAATATAGGTAGGTGTTTTATATTAGACAGGCTACATTAAGAGACAGAAACCTACATTACTCTGTTTGATTTAACTGGATAAGCATCCCCAGGGTCTGCTGTCTAGGACATACCATCCGTCCTCTACAAAGGTGCCCAGATCTACCAGGAGTCATAATAGGAGGATACTGAACACATATTAAAAATAAACAAAAAATACTTTTATTGAAACAATTTGTTTTTGAAATGATTCAATTAGAAATCAAATTATTTAAAAATCTCTATCTTTATAAAATATGCATGAATCTTAGAGAGGGATACACACAAAGCGAGAAGTAATATCGGTGGCAGCCCTTTAATTGACCCACCAAGAGGTCACATTCTAGGATCTTTTTCTTATCATCGAAGAGATTTACTTTTTAATATCTCCGCTCTGTGAATGCTCATCAGATCAAGAAGAATTATACTGCAAATAATTATAATCTGGACTGCTTTTGTCTGTGGCTGAAGCTAAAACCATCCAATTAATATATGGTGTTCTGTTCAGGGAAAATAGCTCATTTTAAACCAGGGTCTTAGGCAAAGGAAAGGACAGACTTTTATTAACTTTGTCCCTTGTCTCTAGACATATTTATTGCATTCTTCTGGAACAGAAATAATAGAAGCTCAGGCATAAGGCCATGTGTGGAAAAAAAAATAGCTCTCTGCACTCATGAATGTAAATGTCTCTGTCACTTGATGGGAAACTATGGTTTTAAAATTCAAAAATGACTCACAATATTTAGAAATCTCTTCTGTAAAATATAGAAATTGGATGAATAAAAAGAAGAAACTTATGTGGAAATGATCATGTCTTGTTTTTGTCCGTGCACACAGCTGCCTATTTGAGTTTGGTTTATGTCTCTTTTGCTATTCAGAGTGGTCAGTAAATTTTTGTGATTTAATTTGTCCATCTATAAAATGAAATAAATACTACTCTGATACTATAAACTTAAATACTATTTTAATATATTTCTATGCCATCAGTAAATGGTTGATCTACTCCAATTCCATTTTAGATTTTTGCCATATGTTTATTATAAGATGTAGGTCTTTATGCACATTATTTCTTAATTTATTGTTTTAACTACTATCATCCGTTTTGTGTTTTTCCCATATGTGTCAACATTTTTCAAATATGTCTCAATATGGGATTCTGGGAGAAAATTACAAAGTGCAATTTTGGCTCATGTCAGAAATATTAACTTGAAGTTCTCATATCACTAACATATCTCAGGCAAAATACTGCCCAGGGAGTTTGGTATTTGGGTGGAGAAGCAAGAGTCAAAAGCTGTGGAGCTGAGGGCAGACATCCAAAAGGCATCATGGAGAAAATAAATTTAAATCAACACCAGGCAAAGCATCTCAAATCTGAATACATTAAGTATGTGAGTAACCCTGATAATTGTCCTAATACAGACAAACAGAAGTCCTCCACCTGATCCTCCCAGTCGGAAGTGAGTCACACATTCATGATCAGCTGACTGCTCTGGAAGTGGGATGGATTGTGCCTGACCAGAAAATGATGGCCTGGAGAACATAGGACATAGTCTCACTGTCTTCTTATTCACTGTCACAAATTAGAAAAGCAAATATAAGAGACATTTCAATCATTAACTCCTTACCTAAATATTTTCTTTGTTTCTTTCTTTCTTTTTTTTTTTTTTTGAGACATAGTCTTACAGTGTAGCCCTTGGTAGAGTGCTATGGCATCACAGACCACAGCAACCTCAAACTCTTGGGCTTAAGCTATTCTCTTGCCTCAGCCTCACCAGTAGCTGGGACTACAGGCACCTGCCACAATGCTTGACTATTTTTTAGTTGCAGTTGTCATTGCTGTTTAGCTGGCCCGGGCTATGCTTGAACCCACCAGCTTTGGTGTATGTGGCTGGCGCCCTACTCACTGAGCTACGGGCACTGAACTTTTTCACTTTTCTTTTTCAGCCTTCTGCACTATTTGTAATAATCTTAATAATTTAATAATAAACACAAAAGAATAAAAAATACTATTTTGACAAAAAAAATCTGCTAGAGTCTCCTCAATCATTGGCTTTTAGTGGAACAATGAAAAAACCCTGTAAATGAATAACATTAGTAAACGACTTCTATTTACCTATAAAGCATAAAACATTTCTAGTAGGCTGGGTAAGGACACATTTTAAGATACAGGGAAAAAAATATTCACTCATTTGATTTGCACACTGTTGCATCAGTGTGATTTTAAAAATATGTTAGAGTAATTTGGAATTTTTTTACGGTAAGGATGTACAACATCAGGTCTTTTCTAAAGTCTTCATAGCCTGGTATTTCAGGCTGTAGGGATGAAAGCCATAACTTTGGCATACTTCTATGAAAACAGACTTAATGATTCCTAAATCATAAGATTGTGGGGATTGAGTTAGTAAAGCTTATAAATGATCTGTGTTGTACCTGGCACTTACTAAACATTCAATAAGTTTGGTTGGTGACTGCTTCATGCTGAAGGCAAATTTGAAGAACATAAGCTAAAAAGTTTAGAATAATAAGTAACAGAGTATTAACTAATAAACACATTTTCCTAAATGCACACTGCATTTCAGGACTATCAATCATGATTTTGCTGTGTTGAAACAAATCACTCTCTTTTGAGGAATGTTGTCACCTTACTCAGATTCCCTGCAACTCCCACTATTGTCCATGATATGATCAAATAATTCTTACTATTTATTTTCAAACAATAAATATGGAAATGGATGTTGATTTCTTTAAGAAATCATTCAAATATTTTCTAAGGCCAAAGAAGCATCAATTCACATTCTACTTTTATCAAGTGAATGTTTGTCAAACAAACACTTAGAATACAGCTGGATTTATTATATTACCACTACAATTTAAATAAGTATTTCAAGATAGCATGCATCCTAAAACTGAAAAAAGAACTAAATAACTATATATATATGTATGTGTAATATATCTATCTATCTATCTATATATATACACACACATGCACACATACATATTTGTGTAATTTGAAGATATTTTAAAAAGTAGTGAAATACTTGAAGATAGACTGTGGTAAGTTAAAAATGTGAAATATAAACACTAAAGCTACAACTATAATAATAAAACAGAGTCATAGCTGATAAACCAACAAAGAAGAGAAAACAGAGTTATAAAAATGCTCAATTCAAATGAAGGTAGAAAGAAAAAAGGCAACAAGAAGAAAAATGTCATAAATTGAAACCTCGATTAAGTGTCAGAAGTTGTCATATTGAATAAAAAGCTACTTGCAAAAAAAGAAATAAAAACCCTCTATATAGACTCAAACTGGGTAAAAGTAAATAGTTTTTTTAAGTATACAATTTGCACACTAATCAAAGGAAATCAGAGGACTATATTAACATCAAATATAGATTTCATAGAAAAGAATATTTATGTAAAGATATAAAGAATATTGAATAAAGATAAAGTTAGAGAAATATAAATAGAAAAAGAGTAGATAAATATCAATGAAACCAAAAGCTGGTTATTTGATAAGTTCGAAATATAAATAGAAAAAGAGTAGATAAATATCAATGAAACCAAAAGCTGGTTATTTGATAAGTTCAGTTCCACTGGTCTATGTCTCTGGTTTTTTGCCCAATACCATGCTGAGTTAGTTATTGTTGCCTTGTAGTATAGTTTAAAGTCTGGTAATGTGGTACCTTCCAATTTATTCTTTTTGCTTAAGATTGCTTTGGCTCTCCAGGCTCGTTCTGATATCAGAAGGGCAAAAAGTTATTTTTTCTAGATTACATGAAATATGATATTGGTGCTTTGGTTATTACATTGGATCTGCAAATCATCTTGAGTAATATGGACATTTTAACAATGTTGATTCTACTGATCCCTGAGCATATGTTTTTCCACTTGTTTGTATCATCTGTGATTTCTTTCCTCAGTGTTTTGTAATTCTCTTTGTAGCAGTCCTTCACCTCCTTGGTTGAGTATATTCCTAGGTATATTATTTTTCTTATAGCAATTGTGGAATGGTATATAATTTTTGATTTGACCTTCAGCTTGACTGTTATTCATGTATGGGAATACTACTGATTGGAGTATGTGGTATTGCAACCTGAGACTTTCCTGAATTTATTTATCAATTCCAACAGTCTCTTGATGGAATCTCTAGAGTTTTCTAGGTATAAGATCATATTATCTGCAAAAAGCAGTAGTACGACCTGCTCTTTCCCAATTTGAATATCCTTAATTTCTTTGTCTTGCCTGATTTCTCTAGTACTTCCAACATGGTGTCATATAGAAATGGTGAGTCTTGCTTTAGTTCTTAGTGGGAATGCTTTCATCTTTTCCCCATTCAGTATGATGTTAGCTGTGGGTTTGTTGTTGCATGGCTTTTATAATTATGAAATATGTTCCTTCTATGCCTAGTTTATTGAGAGTTTTTATTATGAAAAACTGCTGAATTTTATCAAATTCTGCAACTATTAATATAATCTTCGTTTTTGCTTCTGTTTATGTGGTGGATCACATTTATGGATTTCTGTATATGGAATGATCTTGTATCCCTGGGATACAGCCTGCTTTTAACATGATGTTGAATTTGGTTCGCTAGTATTTTACTGAGGATTTTTGAATTTATATTCATAAGAGATATCAATCCATAGATTTCCTTTTGTGTGTAGTGTTTCCTGGCTTTGGTATCAATATGACACTAGCTTTGTAGAATGAGTTGGGGAGGATTCATAACCAGAATCTAAAAATAACTTATGCAAATTGGCCAGAAAAAAAGAAAAAACAACCTAATTAAAAAGTGGGGAAAAGACATGAAAAGAATCCTCTCAAAACAAGATAGACAATTGGCCAATAAACACTTGAAAAAATGTTCAACATCACTAATCATCAGGGAAATTCAAATCAAAACTACAATAAAATAGTCACCTTATCCTAGTCACAATGGCCTTTATTAAAACATCCAAAACCAATAGATTCTGGTATGGATACAGAAGGAAAGGAAGGGTTACGCACTGTTGGTGGACTGCAAATTAGTACAACTTCTATAGAAAACAGATGGAGATTCATTAAAGAATTAAAAGGCAACCTACAATTTGATCCAGAACTCCCACTGCCAGATTTTTACATGAAGAAAAATAAGCCAATGTGTCAGAAAGATACCTGCACTCAAATGTTTACTGTAGCACTATTAATAATTCACAACTGCAAAGATATGGAATACACCCACATGCCCATAAATTCATGAGTAGATTAACAAAATTTGGTATGTGTGTACCCTGGAATACTATTCAACCATAAAGAAGGTTGCCTTAATGCCCTTTGAAAAAAATTGGATCTGCAGGCCATTATCCTTAGTGAAGTATCTAAAGAATGAAGAGACAAACAGGTACTCACTATTGAATTGGAAGTAACCAAAGATCACACATAGAGGGAAGTAAAAACCAAGGGAAATCAACTAGGAGAGTATATGGGGGAAGGATTAGGCAAAAACCTACCTGAAGAACATAACCACAATGGACACTATCTGGGTGACAAGCTACTAATAAGCATGATTCAATCATTACAAATGATCCATGTATCCAGAAATATTCGTATCCCTATAAAATTTTGAAATAAAATAAAATACTAAAGGGCAAGTTAGATCTTAAATAAAGTATAACCTCTAGGGAAAAATTAGGAAAAGATAAGGAGAAAAAAGAGAGAGATTCTTTATAAGGAATGAGAAAAGTGATTGTATCACATATCCCACACATTCAAAAGGAAAAATAAGGTATCTTCGACAATTTTATGCTGAACAGTTGTCAACTTGGTTGAAACGTACACACCTGTCAAAGCTCAGTCTTCCACAGCCTTGGCAACGTTTGCTAAGTCCAGGCTTTTTAATTCTGAGGACTGCAAGACGTTGGTGAGGATATAGAGCAATTGAAACACTTATATATTGCTGGTAAGAAGGTGAGGTGGTACAACAACTTTGCAAAGCAGTTTGATGCTCTGTTTTTTGGTATTCACCCAAGGTAATTGAAAGCCTCTGTCTATACAGAGATTTTATACACATTCATAGCAACTTTATTTCCTTTATTTGCTATGACCAAAACTTGGAAATAATCCAAATGTTGAGAGGAGATGAATGAATAAACAAGTCTACACAATGCAACATTACATCATTAAAAACAAACCAAAATATCAACAACATATCTGTCTACATAAGCAACACCAAAACAAATGTTGAAAGAATTAAAATAAAGCTGTGCAGTTAGTTGTAGTATATGATTTCATCTACATAAATTTCTAGAATTTGCAAACTAATCAATAGTGACACCTCAGATTGCCTGGAGAGTGGAATGAAGGAGTGATTTCATAGGAACACTAAGAAACTTTTGTGGGTAGCAAATATGTTTTTAACTTGATTACAGGGATAGTTTCACACGGATTATATATGTCAAATCTTATCAAATTGTAAACTATGTGCAGTTTTTTGTATGTCTACTGTCTTTGAAAAAGCCATTAGAAATACTAGTGCAGCTCTAATTGTGAAAACATGAAATGATTGCCCTCCAACAGTTTTCAAATTTATGAAACAGAATACAGAATTTTTTTTTTTCAAAATTAGAGTAACTCATAAACATAATTATTCTTTATTAAGTAAGTTAGCAGTTGTATGTTTAAGATGGAACAGTTTTAATGTAGAACATTTTATTTTTGATTTCAACATTTTTCTTGTGACAATATTTAAATACCTTTTGTATATTAGTTTTTAATTCTTTCTTCAAAATTACCCTCAGTTAATTGACATCCTTGCAACTGATTCATGGCCATGGATAGAACTTGTTTACCTCTATGAAAATATCCATCACCACCGTATTTTAATTAGATGCTTCATAAAGCATGTGGGAATATAATATAATTATTTTTAAAAGAATCACAAGCCACCAGAACTATATTTTATGAAGTGTTATATACTTGATTAATTAGAGAGGTTTGTTTTATCCTTGGTGCATTGCAATGAATGCTCAATAATAAACTTCTTCTCTCTTTTGTCCACCAGAAACTATTGTCACATAGTTTGTTTATATGACATTTTTAGTTTTTATGGCTATAATAATGATTGATACAATTTTTATAACAAATTTTTCTTGTTGTATATAATTATATCCACAGTATATATGCTTTTATTATCTTTCCATGGTACTCATGAATTTATAAAGCTAATTTTAATTTTTCCCCGTGATATGTCTAACATGACTTTAAGTTGAACAATATATTGAAAGTTCAACAACAATACTCATCTCCAGAGAGCTGTCTAGTTGCCATCCCACCCCTCTCTGGCATTTCAGAAAACAGATGAAAATTCTGTGATCATGCTTGCTAACACTTGCATTTATGCAGCTCAGTGCATTTAATGTCTGTGGTGTTGTCCTGTCTTCTGATAGAGATTAGAAAGAGAACTGTGACATCTGAAGTGTTGACCATGGTTTGGGGAAGAGGGCTATAAAGGTATCTTTGGTGATTTAACTAATATCACAAGCAAATTCAATGGTACTTCATTTGTTTTGTAAAATGATGCTTATTCTCTCAGAAAGAACTTTAACTTGTTAAAGTTAATGCTGATTAGCAAACTTAGACATACTTTGTATTGGTTAGGAAAAATGCTGGTTCGTTTTCATAGAGTATTCTTTATTTCTCTCAACCGTTCTTGAGAGAGGGCAATTATTGTCAAAGTTCCATTTATCTTTTGAGTAAAACTACGTGGGAGAGACAACCTGAGCCCTTGTAATACAACCGGGAAAATCATCAGTGATGAAAGTTAAAGGTTACACATTTAGAATAAAACCTTATGTCTTTCACAACGTAATACGTTATTGAAGAGATAAGGTGTGTATGAGCTCATATTCTATACCTGCTCATAGTCTATAAAAGTTTACGATTGGGGCTACTAGAGAAAGAAACCAAATATACAAACTGATTCCCATGTGAGGACTGAGACACACAGATCTCTAATGCTACAGAGAAAAGAAGTTTCATTCTCACCTAAGACATTACTGGATTTTCACGATTTCCTGCCAGTATGTGTAAGAGCATCTTTTTCTTTGTTTTGAAGAATGTAAGAATGTGTCTGCACCTGAAATTTCAGGAAGTCTATTGGTGAGAAAGCCTACACCATTCTGGTCCTGAAGCACCGATTATGAGATTGTGTAAGGACAACTGCAAGATGTCCTTCTAACGTAGAGAAGGAATGACAGGAAACACCACTTCTTGTCTTACTCCTTCAAATCTTTTCTCTATAAACAGCAGTGACTGACTTCTGAAGTCAACATTATTGATAGAGGAAGGCAAGAATGTCTTATGAAACTGCTGAGATAATTCATTTTGACTTTAAAAGGTTTGGAAGTTTGCAATTGTTACATTCTCTAGACTGGGATAACTACTTTCTGGTTTGAAGATAATTCAAAGAAACTCAGATTACAGGAACAGACAGTATGCATTTTTTTCTAAAGATAGGAGAACACTAGATGTTTGCATTTATTTTAGCAGTTACACCAAAATTTTGCCCCATTTCTAGAGCTGGACACTTTGCATATAAACACACTTTTGTGTAAATAACATCTCACCTACGATTTCTTCTGCGCTATAGTGCTGTCTTATCGTGACATTTATAAAAACAGAATATCATTTCTTTCCACTTTGCCAGTATTTCTGTATTCAGGGAAAACTAATATGCTGGCCTTCACTCCTCTAGATAGTTTAAAATTTTACCTTGAGATGAAAAAGCCCATATTGGTGGTATTTATCTTAAGCCTTTGTAGACTGGGTGTGTATTTGGTAATGTCCTATTTTCTGCTTTTATCAGAGAGTACTATAGAAAATGCATGGTTCTTACATTTGTTGTAGGAAAGATTACTGACACCGTTGTTTATTTTATATCACACGGCACCCTGATATAAAATTCTACTTGAGAAATTTCCTGTTGAGTCAGAGCTAAGATGAACTTTGCTTGCTTCTGACAATCACTAATGTTTTCAATTCTTTTTGAAATTCAGAAATATGTAGATGATGACTTCTCTCCTTTTTTCTTTGTTGGCAATACATTTTGCAGGTTAGTTTTTGCTTAAAATATTTGCATCTATGCCTAACTTATTTCTGTACTCTGAGCTAAGCTTAATTTCCAATTTTTCTTACAGTTGTATATATTTTGACATGATAAAAGATATTAGTGATGTGGCACTATTTGGAAAGTCTTTTGTTTCTGTTTTTTGAGGCAAGCTCTCACTCTGCTGCTCAGGCTGGAGTGTGGTGATTCAATCAGAGCTCAAACGCAGCCTTGAACTCTTGGGTTCAAGCATCCCCTTCAAACACCAGGACTTGCCACCAAGTTCAGCTTTTTAATTTTTTTCATTTTTATTTTTTAGTAGAGATGGGTTTTACATGTTGCCTAGGTTAGTCTCAAATTCCTGGCCTAAAGTTATCCTCTCCCCTTGTCCTCCCAAAGTGCTGGGATTACAGGAATGAGGTCACTGCATTTGTCCTAAAAAGCCATTATTGACTTGTAAATACTAAAGCTTCTTATATAAAACTGAATCCAGTAGAATTTTAAGGATTATGATTTTCATGAGGGCTATTTACTGAAACAGGGACATAATTTGACCACTATTCTTCCAAAAATAAATTTAGAAAAAATTTATTCCTATTTTTTCCCAATATGTATCTTAATATTGAAATTTATGTTGAATGATATGGTTGTATAGAAACTATTAAAGCAAGTAATCTTCCATGAATTGGTGAAAATTGTTTTATTGACCTTTTTTCCAACAAATAATTCAGTCTATTTGCTCCTTTATTTTGCCTTTCATAGTAAAAGTACTTTATTGAGATATAATTAATTTATAATTTATCCATAGTAAAATGCTCAAATCTTAAACATACGCCACAATGGTTTTGACGTATATTTACACCTGTTCTACAAACTCTATCATTCCTGCTACCTTTTCAATACTTTTTTCCTAAGGTGATCACTATCCTAATAGCTATAATACTTGATGCAAATAGAACCATGTGGTTTATACTTTTTTTGTATTTAACTTTCTTCTTCAATATAATGGTTTGAAGTTTCTCCACCTCATCACACTATTTGCAACTTGTTCATTTTTACTGATAAGTAATAAATTTTACAATTTAATCTATTGATTTACTGTCATGTACATATGGATTATTTATGGGTTGGAGATGTTATGAATAAAACTTCTGTGAACATTCTTGTTAAATACTTTGGATAAGCACATGCACTTCTTTCTGTCGCATGCGGCAGTGATAGGAAGGTATGTGTCAGACTTTGTTAGAAAGTGCTTTACACTGGTGACTGTACCATTTTAGACTTCCATTAGCAATACATAGAAAATTCAGTTGTTTGGCATTTCACCATTTGTGGATTTTTTAAATTTTTAAAGCATTTTGGGACATACATATCATATATTTTATTATGACTTTAATCTTGCATTTACCTAATAACTAAGGATCTTTTCATATGCAGCTCAGCTATGGAGATATCTTCTTTTATAAAATGTTGTTTTCAGGTTTTTTTCTCATTGTACTAGATTATTTGCCTTTTATCATTGGTTTGAAGGTTCTGTTTAAAATATTCTAGGTAAGAGTCCGCTGAAAGGTATATGTGCATGTATGTATGTATATGTAGGCATATATATCCATACACATGTATACGCGTATATATGCCATACGTATAGGAAATACTGCAGTGATCTAATCTAGACAGCTCTCTAATTTTTTATTTCATACTACACCAGAAGCATTTTATATTCAAAATAACAGTAGTATTTTGTATGTGAGACATCTTTCTTAAAAGAAACTGTTCCTTTTGGAATTTCTTAGTTTAATTTGCCATTATTATGTAGATTGAAAATATGTGACCTTTCTATACCCAATCATTCTGCATATTTCCATAAATTATAAATTCCAGGTGATATTAATAAGTGATTTAGAAATATCAGATATGTTCTTAAAAACTCTTAATTTCCTAAAATATGTTTTTTTCTGTATTTTTCTTTTAGTAAATACCACTATTAGCATGACTGCAAATAATCTGGTTAAAGGTAATGATTTCCTAGAATATTTTCTAGTAGAGAAAGTATCATAGGTCTATTTTAAACTGTTCCCTTGACAGTTGTATTTTCATTTTCATTCAGTTCAAAATACTTCCTAATTTCCATTACAGTATCTTCTTAGGCCCCCATGACTATTAAAAATTAATTATTTAACTTGCAAATACCTGGAAATATTGAAAATATCTCCTTGTTATTGATTTAAAATGTATTCTTCCATGGACAGTGTGCGTCCTCTGTATGATTTAAACATTGTGAGAGTATTTTATTCTTGCTTCATGACTAGTATGGTTTACATATGTCTACCAAATTTTATGGATTGAAAAATTAATCCTCAAACTCGTGTTGTTGGTATTTGGAGCTGGAACCTTTGGGAAGTAATTAGGATTAGTTAAGATGATCAGCGTGGGGCCCTCATGATGGGACTGGTGGCTCTACAATTGAAGGAAGTGAGACCTGAGCTGGGAGATTCTGGTCCTTTAGACACGTGATGCCTTCCACCTTGTTAGGCAGGAAGAAGGCCCCTGCCATATCCTCGTGGCATATTCGTGACTTCCTAGCCTCCAGTTGTTGCAATTATTTAAATCTTTTGTAAACTTGCTTATTTGTGTTTCCTTTTTCTATTACTGTTAAAGAATTGATAAAAATCTCTGATTTTGATTATAGACCCATTTTTGCCTTCAGTCCTGTTGCTGTTTGTGGCATAGTCTAAAGCTCTGTCATTAGGTTCATGCACATAGGTACATACACATTTATGATTGTGATATCTTTGGGAAATGATACCTTTATCATGGTAATACGTACACCTCTCTTTCTAATAATACTCATCTTAAAATTAATTTTCTTCTGACTATGTATGCATATCCTTGTATTTAAGATGTAACTTATGAAAAGCCTTACAGTTCACTCTTGAACAGCATGTGTTTGAACTGTGAGGGAACACCAATGTACTCAGCCCTACTATGAAACTAATTTATAGCTTTTATAGGAAAGATATAACCCAATTATAGGCCAAGAATACAGGAGAAGGGGAGAGGGAGGGGAGGGGAGAGGGGAGGATGGGTGGAGGGAGGGTGATTGGTGGGATCACATCTATGGTTCATCTTTTAAGGGTATATGTAAATTTTTCTAAATGAAGAATATAAATGTCTTAATAACTAAGAAAATGACATGAAGGCTATATTAATCATTTTGATGAAAATATTTCAAATTGTATATAAAAATAGCACACTGTACTCCATGACAGTATCAAGAACTCACACAAAGGTCAAAATGCTGAAACTTCTTGGGAAAAATAAAGGTATGTCTTATAAAAAAATGTTTTAAGTAAAAGTTTCACTGAGTGTACCTCTCAAACCTGCTCATTTTCCTCCTCCTCCACATCATCTACCTCTGTCATCCCTGACAAGAAGACCAATCCCTTCTTTTCTATGGCCCCTTCGGCCTACTCAATGGGAGGATGATGAAGATGTAGAATTGTATGATGCCCCACTTTCACTTAAAGAATAATAAGTATATTTTCTCTTCTTCATGATTTTCTTAACATTTTCTTTTTCCTAGCTTACTGTATTTTGAGAATGTAGAATACAAAACACATAACATACAAAGTGCATGGTATTACACTGTTTACATCGTCAGTTAGCCTTCAGTCAACAGTAGGCTATTAGTAGGCACATCTTGGAGTAATTAAAATTTATACGTGAAGGGTGGGGGATGGTGGCTTTGTTAGTAGGCTTCACCCAGTTGGAAAGAGCAAAATGGTGTATAGACATTCCCACTGTAAACATGGGGGCTTAAGAGAAAAATTAAAAGAAACTTTGGATGCTTTGAGAGGACAGTAAGCAGTAGCCAATGTCATAGGTCTGAAGCAAAACTGTGTCTTTAGAGCATGAAAGAGGGTGGACTGTTCCCACCACACACATTGCCACTGAGGAGCTAGGCAGTCCAGCCTACAGGGAGTCCTTCAGCTTACCCAGAACTGGATCTAGCTTGGTGAGTGGTGGGGACTCTGAGAAGAAGTAGCATTGGGAAGTACTTTGAGTGGGCTCCCAGACCTTGGTACCAAAGGAAGGAAGCTATTCTTGATCCTAAATCACAGGGGACATAGGGTAAATCTGCCAGCCAATTTGGGCAGTGGTCTTAGGTTGGGAGAGGCTCCCAAATGAGATTTGTGATCTGAACTTAAGTGGAGATGAATCCCCAGAAACAGAACTGAGAGGTAAGTGGAGGCAGGAGACACAGGAGTTGAGCACACCTCCGTCATGGGCCTCAACCAGACAGGCTATGCTATGGTGCTATGGTTCCATCCCAGGTCGGGAGTCTTGAGGCTTGGGACAATTGCATCTTCTGAGAACAGAGTGTTTGGGTCTCAGTGGGCTGTTTGAGGGTACTGCCAGCAAAATGTTGTAGGTGCAAAACCTGCTCAGTGGTTCTCAACCTTCCTAATGCTGTGAACTTTTAATATAGTTCCTATGGGTTGTGACCCACAGGTTGAGAACTGCTGTAGATGAAGACTGTGGGAGCTGAGTGAGTCCCACTGTGCCCTGGTAGGCTATGGAGCATAGGAAGTTTCTCCCTTCCCATGTGGACTCTGTAGTGTGGCAGAGGCAGTTCTGCTTCTCTCTGGAACATTTCCCCACCGGCCAGGGAACCTGTCCCCAAAACTTTGTTGGAACTGCTACTTGTACTTACTTGGCTTCTTCTCCCACCTATGTCAGTGGCAAAATATGAAACAGGGACCCCTGGGAGTCCCAGGGCCCTGCCCATTGTTTGAGAAATCCAAGAACTTCTCCTAGCTAACAAAAGTCAAGTACAAATTCCATGGCCAATGCTACAACTGGTTTTATCTTTTTTCCCACCTACTGGTCAGAAAGTCAACCTACACAGTAGTTTACATTTGACAAAAATACATGGTGCTCAGGAAAGAGAAAAGCTTTGCTATTGCCAAAGCATCCCAGCTACTTAGCAGGCTTTAAACCTGTTCACCTGCCCAATACATTACTACTAGAGCTGGCATTTTAGAAAGATACCCAAACAAGGCTATGTATAACCAAGGAAATCTTACATGCTCTATACCCCTCCCCTGCCACCCGACAGGGCTGGTGATTATGTCTGTGATTGTGGAACACACAGGTGGGCCCACCTGATCCAACTTTATCTAGCTTCTCACCCCCTCTGACTCTAAGAATGGAGACTGGGACACTGTCTCCCACAGACCATAGCTTGAAGCAGTAGAGGGCTTTTTCAGGTAAACAAAGAACAAACATATACTTTACTGATACCGACTCAGCCAACTCTTATCTGCAAGCAATACCAGCTGGCCCGAAGGGAGAGCCACAGGACCTAATGCAACATCTTCTGGCTCAAGTACATGGTACTGAGGAACCAGATAAGCTTCTCAAAATCTACATCTCTGTCTACACAGGAGGCCAACGTCTTAATTCCAATCCCAGTATGAAAATATTACAACCAGCAGTTGAGAAAAACACTGCACAAATACTGTTCATAACCGAAAAATTCATTCAGAGTCTTGGCCCCCTGACAGCATCTAGCAACAAACCAAATGACCCTACTCAAAATACATCGCAGTCTTACCCTGAAGGGGGACAAATGTCCCATCCTAATGAGAGTAAATTTAAAAGTAAGGAGTGACAGTTTTTCCAGATAAAACAGAACCAGACATAATCCTGACAGAATGTAAAAACAGAGTGTTATGACACCCCCCAAAGATCATACAAGCTCTCTAACAATAGAGCCTAACCAAAATGAAAATTATAAAATTCTATATAAAGAATTTACATTGTGGATTATAAAAAAGTTAAATGCAATCCAAGAGAAATTAGAAAAGCAATTCAAAGAAATAAGGAAATTGATTCAAGATATGAATGATAAATTTACCTTAGATATATATATATTTTAAAGGACATAAACTGAACTTCTGGGAAATGAAAATTTATTGGAGTATTTTATATTTACTCCCCTATTTAATGTTTCCAGTATTTACATTTCTCTTTGCATATCTGAGCCCCCATCCTCTAAAATTTTGTTATCACCTGAAATTTAGCTTAGTGTCTTTTTGAAGTATAGATATGCTGGGACTAAGTTTTTTAAACTTTTTTTTTTCTGAAATTTTTTTACTTGGTCTTATTTTTTTGTTGTTTGTTTGGGTTTTTTAGAGACAACTTTGTTGTCCTTGGTAGAGTGCCATGGCGTCACATCTCACAGCAACCTCCAGCTCTTGGGCTTAGCATATTCTCTTGCCTCAGCCTCCCGAGTAAATGGGACTACAGGCGTCTGCCACAATGTCCGGCTATATTTTGGTTGCAGTTTGGCCAAGGCCAAGTTGGAACCTGCCACCGTTGGTATAGGGGGCCCATGCCCTACTTACTGAGCCACAGGCGCCACCCAGTCTTATGTTTTTAAACTAATTTATTCAGGTATAATTTACATACATACTGTTAAATGCTATTTTGCTTTAAAATTCACTGAATTTTGGTAAATTGGTTGTACATCATCACCATATTCTGGTTTTATTCTCATAACATGCCACCTGCCACTTCATAGCTGATTACTCTTCCCACATCGGAGATAATCACCGATGTACTTTCTGTGTCTCTCAGCTTGCCTATTTTAGACATTTTATATAAAGCAAACTGTCATCTTTATGTCTGTTTTTATTAACTGAGAATAAAACTTTATGGATTTCTTCTTTGAGTAGTATATATCAATAGTTAACCATTTTTCATTACTCAGTAGTATTTCATTTTATGGCCATATCTTTAAAAATATTCATTTAACAGTTGATTAATATTTCAGTCATTTACTTTTTCAGTGACTATGAATATGCTGCTATGAAAATTTATGTAAAAATTTTTGAGTGAATTTATATATTTATTTCCCAAGATAGATCATAAGAATAAAATTGATATATATATGTTTATATTTAAATTTTTATAAAATGTCAAACCATTTTCTAATGTATTTATTTAAGATGTACTGTATATTTTCGCATTTTCTTGTATACACACACATTGAACTGATCATTATACTTACAATTAACAGTAACCATTTTTTCACATGATCAGGCTTTTTTTTTTTTTTTTCACTTAGAACACTGAAGCTCTGCTCTCCTAATACATTTTACATGTACTATACAGGATTAGCAGCTGGATCCCTGATGCTGTACACTAGCCCTCTAGAGCTTGCTCATTTTACATAGCTGAAACTTTGTAACCTTTGACCATCATCTCCCCATTTTTTCCACCTTACCCCTATCCTTGATAATTACAATTCCACTATATGTTTTTATGAATTTAACTTTCTAAGATTCTCCATATAAGTAAGATCAAATAGGGATTTTTTTGGGGGGTTAAGTGTGTGTCAGGCTATTTCACATATAATATCCTCCAGGTTTATCCATGTTGTCACAAATGATGGCATTTCTTTCTTTATGAAGGCTAAATGATAGTTCATTGTAGTTATGGTTTATACATGCATGTCTTTACACACACACACACATGCACACACACATATATATATGGAGAGAGAGAAAAGAGATAAAGAGAGAGGGAGAGAGAGATTCTTTATTGATTCATCCATTGATGAACATAGGTTCTTTTATATCTCATCAATTGTGGAAATTCTGTAGTGAACCAGTGAACATGGGAGATACACATCTTATACTCTTTGGATATGCACCCAGAATAGGGATTGCTGGGTTATTTTATAGTTCTATTTTTGATTTTTTGAGGAAATTCCATAGTATTTTTTTTATAATGGCTATATCAATTTAAATTTCTACAAATAATGTACAGGGTTGCCTTTTATCTACACACCAACATTTGTTACATTTTTCGTAGTGGTCATCCTCACAGGTATGACCTGTGGTTCGTTGTGGTTTTAATTTACGTTTTTCTGATGATTAGTGATGTTGCCTCTTCATATACGTACCGACCATCTGTATGTCTGATTTGGGAAAAAAAAAACCCAGCTACTCAAGCTTTGTCTATTTTTAAATCAGCTAAACTTTCAGTCAGGTTATTTGAATTCTCATTGACTTGTATTCATTCATTACATATTTTGGATATTAAATCATTATCAGACATATGGTTTGCAAATATTTTCTGCCATTCTGTAGGTTACGTTTTCACTTTATTGACTATTTTCTTTACTGTGATGAAACTTTTAAGTTTAACAAGTATTCCCACTTGGTTAGTTTTGTTGCCTGTGGTTTGGGTGTCAGATCTACAAAATTATTGCCAATCTCAATATAAAAGAAAATTTTCTTTATTTTCTTTCTAGAAGTTTAGCGTTTTTAGGCCTTACATTTAAGTCTTTTATCTGTTTTGACCCGACTTTTGCATATGGTAAAATACATAATTCTGTTCTTTTGCATATGCAGTTTTCCCAACAGCTGAAAAATTAATCTTTTCCCCATATGTATCCTTGGTACTTTCCTCAAAAGTTAGATGGTGGTATATGCATTGGATAATTTCTGGACTCCTTGTTCTGTTCCGATAGTCTACATGTCTGTTTTTTTTCCCCTGGTACCATACTGTTTTAATGAATACATATTTTAAAATGGATCTTGATCTTTTATGTGGTCTAGAGTGGAGTGGCATGATCATAGCTCACTGCAGCCTCAAACTACTGTGCTGAAGCAATCCTGTCCCTCAGCCTCCTGAGTAGCTGGGACTATAGGTGTGTACCACCACACCTGGCTAATTTTTAATTTTTTATTTCTTTTGTGGAGACTGAATCTCTCTACATTATTCAGACTCATTTTGAATTCCTGGCCTCAAGTGATCCTCCTGCCTAGGCTTCCCAAAATGATGGAGTATAAGTGTGAGCCACTGTGTTCAGCCTGGTGTAGTCTTGCAGTATAATTTGAAATAAGAAAATACGATGATTTCAACTTTGTTCTTTTTGCTCAAGATTATTTTGGCTATTAAGGACTTTTGTGGTTCCTTATTCTTACAAGAAGAATTGTTTGTTCTTATATCTGTAAAAAATGTTATTGGGCTTTTGATAGGTATTGCTTTGAATCTTGATTCAGTCTTCATGGACTGAATGTTTCTATGGATTTATTCATTTCTTCTGCATTACTCAATCTATGGACATATAATCGCTCATAATTGTCCTTTAGAATCCTTTTATTTTTCAGACATCCATTGTGATGTTTCCTCTTTCATTTCTTTTTATTTCACTTTATACTCAGGGACATATACAGGCTGAAATTGAAAGGATGAAAAAAGATATTCCATAAAAATGGTAACTAACTTACTTAAAATACTGGCTATACTTATAATAACAATACAATAACAGGTGACCAGTAGGAGCCTTTAATAGTCTACTTTCAATAATGGATAGAATATCCAAATAGAAAATCAATAAAGAAACAATCCTGTAGACCAAACGCACTTAGTAGGATATATGGAACTCCACTTAGTAGCAGAAGAATACACAGTCTTCTCTAGTGCATTAAGAATATTCTACAAGATAGATCATGTGTTAGGTCACAAAACAACTCTTAGGAAATTTAAAAAGATTCAAATTGTACCACCAAACTTTCCCAATTGCAACAGAATGAAACTAGAAATTAATAACAGCAAGAAAATGGGATAATTCACAAGTGCACGGAAACTAAACAAATTAAACAATCCTGGACAACTACTGGATGAAAGAGGTAATAAGAAAGATTTTTAAAGATCTGAAGACAAATAAAAACAAAACACAGCATGCAAAATCTTATGGAATGCTAGTACAGCGGGGCTAACTACAGTGAGAAAAACCTATACTGAAAAAAAGGAAGGATCTCAAATAAACAATTTAATATTGCAACTCAAAGAACTAGAAAAAGAAGAATAAACTAAGCCCAAAGTTAGCAGAAGAAAGGCGATAATAAAGATCAGAGTAGAAATAAATCAGAATGGGAAAAAAATCAAAAAACGCCACCAAAACTTTCACTTTTTAAAAAAAAGATAAACCGTTAGGTAAACTAAAAAAAAAAAAAAGAGAGATCTCCAATAAATAATATCACAAATGAAAGACGAGACTTCTACTTTTTCCTTTTAGTACTGGAAAAATATTTTGTAATTTTTCTACCTTTTGTTCTTTCTACTGAAAAGTTATCTGTTATCCTGGATGATTTTTCTACATTTTGGATGTTTTTAATATTTTCTATGTATTATTAGTTATTACTAGTTTTGCTCTAATGTTCATAGATATCATATTTTTAAAAAATTGAACCTATTTGGGATTTGCTAAATTCCTTGAATATGTGCCCTGATGTCATTTATTAAAATTGGGATTTTTCTTAGTCATTGTACATTCAAATGTTTTTTTGAATGATTTTATCTCCCCTCTCCTTCTGGGACTATATACATATGTATGTGTGATAGATCATTTTATAGTATCACTCTGCAGCTGTTTTGTTTAGATTAGTGTTTTTTTTTTTTTATTGTTGTTCTTTGATCATCACTTTGGATGTAAATTGACCTTTAGGAATATATACACATATATATTTTATTTTTCAAAATTAAAATTTTTTTAAATTTATATATATTTACCCAAAACCCTGTATTCTATCTTCTCTACATATTCCCGTACAGTACTTCAGTTCACATATTTTTAATAGTTATTGCATTAAGTTGGAGAGTATGGAGACCAGAACCAAAGGAGAAATGCCATCATTTTCGAGCTAACATCACTGTGGAGAAATCCATTGCAATCTAGGAATCAAGAAATTTGGTGAATTCAATGGAGCATTGTGGGGGCACAAGCAACAGCAAAACAAACTCCAACTCTATAAGCAACAAATAAAGGGTGTTGACTCTTACACATACAAACATATTCAGTTATCAAGGAAGTTTTGATCAGGTTACACAAACACCAAAGTTCTGCTTTCTCTCATTTTTCTGTCTTTTTCTTTTCTGGTTTTGGTCCCTTTCTTGACAGACCTTCCCCTTACGTGTTTTCACAGATGGTTACTAGAAGCATCTGGGAATTTTCACATTTACCTTTAGGAATTTAATTAGTTTTATACTTCTGTGTGACAAATTGGCAAAGACTTAAGGATTGAACAATGCAAATATTTTATCTCAAACTTTCTATAGGTCAGACATC
>NW_003852435.1:2057590-2059547 GCF_000181295.1 Otolemur garnettii
AAAAATGTGTACAATCCATCCTCCATATCCATGGTTTCAACATCAGTACTCATAGGATGCAAAACCCAAGTATAAGGAAATTTGACTTTTCCTATATGTGAGTTCCTCAAAGACTTGAGCATCTGCTGATTCTGGCATACATAGCAGGTCCTGGAGCCAATCACCCATGTATACTATGCATATGCCCAGGATGCTTGTACTGCACCAATCCCTTTTGACAGAGAACTGGGATGCAGTGATTGGCTTTACTCAACAATGGTACATCCCATCTATGTAGTTTGGAAAGGGACAGGCATGTTAACAGGGGAAGGAGGGAGAGTTGATTAAGCACATTCCCAGGGATACATGGGCTTTACTTCTAATAGCTGAATCTGTATTATCATCCCAAGCCTGAATTTAGGCTACTCAAAATGCTTTTCCCAAAAGTTCAGAGAGCTGCTCATTTTCAATGTACTTACTTTTACAGAAAGTCATTTAGGACTTTCTGTATTCTTATAAGTAAAAGAACAAAATTTCAAATGCTTTAAAACAAAAATCATTTAACTTTGGAGATAGGATTTTCAAACTTACTTCCCTAATAGGATTTTTGTTTGCAATCCATTCATCTTGAAAGATACATGTATACTAGGAAGATAGTTCTCCATTAGAAATTATATGTGAAATTTATTCACACTATATACTTTTTCTTTAAAATAGTGGTTGTTTACTGATAATACTCACTTAAAGAAACTTTCAGAATGAGGTAACATTGATGGTGCTTTGTCCTAGAATCCTTTTCGTCCATTTCTCAATTATCTATTTGTTGGTATAAACCCAGGACTAATTCATGAAGAAAAATATTTAAAACTTCAAGCATACTTCTTTAAGATGAATTGTTTGTCATACATTGGGAAAATTTTTTTCATTGAATTTCTTATTTCATACGTATCATTCTAAATTGGTTGATAATGGATATGGATGTGTTTTAATCAGAAGAACAGAAGTTCCCTTTTCTAGGTTTTTGCCAAATATAAACACAAATTTCCTGTGATTAGATTATGAAATGCCCATTTTGATATGTGATATCAATGGAATATTTCCCAAAGGCCAAGAAATATATGCTTTTCTGTCTGTCCTGAGTGTTACCTTTGCATCAAGTGTGATCATCAAAGTTCTATACACTGTGCTGGCCAGTATTATTTTGACCCCTTTTAGGTTTTCTTTTACTGAATTATTCTTTAGAGCTAGGTTATTGACCTACATCAAAAGACTTTATTTGAAAGTGCTGTGTGAAATGTGTTATTACAGGCTGTGTAAGAAAGCAGAGGAAAACACTGAACCTTTTATCACACGGCGGTCTCTTTAGGAAAAACCATCGTGGTTTTCCTGTGGTTCACCAATCAAGAATAGCTCTGCTTTTACTAAGAAACTGATTCAACTTCATATTATGGTCTCTGTGAATCTAGCAACAAAACATGCTTTGGTCACCAGGAAACATGTTGTGGACCCTCATTCCCCTCTGCTCTATAATATAAGGACATGCATTTTTGCTGTACTTATTCAATGCTAGAGTTGATTAATTTCCTCTTTATAATGATCCTTTTAACTATGTTTTATCTTTTGTATTGATACACTTTTGTAAGATTCTTCAAATTGTATGCAGGAAAGGGGATCTCAAGAACAAATCAAATACTGCTGTTTTAAATTTCCTTCCCATTTCCTATTTTATTTGCATTTGAAAATTATATATTATATCTGTTGCATGTATTAACTATTTAAAATATGCCATTCACATGTATGAATTAATACAAATATATTTCTATGGTTCCTATGGTCAGATTCAGTGCTGGGCAATATATATAAAAGACAGTACCTGCTTGAAAGGACATTACATTTTAGTGGTAGAGAAAAATAAACAGAAAATGACAACATAACAGGCTATGAGAACCGAAAGGAAGGATACCTATCTCAGACCTGC
>NW_003852435.1:2059716-2060163 GCF_000181295.1 Otolemur garnettii
GATCAAGAATGGTCTTATTTTTAACCTTAAAGTATCAGGGAGCTACTGCATGATCCTGATGGAAAGAGATGAAGTCAAACAAAGAGACACTTCTGAGTCTTCAAATTATTAGTCAGTCAATGGGTACTAATTAATTAGGTGCTCTAAGAAATAAAACTATTTCATTCATACTATCCTAAATGAGACGCTTCATCAGATTTTCCATTTATGAACTTGATTAGAAAAAGAAGACTGTTCTGTCTTTCCATTTTGCCATGTTTCCATTTATACGTATGTATTTATTTATTTGGGTATTTTATAGCGAAGGTGAACTCTATAATCAAGTTGCTGGAGTTGGAATCTTGGCTCTGCCACTAATGAGCTGCATGACCTGAAACAAACAGCACAGCCTCTCCAAGCTGGCCTCACGTGGCAGTCGGGAGATTTAATGAGTAAATGCAGGTGAAG
>NW_003852435.1:2061122-2079157 GCF_000181295.1 Otolemur garnettii
CAGTTTACAATAAAAGTTATAATAAATCCCAAACTCATTGAAATCATTATAAAATAACAAGAGCCCAGTAATAAAGGACACAGGGGAATGCTGAGATGGATAGGAAAACACTTTTCAAATACTTCCTTGGAACAAAGAAACAAGAGGAATAAGTGAAATGTATCTCTTCTGAAACACCTTCTTTTCAACATTAATAGCTTGTTTTAAATTACCCTTGCAGAGAAATTTTGGGGAAAAATAATTTGGTCAAGACCATGTAAGTCACTCTCCCATTCCCTCAGTTCCATCCCACCCTAACTTTCAGAGACTGGTCTGTCTGCACCATACTCCTTTCACTGAACGTGTGCTCACCATTCACTCCTCCCTCTCATTTCCCTAGATACAACGTGGTGTTTAGTCTCTACAGCCATTTACTTTCCTTGATGACGCTACTGTGTTGCTACTGTGTCTTCACCAGCATTTTTGTTTTTCCCAGCAGAGAGCACAGGTGGGCAATACTGGGATGGGAGCTATATTGGCCATCTTCTCCCTTTCATAGGTGGCCCTTTTTTTAGTATTCTTCCCATATATTCATACAAAAAGGGTCTCATTTCTTTCTTTCTTTCTTTTTTTTATTAAATCATAGCTGTGTCCATTAATGCAATCATGGGGTATAATGTGCTGGTTTTATATACAATTCTAAATATTTTCATCAAACTGGTTAACACAGCCTTCATGGCATTTTCTTAGTTATTGTGTTAAGACATTTATATTCTACACTTAGTAAGTTTCACGTGTACCCTTACCCACTTCTCTGATCCTGAACATTTGAGTTCTCTTTGGTTTCTAGTTAAGGTAAGAAGTTTGATTGGATAAAGGGGGAGCATAAGAAACAGGCATAATTCATTGTATGTAAATATTGATTTTGCACATGGCTGCTCAGAAATGCCATGCCAGGTATCTATTATAACACAGTAACTTTCCACAGATCTCAGCACCAGCAGCGGACTTTCATTTTCACTGAGGTAGTTTATCACTCATAATGATTATGCCCAATTCTGTACTTTTCATACTGTTCACTGCTCCCTGATCTTTCAGCACAAGCAAACAATCTTCGGAAAATACTTCTCTCAGTTTAAAGGACAATTAATGAGAAACATGCCGGAAAGGTTATTGCGCCTATTTTCTGGCCAGAGCCCCTTGAATCACCCAAAGGGAAGCTAAGTATTATTTTGACATTCATTATTGGCTGAACACCGACTATGTGTTTCTGAAGATAAGATGGGCAAACTGTTTCCACAGCCGGATCCACACAGCATGCTGTGTGCTTGTGAAAGGGACTCATCTGGTCTAAGTTCTCCTGCCCTTAGAGCATGCAGAGTTCAGCTGGAATTTGAAGCTTGAGTAGTATTTCTTTCCAAAGGCCATTAACTGTCCATGACACCCTAAAGTTATTATCAGCTATAATATTCCGTTCATCCTGGACAGTGGACTAATCACATGTCTAATTGCACAGTAACACAAGAGGCCACAGCAGTTATTATTTTACTTACTCATTCGGAGAGAAGGTTTGTTTAAGGTGAAGGATATCAAATCACCAGGTCATAACAAAACACATTTTTTAAAGAATGTTTCAAAAGAAAGATGAAGCACTCAAATTAAAATCCATTGCACAGGCCTTGGGTTCTTTCCAATGGCCAGCACTTGTCTTTCTTTCTTGCATTTTTGCTGGTTTTCTAAACCTGTGTGGTGCTTTTCCTTCACATTTTCCTGAGTCCCTCACCTTCTTGCAGATCCCTAGGAATCTTTGCTTTCCCTCGTACTGCTGTGGGAATATTTAGGATAAATCTGCCAGCTGTCAACAACTTTGGGTGCTTTACCTTGTTACATGCTCATTCAGACCCTTTTTTACCTACAGAAAATAAACCAAGAAGGTGACTGGTGTGATTTGAATGAATCTCCCAACGTTCATGTGCTGGAAACTTAAGCCCCAGTGCAAAAGTGTTGTGTGTGTCTGTGTTTGTGTGTGTGGGACCTTCAAAAGGAGATTAGGTGATGAGGGCCCTGCAGGAATGGGGTTCCAGATAATTTCCAGAATTTCACCCTCTTCTCCCAATTTCCATGCTTTTCCTCTTGCTCTTCTACCATTAGATAACAGAACTGGATAGCCCTGACCAAGTGCAAGACCTGGACTTTGGGCTTTGGTTCTTTATACATGACCATCTTGGGTATTCTATCGCAACAGAATAAACCAGACCAAGACAGTGACTTAGAGCAGGTGTGAAAATTCAAGCTCCTTTCCTGTCCTAGTTCCATCATTTCCCCTTCTTTTTTTTTTTCTTAAGCTGATGTTCAGCTCCATCATGCTGCTTTTATAGCTGCTGTTCAAACTTTAATGAGGACAATCAATGCTTGCTCTGCCTTTTTAAAAAACAGATTAGAACTTAGAAATTACAATGTCGAACAACTCTGATTGAGTAAACACAATTATATTAAAACTGTGAATTAAAAACAGTATCTTACAAATTTAATACCTTAATTTACAGACAACCAAGGACCAAATGTCTCTGTTCACTGTTATGCATCCTAAATTACTAGTCAGCCACGGTGACCTTGCTTCAGCAAATAGCCTTCAAACCCATTTATTCTTCTTCTACCCTGAGGAGACCAGTTATGGTTTATCTCCCATAGGGATGATCAGTATCAGGGCAGCTCACTTCATGTCTGTTATTACCTGATCACTCATGTATGGAACACAGGTAGAACCATAACACTCTATGGCATAGGCGCTTTTATTGCTGTTGTTTTATCTCACCATATTTCCCAAAGGCATAAGGTAAAAATAAATTAAGTATGGTGACAGTTGAAATTTATTACATACCCACCTTCGCTGTTGATTGCACATCAATTATAGTTCTTATGTGTTTCTGTACTTTTATTCTGTGACCTGATAACAAAATCAACTCAAATATGGAGATGAAAATTAATTAGAAAATATAGCACGAGATATACATTTTCTGGAATTTAATGTAGCAAAATTGTCTAGAGATGGCCTCATTGAAGAGGGTTTGATTCTTGGGAGGGTGAAGGCGACTTTTACACCTTCAGTGCATGAATACTCTCCCCGAGCCAGGCTTCACACACACACGTATACATGTGTATACATGTGAAGCCTCTTTTCTTTCCTGTACATTGAGGATGAAAGCAACCAAGTCTCTGAGTATAACAACTTTGTCTCCAATGGCAGTGATGAGTCCAGAATGTTGGAGAGGGTCACATGTTTGTTACACATGGTGAGGATTAAATACAAAACCAGGACCCAAACACCACCACTCAGAATCATCCCCCTTATCCCACACAATGCCCACTTTATTTGCACAGTGTGAAAAATTATACTGAAGCATAATTTAGCAGATAGCATGCATATCAAATACAAATGCCACAGACCAAGCCTTCAGTGAAGGCTAGGGAATCAGGCAAGCTGGGACTGTGCATGGGCCTTTCCTAGGCATATGTTCATCTTATCTTGATTTATTCTTACTCGTTGGTGTGTCTCTTATTTTTCATGCATCTCAAACAAATACTCTGGCTTCCCTGGACACTCTCAATGTGTTAAGAAGAAGAGAGAAAGGTCAAGTCCTGGGAGAATAGGGAGAGCCAATGGGACATCCTATAAATAGCCTCACCTTGTTAGGCAATCCCATGTCCTGCTCTTCTCCATTAAGAAGCCTGTGCTTCAAATTTACATAGGTACAATATGTATGTTCTACCTTCAGTTGTACTTTATCATCTAAAATTCCACTGCTTCTTTTCCAATCCACCTAAATCCTTTTGCCATGAGGTCCAGCTCTAGTGACTAGGCCCTACCTAAATCCAACAAACCCTATTCAAATTCCCCCTCACATCAGTTGCCTATGCTTGTTGTTCTCTCTCTTTCTCTTGGGCACTATCAGTCCTCCAGAGTTCCAGGCAGATGCCTTAGAGTTCTGTTGGTGGCCTGCCATTTGCTCACCTATCTCACAATGCAGGTGGCAAAATCTTGGTCATGGATCTCATCTTTTACTTCTTTTCATTCCCAGTTCCCCAGGCCAGTGATACAACTTGGACTCCATCTTACCTGAGCTACCAGATAAGATTTTAATTTTTCAAAAGTAAAAATATGAGATATGTTTTGACTTCACTGCCTGTGTTCTTGCATTGGTAAGAGCTACCAAGGTTGAGATTGAATTGGAGACACTGTGAGAAAGAGCTGTGACTGATAAGGTATGAAGACCACAGCTCTGGACTAGAAGAGGTGGCACTAGGGCTGCATGTGAGGGTTCCACCCTAAATCACAGCCGTAATAGTCACTTTACAAAGGAAACTCAGATAGTCACAGCCATAGTCATGTATCCCATGCTTATTCTTTGAATCTTGTCTCTTTTTCTCTTCCAACTCCCTATAAGTTATTTTTACACCAAACGGAACTACTGCAGTTGCTGAAACACACATTTCATATCTTCGTTTCTTCTCATGCCTTTATTTTTGCATTTCCCCCCACCTATTGTACCTGTTATAACTCCAGGTACAATCTTGCTTTCTCCATGAGATACCACATGATAAACTTTTCCTCTGCTTCCCTGTTCTATTTTCTACCTCGTTTTTATTCTGTCGTGTACCATATGTCTATGTGTTGTCACATCACCAAATCTTGGAGCTAAAATCTCTTTTCATTCCACTCTAACCCAAACTTTCCTTTGCGTGGTGCAATCTTGCATGGGGGAAAAGCAAAACTCATAGGAGTTGTGTCACACGTATCTGCTGTCTACTGACAAGATGGAAAATGGGTCTCCTGACAATGCCTCTACCCAGTTGTTGTACTAAATTGTGAAAATAAATGAATTTATAACAAGCAACAGCAGATGACTACTTCATCAAATGATCAATTCTTCAAATAACTGGGAGAATTTTTGGTTTGATTAACAGTGAAGATATGTCAGTGCAGCTTTTGTGAACATAAATCTTTCATGGGTTAGCTTTTAGAAATAAGCTCCCCTATCATTGTATATGACATTAGATCTGCTTTTTTTATACACATTATTCTTTTCTGCTTTTTGTACTTGCATACTAATCCTTTGCCCACCATTTTCCTGTGTTCTTTCTCTGTCTCTTATCCCCAAACTTCATTGCCTATTATTGAAGACCCTGTTCCCATGCTTAACCTTTGGTCTGCCTTTCTTCCTTCACCATCTATGATCTTCCCTGATCCATTATCTTGAATGGTCACAGTCCTGAAGTGTCTGATGATGAAAGGAGATGTGTCGATTTTCTCAGATCCATGTTATAAATATTTATCAGACAATTCTTAAAAATCTTTTGCAATGAATTGTTTGGCTATGCTTTTCCACTAAATAGACTTAAAACATTGAATTGTAAACTTTCTGAGTACAGGGATGATTTCTTATTCATCTTTGAAGAACCCCAAATATCTAATAACGAAATTTGCAAATAGTTATACCAATACATGTTTGTTGAATTGGAAAATAAAAACAAGGCTGCACTCCATAATCATGAGGACTTTGGTTCATAAACTTGAAGACTTAAAGTATTGCTGTTCAATAAAAAATATTTAAAATATTTCTCTTTTTAGCACGATACAAAAAGTACAGAAATGTGCTATAATTTTTTCTTATTTAGTGATCTATCTTTATCAAGTCTAATATACTTAAAATTGAACAATTTGGAGATTGTGAAGGTTATAAAGTAGTTTAATGTTTTAAAAAATGCATGATCACATTCTGATTTGAAAAAGGTAAGATATTATTACAATTTAATAAATAATTACTAAGAAAAGAAAAACCTCTGGTAGCAGAATTTATTTGACCGGAGTGCATCTATGCATTACCTTTGATGATTAGCCAGGCTTCTAAATCTATGTGCTAATGAATTCAGTATGTGCAATGGGGGAATAGAAAAAACCATAAAACCTGAAAGCTTCAGCCTCTGTAAACCTCCCTGGTGCAAGCAATCATATCAACGGCAGTTCCTGCTTCCCTGGACATAACATAAGCCACATTTTTTATTTATCCCCCAATATTGCAACTAAACAAAACTTTGGAACTACCTAAATTTAAATATATAGAAAAGTAATAACTGGATTAATTATTATAGACAATATATATGTAGAGTGGAATGCTAAAATAATTGCCGGACCTCAGAGGAAACTTTCTCTTTCATTTGCAGGGAAGATAGGTTTAATGTTCAAGTTTAATTAATGACACATCCAATGTTAATGTTCAAATGAGCAGATTACAATTTTCATTTTATGAAAATTTCATTTCCTGTCTAATGCTGGTTTGGGTTGGGACGTAATGGGTTCTGATACGGACACGGAAATATGCCTTTGAAATTCTGGCTTTACTACTTGCTATCCAAATCAGTGTTTCTCAAATTCTGGGTGAACTATTGAAACGTTATTATAGACTAAACACTGACCTGGAAACTGAGGCAGATGGAACTGTGGTCCTTGAATTTGTAATATGGCCATAAGTGATCCTACTATACTCAGAAGCTCAGGATATATTAATATACATGATTTGGGGCAAATTTCTAAACCCTGCTGAATCTTGGTTTCTCTGCCTGATATTAAAGAAAATAATGCTGATTAAGTTTCTGGGATGGCCACTTGAGATAATGTACGTAAATTGCTATTAAATGCTGATATGTGCTCTTTTCTTCTATTCCATACCTTGAATGCGACCTTCCAAGGTATTGCGTACACCCGAGCTGTGTCAAAGTTCCTGCCCCACCTCCTTAGACTTTCTTCTATTTTTTGTACACTAATTTTTTGTTCTCTTTTTCACTTTGTCATAGTTTTTGTTAGTCATTAGTCAATTCCATATGAATAGAAATATAACTCCATTAAATGTACAACATCTTGCTGCATAGCTAATGCTATTTAATTGAAAGATCTTTGAATTAGTGAAAATATTTTTAGAAAAACATCAGCAAAAATCCCAAATGATAGAAAAAACACGAAAGAAAACTTTTAGCCTAAGGGCCAAAAAACCACTCAAGCCTGTACAATATTTATGATTTCTGCTTTAGCATTGTTAGTTTTTTAGATGTAATTTGTGATGACGTCTACTCAATAAGAAGGTCTTGATAAATGCATTCTCATCCATGTATAAGAAAAAAAAGAAAAACTTTTCCAAACCATTTCTCATTCATATTATTGCCTATTTTTCTTCTCGTAGTATTACTTGAATAATAATGAAAGAAATAAAATAATTAACAATTAATTTAAATTTTTAAATTTCAGGTTAATGTGAGGGTACAAAAAGTCAAATCAAAATATTTGATTTTTTTAGGTAGAGTCCCTCTTGTAGTTATGTCCTGCACTCAAAACAGCATATCCTTTTTATATATTTCAAATTAATATGAGGGTACAATTTTTAGATTACATTGTTTTTACTTCCAAGGTAAAGTTCCAGTTGTAAAAGAACCCCCCGCCCAGGGTAGAGTCTCTCTTATAGTTATGTACTGCACCCCAAAGACCACATCATTTCTTAATATGCACATGAAAAGAAGCTGTATTAACTGCATAAATAATATTGTCCTTAAAAAAATTTGATACTATTTCCTATTCCAATATGTAATATCGAAATTACAGGATAGTGTCATGAACACTTAATTGTTATACTTACTAGGCTATTCAAAATAGAACTAACTTGTATAAAACTCTCCTTTTACTACCCAGTGCTCCAGAATGTCAAGCTTAGTTAGTGATCTTGTGAATAGGTGGCAGGTTTAAATCTAGATTCTCTATGTCAACCATAGAGGGGTCATTACCAAGGTATGATTTAAAATCACCGAGACTGATCTTAAATATATCCCTAAAATAATATATTTTTAATTTAAAGATGTGGGTTGGTAAGAAAATTTTTGTTAAATAAACATAGACTTTGAAAATTGGAGATCTGCTGCTTTAGACTTGACATATTTGAGGGGAGCATGCATCTCCAGCATCTCACAATGGGATTATTTATTCTTAGGATGGCTCTGAGTCCTGCATTGCTTCTAAACTGAGTCAGTAACAGCAGCACTGAGCAATAATTCAGGATGCAAAAGCAGTTCCCATTTTACTTTATTTTTTAAATTTTATTATTATTATTATTTATTAAATCATAACTTTGTCCTTTGATGCATTTATAGGGTTCAGGGTACTGCTTAGATATACAATGCTATTCAATGTGAAATGCTTACATTGAACTCAGTAACATATCCATATGAGTTATACTCATTTCTTAATAGTTTTGAAATGTACCATTGCATCCCATTTTACTTTGTGATGGAAAGTGGAGCAGACATCTTTACAAGCAGCATAGATATTATACTTTCCGGAAAAGCAAGGAGAAACTTGTTCTCTCTGTCATTCTAGGCTACATTTACCTTTGAAGAATTCAATATTAATCATTGTTCATCTTCAAATCCATCACTATAGTTATAGAGACATCCCAAACTTTCTATGGGAAGGAGGATGGTTTCTCACTGAGTTGTCTATCCTCTGAGTATCTGGTAACAAATATTTTATTCACTATCTACATGACCGTATCCTCACAAGTCAAGTTAGCCTTGAATAAAGCATATTGCACAAGTCGGTTCTTAAATGCTGTGATTTCTCCTCATGTCAAATTCTAAACATACAATATTCTCTGCTATAATTTTAGCATGTGTCTCTTTAATAATTTGTTATTTAAGCCTTCAGTCTAGTCAGCTATCTAGTAGCTCCACGAATTAATATTATATTGTGAAAAAGTAGGAAATCAATGTACGTGTTTTATTTATCTGAATAAGGTAATTGCATATAATTGTGGCTATGAAATCTGGGTGTGGCCAATAAAAATTAGATTATAAAAAAATCACTTGCTAATAATTCTCTCAAATTTTCTCTGACTTTTCTGTGCCTCAAGATCAGGGGTGGAAACATAATTTTAAAATTGCTTTAATAAGCATAGACCTGGCTATGCGCTATGAGAAGAAAGAAACCCCAGTATCTCAGTGAGGGTTAAATCAGGGATTAGCAAATGATGGTCCATGGGCCAAATCCAGCCCAGCACCTATTTTAAGAAATAAAATTTTATTAGAGCACAGCCGCATTCGTTCATTTACATTTTGTCTATGGCTGCTTTCTCACTGTAATTGCAGAATTGAGTAGCTACAATAGAGACCATATAGTCTGTAAATTTAAAATATTAATCATCTCTCATTATAGACAAAGTTTGCTGCTCCCTCACTTGAAGAATAAGTTTTATTTCTTGTTCCCCACAAGGTCTTCTGTGTGTCCCATCACTCTCCCCAGAGCAGGTCACTTCCATGAACTCAAATCAGATATCTAAGTTAATGTTATGTCACGACGCTACCATCTAAGGCCTTCAACATCAACCTGTATCACAGAGAAAGCTGGATAATGCCACACCAGCTCTTATTCAATTCTTTTGCCTAAGAAAGATAGACACCAACTATTGGTGATGGTTAACCCACTTAACTTCAAGGGATCTGGATCATGTGAGGGAGTACGTGAATACTTGAGCAGTAATAGACGTTCTTGCTGCAGCAGTCATCATTATATAAATGGTGTTTAAAGCTATGAGACTAGATTAATTCTCCAAGGGAGAGCGTTTTAAGAGAGAAGAGAAAATTTTCGAAGACTGTCTTGGGACATTACTTAACAACATGACGAACTCAGAAAGAATATGAGCTAGCAAGGAGAATAAGATGGTGCCCCCAAGGAAGTAAATGTAAAACCAGTTATTTGTAGATGTCTTTGATGACAAGGGAAGGAATTATATTAATAAAGAAGCAATTATATCCCAAATGCTGATGATATGCAATGGAAGGAGAAGGTTGAAATTGAATAATGGATTTAGGAAGATCATTGGCAACCTTGACACATATTTAATTGGAGTGATTTAAAGTTATTAGAGTGAATTTAAAAGAAATTGAGAAGTAAGGAATTAGAGACAGAAAAGGGGGAAGTATTTAAATGAGTTTTGTAATAAAAATGAGTAACATAAAATTGAGTGTGAGGAATAACAGGGTCGGGAATGGGGTGATTTTTTTCCTTTCAAATGAGATGAAAAACTTAATGTTCTTATGTTGATGGAAATTATTCAGTAAAGAGAGAAAAACGTTGATGTAAGTGTAAGAGATGCCAATTGAATAGAACCAGTGAAGGAATCTAGTAGACAAGTGGAGAGGGCTGCTCTTGGTAAAAATATGAATAATACTCTTGAAGAAAATGAATTAACATTGTGAATATCTAATATCTTCCCTGAAAAAAAACAAAACTCTTACTTTTCAACTCAACAGTTAGAGATCAATACTCTCATGTTTTTTTTTCCATGTGAGAAAGTTAATTCTCTCATATTCCCTTGTTCTAAAACATTTTGGGGAGAAGTATCTCCAATTAGGTCAACAGATTTCTGACTTCTAAACATGAATATTTTAACCCTGCTAACACTTTATAATTAGTAAAACACTGACTGGATTTCTTTTAATTACTATAATCCTAATACCATCCCCATAGTACTGGGATGGCCAGATGTTCATCTTATATTTCACAGTAATTGTGTAACTGATCCTCTGAAGAATCTTTAAGTTATTTTTCCAAGGAAAGTAGCACTTTTCATGGTGAGCTATAAAATTTCAAGTGGAAACTACATATTTCTTCTCAGAGTGCTATTTAATTCTTCCAATAGCACTGTTACTCTATTTATAATTTTTCCTTTTACTCTAAATATGAAAATGTGACTTTTTGTTACAAACAAAAAAGTCAGTTGAAAAGTCAGTGACAGCACAAGCCTGTGATTGTACCCAAATTCTACCATATGTTAACGTGTGTGTTTTAATTGAGAATAAAACAAAGGACAGAATTTAACAATCTCTTCCAGTTAGCATGTTAATTTCTCATTTTAAGAAGACCTTTTTTCCCCTTGAAATACAACAGTTGACATGAATCCCATAAGTTTCATTACTTTTTTTCCTGCCCTTTAAAAAAAAAGAGCTTGCACATCTTCAGCATTGCATAAAATACCCATTTGTAATTATGCTTAACCTTTCTAAAGCCTTTGGGCATAGTCTGCTCATTAATCTTTAACCTGACAAGCCTTGGGGGTTGTAAAATTGATACCTCTATGTATTAGAGACACAGAGACTATAGACTAGAGGTACAAAAGGGGTAATTAAGAGGAGGTAAGAAAAGAAATAGAACAAAACTAGAGGGATATGATTGTATTATGGTAGATGCCAGCTAACATCAGGGGCAATGGAATACAAATCATTCTAGACAGAGTTCAGGAAATAAAAGAAGCTATGTGTTTTTAGACAGAAACAAATTTGATCATTTTTCTTTCTACTCAAGAGAAAATAATTTGCACCAAATTGATCTAAGATAAATATTTGTAGATGGAATCATACAAAATAAGGATTGGTTATGCTTCTATAGAACATTCTCATATGTATTTTTCTATGTTGTGATAAAATATAACAAAGGATATGTTTTAAGTAAAGCTAACGCCATTTCCTGAAAAGTTCCTCTTTTGTAAAAAATAAGCACCACATTTCTTATCATGTTCAGGTACTCATTAATTTTCTACTGAGTGTTGACAACAAGAGTCAACATTAGTAAAATACAGATTTATCCATGATATTATGTCTGCCCACATATAAAATTTTGTAATTTTATGTCAACTTGTTAAGGATTTGTTATAAAAATTAAAGATACACATATGTTTGTGCAAACATAAGGGGTCTTTAGAAATTTCATGGAAAATGCATATTATGAAAAAACTATATAGGTAACTGTATATATTTCAAATATTTTTGGCACCAAAGTGAACTCATACTAACTTGTTATAATATGTTCAAATGGCACTAAGAAGAGTGAGACATCAGTTTGAAAAGACATCCTATCAGAGCAATATGAATACTACTACAAATAAAGCAAGAGCACACATCAAATGTATGATGTAGCTCAAGTACAAAATCATAAAGTCACTGATGTTCTACAAAAAGTTTATGGGGACATTTCCTCCAAGAAATAAGAAGCTTATTAATAGATATTTGATTTTAGGAAGGAATGAGACAATGTTGAAAATGAAGCTGGCAGTGGCAGACTGTCCACATCAATTTGTGAGGAAAGGATATAATTTGTTTGTGCCCTAATTGAAGAGGACTGACAATTAACATTACAAACAATATCCAACACTATAGGCATAATGAGTTCAGCTTACACAATTTTGACTAAAAAAAAGAAAGTTGAGCCAACTTTCCCCCTCATGGATGCCAAAACACTGTGCCCAGACCAGCTACAGATAAGAGCAGAACTTTTGATGGAAATTTAAATGGAAGTGGGGTCAATGTTCTAAAGCCTCTCTTTGAAAAAATGATAACATGAGATGAAAAATTGCTTTCCCAGTATGATCCTGAAGACAAAGTATAATCCCTCCTATACCTATTTTCTTATGTGTTCTGCTCATAAAGGGATGATGGATATTATCAAAAGTTTTCTCTGCATCACTTGAGAGAATCATATGGTCTTTGTTTTTTAATTTGTTTATGTGATGTATTATATTTATAGATTTACATATAGTGAACCAGCCTTGAGAGTCTAAGATAAAACCCACTTGGTTGTGGTATATAATTTGTTTGATGTGTTGCTGGATTCTGTTTGCTAGGATCTTATTGAATATTTTTGCATTAATATTCATTAGAGATATTGGCCTATAATTTTTTTCTTGTTGGGTCTTCTCCTGGTTTGGGGATCAGGGTGATATTTGAAAGGACTAATAAATTGTGGTATATGTATACCATGGAATACTATACAGCCTTAAAAAGATGGAGACTCTACTCTTTTATGTTTACATGGAGGGACCTGGAACATATTCTCCTGAGTAAAGTATCTCAAGAATGAAGGAAAAGGTATCCAGTGTACTCAGTACTTCTATGAAACCAACTTATATTTACTCATACTTTCTTATGAAAGATAGAACACAACTGTAGCCCAGGATGGAGAGAAATGGAGTGGGAAAGGAGGGGAGGAGGAAGGTATGATAGAAGGATGGTAAAAGGCAGGACCACCCCTATGGAGCATATTGCAAGGGTATAAGTCAAATCTGTCAAGTGTACAACATAAATGTCTTAACACAATAATCAAGTAAATGAGGCAAAAGCTATGTTGATTGATTTGATGTAAGCACGTCAGACTGCATAAAAAAATCAACACATTGTATCCCACATATGCATAAATGTATTCATGATCTATGTGTATATGACTTAATTAAAAAAAAAAAAGACAAAGTACTATTAAAGCCATGCTACTAACAGGTGAAGTGTCAAGAGCGAGTGTCACGACAACAGTGTTTTGGGAATGCTGAAGACATTTTGTTTGTTGACTTCTTGAAGGGACAACATCCGCTTATCATGAGGGTGTTTTGAGAGAGCAACCTGAATGGAACTGGAGACCACTCTTGAAAGTGAAATATGGCAAGAATGGAAAAACAAACACCACATGTACTCACTATTAGACTGGAATGGATCAAACAACACCCATGAACACATTTGGTTGTGAAACTCAATGGAAAGGGAATTGGTGAAAGGAGAAAGAAAGGGAGGATAAATTCACACCTAATGTGTACAGTGCATACTATCCAGGTGATGGGCACGTTTACAACTTTGACTCAAACCATACAAAAGCAATTAATGTGACCCAAACATACGCAACTCTGTAAGAGTCTGAAGTTAAAAAAAAATGTAATAGAAAAATGCCTGGAAAATCTTCACCAGAATTTTCCCACTATAATAATGTTCCTGTTCATTCCACTCATCAAGCGAAAGAAGTTTAATGAGAATTTCACCGAGAAATCATTAGGCATCCACTTTACTCTCCTAATTTGACTTATCCTGACTTTTTTTTTGTTGCCTAATCTTAAAAAATCTGTAAAGGCCACCCATTGTTTTCAGTCAATACCGTAAAAAAAAGGCTAACATTGATAAGGTTAAATTCCCTCAAACCTAGAGATAGATTAAATGGCTGCTACCATTGCTTACAAAAGTGTCATGAATTTGATGAACCTTACATTAAAAAATAAAGTTTCTATTTTTTGTTTTCATCTTTTTTTTTTCTTTGAGACAGAGTCTCACGATGTCACCCTCAGTGCCATGATGTCACAGCTCACAGCAAACTCCAACTCGCGGGCTTATGCAATTCTCTTGCCTCAACCTCCCAAGTACCTGGGACTACAGGCATCTGCCACAACACCCAGCTATTTGTGTGTGTGTGTGTGTGTGTGTGTGGTAGTTGTCGTTGTTTGGCAGACCTGGCCAGGTTTGAACCCACCAGCCCTGGTGTATGTGGCTGGCCTCCTAACCACTGAGCTATGGGTGCTGAGCCTATTTTCATCTTTTAATTCAATTTATCCACAAAATTTTAGAAGTCCCCTCATACACATAAACCCATTAAAATATTGAATGTTCCAAATAAGAATTTTTTATATGCAGTCATCATTTTTTTTGTTTTTAACCTGTACTATTACCCAGTAATAGGAGTCACTTTATGACTCAGTTTTTCACACTTGATCTTCGCCAAAAGGCCGTGAAGTGATTATGACTCAGTTTTTTATTAATACTTTCACATGACAAAGAAGAAATGGAGAAATATCTTTATGCCTAAACAACAAAACAGCATAAGCCAATTTTGTTTCCACTGCCTGCTTGGGGTTAGTGGTATTTCAGTTGTTATAATAAAGAGCCTATACATACTATGAGTAAATTCATTTACACACTTATTTTTTCTCTGCTGCTACAGTGCAGAGAGAAATAGAACTCTGAGGAATGTCAGGGCAGGTCTGTGGACTCCTCGGTTGCTCTAGTGATTAACGTTTTTCATTCAGTGGCTAGAAAGGATACAGGGAAGTCTAAGCAAGCTTCTTTATGACAATAATCTGAAGTTCCCATTGCTCATATACCATTGGCCCAAATTTAGATACATGATTAAATCAGGCTACAGCAGAAACTGAAAAATGTGTCATATGTTTGTGTCTAAAACTCTCTTTTCTGAAAAGAGAGAGAGGAAACTGGATACCTGGAGATTATAAACCTCCAATTTAGGTTTGGATTTTTTTTTTTATTAATCACTTACAACTTGGTAAACTTAAATAACTATCAAAGAAAAATCAATAAGCAAATACACACATAAAAATAAAACTGGTTAAGTATGGGAATGTATCTATTTCCAACCTTCTTTCTGTAATATATTTGGGTATGTTTAATCTGTATATTCTGTGTGTATGGACGTGTATAAGGCAGTTTGGTATTTCGGCTGACTTTTACATTTATAGACTTTTAGATTTAGCCTTTTTAATAATTTACGATAATTTATCAAAATATAGTTGTGCATATTTATAAAGTACATGTGATATTTTGATGCAAGTATACAATGTGTAATGATAAAATCTGGGTAATGAGAATATTATCACTTCAAATAGTTATCATTTTCTTGTGCTGGGAATATTCCAAATAATGTTCTCCAGCTACACAGAAATATGAACTAAAATGTTATTAACTACAGTCATTACATTGTGCTGCCGAATACTTATTCCTTCTTCTTGTATGTTTGTACCCATCAACCAACCTCTCTTCACTACCACGCCCCGGCCCTTCCCAGCCTCTAGGAACTACCATTCTATTTACTGCCTTCATGAGATCAAGTTTTTATAGCTCCCACTTATAAGTGAGAATATGCAGTATTCGTTTTTCTGTGTCTGGCTCATGTCACTTGACATATGACCTTTGGTTCAGTTTATGTTGCTGCAAATAACATAATTTCATTATTGTTTCTGGCTGAATAGTATATATACCACATTTTCTTTATCCATTCATCTGCTCAAGAACACTTCAGTGGATTCCATAGCTTGTCTGTTGTGAACAGTGCTGCAATAGACATCAGAGTGCAGATATTTTTGATATATTGATATCTTTTACTTTGGATATATATAATGTTTGGATCATATGATAATTCTATTTTTAGTTTTTTGAGGAAGCTCCATACCGTTTTCCATAGTGGCTATACTAATTTACATTTCTACCAACAGTGTTTAAGCATCATCTCCACATCCTCAAAAGGATTTATCTTATTGAAAGTAGCCATTTTAACTAAAATGAAATATCTCATTGATTTTCATTTCTCTGATGATTGATGATGTTGAATAATATTTCATTCCCCTGTTGGGCATTTCTATGTTATCTTTGAGAAATATCCATTTGGATCTTTTGCTCATTTTTTGATCAGATTATTTGTTTTCTTTTTTGTAATTAAGTTTCTTCTGTATCTGGTTACTAATTTCTTGTCAGATGAATAGTTTGCAAATATTTTATCCCATTCTGTGAGTTATCTCCTCACTCTGTTGATTATTTCTTTTGCTAGCAGAAGCTTTTACATTGACATAATCCCATTTGTATATTTTTGTTTTGTTGCCTATGCTTTTGAGGGCTTACCCAAGAAATTGTTACCCAGACCAACGTCCTGAAACTTCTCCAGTGTTTACTTCTTGAAATTTTATAGTTTAAAGCCTTATATTTAATAAATTTTAATTTTATTTTTACATGTGGTGAGAGATAGGTAGACTTTATTTTTTAGAGCAATTTTAGGCTCACAGCAAAATTGGATGGAACATTCAAAATTTTTCCATGTACCTTCTTCCCCACACTTCCTAACCTCCTCCTCTATAAACATCCCCCATCAGAGTGATAAATTTGTTATAACTGATGCATCTACATTGACACAGTATTACTACCACTAGGGGTAATTCTTAGTGTTATATATTCTGTGGCTTTGGACAAATTCATATGATATTTCCTCACCATTATAGTATAATTGAAAGAAGTTCCAATGCCCTAATTCAGCAGTTCTCAACCTGTGGGTCACAATCCCTTTGGGGAGTCTCCTGCATATCAGATATTTACATTACAATTCATAACAGCAGCAAAATTACAGTTATGAAGTAGCAATGAAAATAATTTTATGGTTGCGGGTCACCACACATGAGTAACTGTATTAAAGGGTCATGGCATTAGGAAGGTTGAGAACCACTGCCCTAATTATTCCCTGTGTTCCACCTATCCATTCTTCCCTCACTGGGAACCCCTGACAACCACTGTTCTTTTTATTGTCACTGTAGTTTTACCCTTTCCAGAACACCATATAATGGTGATCATATAGTATGCAGTCTTTTCAGATGAGATTCTTTCACTTAATAATATGCATTTAAGTTTCCTCTATGTCTTTTTGTGATTTTATGAAAGTCTCTCTTTTCCTCATAGCAGCAAATTATAGTCCATTGTTTGAATATATATTACAGTTTATTTATCCACTCCCCTATGGAAGAACATCTTGGTTGATTCTAAGTTTTGCCAGTCATGAATAAATCTCCTATAAGGGTTCGTGTGTAGATTTTATGCAGTTGTCAGTTTCAACTTCTTTAGGAAACTATCAGGGAGGGCAATTGCTGGATTGTATAAGAAGACTATGTTTAGTTTTGTAGGAAATTGAAAACATTGATAAAAAATAGATGACGCAAATGAAAAAACATCCCATGATCATGATTTAGAAGAATTAATATAGTAAAAATGTCCATAATGTCCAAAGTTATCCAGAGAGTCAATGCAATGTCTATTAAGATACCAATGACATTGCTCACAGGACAGCCCTAAATTTCATATGGATTAAAAAAGAGCCTATATAGCCAAAGAAATCTTAAGTAAAAAAAAAAAATTCAAAAGCATCACCTTACCAAACTTCAAATAATACTACAAGGTGATAGTAATCAAATAAATGTCTTAACACAACAACTAAGAAAATGACATGAAGGCTATGCTAACCAATTGGATGAAAGTTTTTCAAATTGTATATAGAAACAAAACACTGTACCCCATGAGAGTATTAATGTACACAGCTATGATTCAATAAAAAATAAATTTAAAGGCTCAGCACCTGTGGCTCAAGTGGCTAAGGCGCAAGC
>NW_003852435.1:2079684-2096299 GCF_000181295.1 Otolemur garnettii
AGTGCAGATCTTACTATCCAAAGAGTTCCTGCTGTTGCCTAGGATTGAGTGCCCAGAGGATTCCTATCTTGAATAGGAATAAGAGCCATGTGTAAGTAATATTGGATAAACTCATCTAACTCACCAAGCTGGATCATTCTATTTCATTTCTTTGGTCTCTTGGCACCATGTGAAGGTGATTTTACTGAAATAGTAGCTGTACCATTTTTTATTACTATTACCAATGAATGAGTTGCTTCACATCCTCATCAAATTTGGTTAGTCAGTGTATGTAGTAGTAGTACATTGTTTTAATTTGTATTTCCATGATTACATATAATCTGGAGTGCCTTTTCATATACTTATTAGCCATCTTAATATCTTCTTTGATGAGATGTTTGTTAAAGTCTGTAATCTATTTATTTTTAACTGAGGCAGAGACTGAATTTCTATGCTTTCATTTTACCATATTCTTTGGAGCCTTTTCATACCCATTTGTGTATCATTTCCTATTAATGATTTTTTCATTAACTAGAATATAATGTCAGGACTCATACTCACATTTACTCATTAATCATTTTGGTAAGTGTTTAGAAAATATCTATTGTAGGATTAGGAAATTGTTCATATTAGAAGGCCACAGTACTTTACCTATAATCAAATAAAACTGTATTCAAGAAACTTCAATTAAGTATACTTAAAAATGTACAAGATTTCGTAAAAATATAACTACTATGTACTTAATAACTTCAAAAAAGAAAACTATTTGTTAATTTTAATGTTAACCAACTTTTTAATGACTTTGTTTTGTCTGCTATTTGTTGGAATGCATTTGAATATTTGGTTGCAGCATGGAGGTCTGCAGATTCAATTGTTCCTCAAAATGAGGCTCAGTCATTCGTAACCTTAAGGGTGTCTTGATTTGGGTGGGTAGGAGAATGTAGATCCCCAGCAATAAGCGGCTAAAAACAGCAAAGCATTTTTTCAGGCATGTTGCCAAAGGCTTTGTTACTCTACTGCATTTTTGCATATTTATTTTTCTTTGCAGTTTTTGGCCGGGGCTGGGTTTGAACCCGCCAGCTCTGGCATATGGGGCCGGTGCCCTACTCCTTTGAGCCACAGGTGCTGCCCCAACATTTTTGCATATTTCAATTGGATCTTTCTTACCATCAGTAACTTTCAGATGTCATCTACGGAGAATTCAATCAATTCTATCTGTAGCTCTTTACATGACTCAGTGATATCAAGTAAGTAAAGCCAAAATGCTAATTTGAATGTGACACCATGATTCCTTTCCTTGTATTCTCCAATTACTAAGTCTATTAACAGCTGTGTATTCTTCAAATAATTCATATATATCATCTTGATCATCAATAATCTTTGCTAACTTGGGAAAATGTTCATTGGAAATTTCCTTCTGAAGGAGAGTTTTGAAAAAATATAAAACTTTGTTTTGATGCTCACATTTTTTGTCACATATCATATATAGACTCAGTTTGCCTTGAAAAGAAATATTCAAGTCGTTTTGATTTTTCATGATCTCACAAAAAATTCTACATTCTTATAGAAATTTTCAGTAAGTCACATTGATGATTCTGTTCTTTATAAAATTTAACTATCTGTTCTTGAAGAGATAAAATTTTGGTGAAATTTATCCCTGAAATAGCCAAATTACTTTAGAATGATTCTGCAAATACATCCTGAACAGCTCATGTCATCCTTCAGCATTGGCAAGTTACAAAACTGATGATGCCATGTTTAATTTGTGTGAGTATATTGTTAACAGTACTTACAACTTGTTGAAAAGTTTCATTTAAAATATTGGCTTTAGCATAGAGATTTTGCTGATGTAAGACACAACGAAAAAAATGAGTGCATCTGGATCTGTTAATACTTTTTTAATCTGTGCAATAAACACTTCATGTTTTCCTGTCATGGAATGTTCACTGTCTACATACATTCACTAAATTTACCAAATTCAGTCCAACTTTACAACATTTATCTTGAAAGTTGTTGAAGATATCTTTTGCTCTTGTTCTGTTTGCAAGAGTTCCCAGTAACTCTTCATAGCAAAGGAAATCTGTTTTGACCTGAATGAAGTATAAAGCCCGTACTGAGTCAGTACTATCATTTGATTCACCCAAAGTGATATGTAATGCGGTGTACCTCCATAGCTGATCACTCCCCTGAATTGACCACGTTCTTAATACGACCTAATTTTCATAGAGCAAAGATACACCACATGTACACATCAGTACAGTAGGCCTCATTCCTTATGTTAACCACTTTTGTATTTTGACTGGTTTGTTACAATCCCTTGGCTGGTCAATTTATAGAAGTTTTATTGCATTTTCCTTCTTTGAAATATTGAAGTTATTTTGTTAAGTTGAAGGCTAATTCCTGCTGCCAAACAGATATGGTTCTCCTTAAAAGAGATAGTTATTTGTACTTTGAAATTTTGGAGGGAGGAGGATTGGAGGGATCACTTCTGTGGTTTATCTTACAAGGGTACAAGTGAATCTTTCTAAGAGTAGAATATGAACATTTTAACACAATAACTAAGAAAATGACATGAAGGCTATGTTAACCAGTTTGATGGAAATGTTTCAAATTGTATGTGAAAACACCACACTGTACCCAAGAAGTGCATTAATGTACATAGTTACCATTCAATAAAAAAAAAAAAAAAAGAAATTTCAACAACTTAAAAAAAACAAGAAATTTTACTGGTGTCTAACATTCTACAACTTTAAAAGTGCATTCTTTCACAATTGCTACACCACTGAATGGCTTCTGTTGTTATTGTTGTTGTTGTTGTTGTTGTTTTGCAGTTTTTGACCAGGGCTGGGTTTGAACCTGCCACCTCCAGCATATGAGGTCTTTGAGACACAGGCGCCGCCCAGCTTCTGTTTTTTATCCAGTATAAAAGCTACTTTATAAGTTGCTTCAGTGGTTTTATATCAGGTCTCATTGCTACTTGAAAGAATTGGCTTTCCTTTTGCTTTTCATCTTTTCATTTCTTCAATATAATCTTCCCCACCACTCCCACTAATTTAAAGAATTTGTGGTCCTTATGAGTGCTATAGTGCTAAAGAGCATTGAATTTTTTTAGTGTTGATACTGCAGTATCACAAAGCAAGCAAATCATCTTACCTTTAGCAGAAATAAGATAATATTGCAATTCCCAATACTCATTTAAAAAAATGTTGTTTTTTTCCTTTAGCATTCTCTGAAGAGCTTTCAAACATACAGAATTAAAAAATACTGTTGAGTTGTGCAACTATTCACAAATTCTACTTCAAAAAGAAATACATTGCACTGTTCTCAAAAGCTGATAAGAGATTGATGTACCCCCATAAACTCTTGCCAACAAGCCTTGTGCACTAGTGGTGCCAGTCAGGCAGGAGAAGTTAGAACTGAATCAGAAGTGTAGCAACTGTCAATTTAGTCCTTAAGCTTTACTAATATTCTAAGTGTGCTGCTCAATCTGAGAGTATTAGTTCATTGAAACATTTTATATTTCTTGGTATTCTAAATATGTCCATTTAAAAAATAACATAAAAATATGAAAGATGAACAAAAATGTATTAATAAAAATAAAAAGATTTGTTCTGTAAAAATTTGATTCAGTCAAAAGGCTACATGTAAGGATCCAAAAGGCCACATGTGGCCTTAAGGCTGCACATTTCCCAGCCCACACATATCATATATATTAGACATTATTGTAAAAGCTTTAAATATAATTAATAAAAAAGATAAATATCCGCATCATAAACTCCTTTTTGCCATGAAAGACAACAGTTATCTTAACAAATTAGCTGTCTAGAAATCAGAAGGGCTGGAAGTGCCATGCTTTTAAAAATGGTATTGCCATGTCAAAGGAAAAGGAGAACTCACAGATCCCTGGCCAGACAGTTATTTAAATCTAGGCCAGGAAGGGAAAGGAGAACTCACAGATCCCTGGCCCGGCAGTTATTTAATTACCTCACTTCCACTCACAGATTATTGACAAGAACTTGTTACGTGGTCCAATCTAACCACAAGAGGGCCAACCAGAAACTACAATCCTACCAATTGCCTTGTAATGGGGAAGACAGAATCTATTTGGTACACTGTACTGAAGAGAACTGCAACAAGGGTATTGAATTCTAAATTTCAGTGATGATTGGTTATGGGGTGCTAAGGAAGTTAAGTCTCATTGGAATGGTGACACCTGAGCACAAACTAAAGGATATAATGTGCTCAACTACACTGATGTTTGTAAGAATAGTACTCAAGGAAGCGTGAGGAGCCAGTGCAAATATCCTAAAGTCAGGTTGTATCTGTCTTATTTGAGGAATATTTAAGAAGCCAGTGTGGCTGGAGCAGGTTGAGTGAGACAGAGCTAAAGATAGTAATGGAGATGAGAATGGTGATTTATTTGGATCAGAACATGAAAGTCTGTGCAGGACATTGTAATGAATGTACCTTTGCTAGAAAGAAAATGGGACTTTTTGTGTGTGTGTGTGTGGAGTTTTGAGAAGCAGCATGAAACCATCAGATTTTCTTTAAAAAATTGTTGACTGTTGTTTTGAGAGTGAAATTATAGAATGGAAAAGGTAAAGACAGGGAACCAGTTTAGTGGCTATTCCAAACTTTCCTCTTTTATTGGACACATAGCTAGACTACATTTCTCAGTGTCTCTGGCAATTAATATGGCCAGCGCATGGAAAGAAAAGTGACATATACCCCTATTGGGGCTGATCCATAAATAAAATTTTAATTAATCACTTTCTTCCTCATCTGCCAACTAAAGGGAGAAGATGCCAAGAGTAGAGATACAAGATACAAGAAACCTGGATTCCATAATGATTACAGAGAGCTGCTAATTTCCCTTCCTCAAATTTCACCCACTTTCTGTTAAAACTAAGATGGGTAAGAAATAAACTTATATTGAACTTATCCACTGAGATTTGGGCTTATGTATGAGGGTAGTTAGCATTATTCTAATTCATCCATTGAAGTGAAGTTTTGCTAAGGTGTTGATTTAGCAATTAGGGCACAGGTGGCAAAAAGACTAATATCAGAGTCTAAGAAGTTTATGATTCATATTATGCAGCTGTTAAAATTTTGGTAAAACTCTTCCATCAAATACATGCAAGGTAAACTATATACCTCCGCATGTATAGCTCTCAGAAATCATTGGAAAAAGCCAAAGTGCTCAGTTACATTAGCTATAATTAGCTGCTTTTTGCCCGTATACTCCAAGAGACCAGCTCAAGCAAGAATTGGGGAGATGGGGATTGGGGAACACAGAGGAGTTCAGGTAGCAAGGTCCTGCCAGGTTGCAAAGCTGTTGCTCTGGAGTTGGAAGAGGGAGAGAGAAGATGAAAGCAGTTTTGAGAAACAAACACCCACTAAGATTCTCAAATAAATCAAGATTCAACTTTGCAGCACAGATCAGATAAATGATATTATCATCCCTTCAATGCCAGTTTTCCAGACGATTTCAGGGTCCCAGATATCAAGTGGAGAAAGCAAAGGCTATAACTGGGGGTTGGGTTAAAACAGAATAGAAACAGTACTTGGGGCTGATGGAAATTAAATGGATAAGAAACCTACTTTGTTATTTGTTGTTGTCTTTATTTTTGAGGTAACATAAAGAAACTACGAACTTGGACTAAAATACATTTGACTATTTAGAATAAAACATATACATAGGACCTCTGTAAGTTGACCACCCAGGGGTCTATAACAAACTGGTCAACATAGGAAACTAGGTCTACCGTACTGATATGTACATGTGGTACTATGTGGTCTATGAAAATCAGGTCAACTTAAGAAGGTGGTCAATGGAGGGGGTAGCCAAATATTGACATTCTGCTGTAGTGACACACAAACTTGCCCAGAAATAAGATATCAAAATACTTATTTATATTTATTTTCCATTAAAAATATGAAAAAAATTTAGCTTGAAGACTATTTAATATATATTGATTTATCCTAGTGTCCTCAAATGTTATTTGATCAGTCACTTTCTACATAATAGCTAAGGGATCCTGTTGGAAGGGGGAGGGGGTTTCCAATGAAGAGTGACTGACACTGGTAAACTTATTTATTCACTTTCATCTTATTGTATGGATACCCACTGGAATGTACATGTGACGATTTGAGTAGATTTATGAATTATATTATTTCATTTTCATAAATTCAAATTAACTTTATAAAATGAACAAGTGGATTAAGATATTCCTGCCAATAAAATTTCAAATTGAAATGAAAATAATCAAATAAGCATAAAGAACCCATGAGGAAAGAGCAGAGTTTATACTTCCTTTGCTTCTAATATGAATTCTTTGTTAGTCATATTACAAAACAAATGAAATAATTTTATTTTCTGAGCTTAAGGGCAACCTAAATTTGGACATTTGACTATTTTCATTTCATAGTCATCTTTAGATTGGAGACATTCTCTTAAAAATTTATTTATTATTTATTTCTTTATTTTTGTTACATGGATATGTTGTGTGTTGGTGAAGTCGGGCCCTTACCATAATCATCACCCATGCAATATACTCAGTGACTGTACTCATAGAGTAATTTCTCATCTCTCATCTCCCTCCCAGTTTTCCACCTTTCTGAGTCTCCTGTGTTTATTATTCCACGTCCTATACCCATGTGTGTACATACTCTCTAGCTCCCACTTTTAAGTGAGAACATTGCAATATTTGTCTTTCTGATGATGAGTTATTTCACTTATGGACCTCCAGTTCCATTCAGGTTTCTAAAAAAGATATTTCATTTTCATTTTTTATTTATTTATTTTTGGAGACAAAGTCTTACTTTGTCACCCTCGGGAGAGTGCTGTGGCTTCATAGCTCATGGCAACCTCAAACTCTTGGTCTCAAGTGAGTCTCTTGCCTCAGCCTCCCAAGTAGCAGGGACTACAGGTGCCAGGCACAATGCCCAGGTATGTGTTGTTATTTCTTTAGAAGCTTTAATCTGCACAAGATTAAATGATCCATGAAGAGAAGGATTTGTCTTATTCACTTTTTATCTCTAGCACTTATCTTGGTGTCTGACACATGTTAGGTGTCCAATAAATATTTACTAGATAAATTTATTATTGGATGAAATAATATAGAACCCAGATTTCATATTTATATATAAAACATAACTCTAACTTTTTACTACAGTCCAGTGGTTTTCAACTGAAGGTGATTTTATTCCTGAAGGCACATTTGACAATATGTGGAGACAGTTTTAGTTGTCAAAACTGGAAACATGTACTGCTTATATCTCATGGCCAAAATGCTGCTAAGCACCTTCATGTCAGTAACCCATAACAAAGACTTTCTAATCAAATGGGGCCAAGGTCAAGAGACCCATAATGCCCCGGTTGGTTAGGCTATTGTATCCCTCTAACTTTGCTAACTTATTTCCTTTTCATTTACTATACTCCAGCTTTCCTGGATGTGTCATATTCTTATCTACACTAAGGGTGTAGTCTTTCTACATGGTGTTCTTATTCTTGGTCATTCTTTTCCTCCTAATTCTTTGTATAGTTAATTATTCCTTTTTCTTAGTTTCAGCTTGATTCTTCACCAGCCACAATGTTAATGTCTGTCCTAAGTTCTCACGTATATTTCCTACACAAAAGTATTAAAATTTATAATTATATATAGGTATTTGTGCCATTTTCTGTTAGACTCTCTATTCATGAGGATAGGGACTCTGCTTAGCATGATGGTAAGAAATAATAAGTGCTGAAAATGTGTTAAGTAACAGGAAGAAGAGTGGTGTTGTTGAAAAATAGTTAATTATCTATGGGAAGGCTTGTGCGAGGTGAACTGAGATAAACAGTCAGGCAAGGCCCTTTAAGGCCATAGAATATCATTTGGGATGTATCCTGAGTACAATAGGAAGCTAGTAAATTATTTTCAAATAGAAGTAACCAGGTTTGATTTTATTTTCTAAAATCATTTTTTAAAGCCACTACCACCATTAAAACCACTGTCACAGCTTCTGAACTGGTTGTCCTGGTTCTACGTTCTCCCACTCCAATCTGATCTCTCCATAGTAGCCAGAACTGCTAAAAATTGAGTCTTGGTTCTGATTTGGAAAAGACTAAAGTAGGGAAACTTTTTAAGAGGTAATTATCAGTATTAGTTTGGCCAAAATAACGTTTGAGAAGCTTTTAAAATAATGAAGAGAAATATCAGGTTATTGGATGTCTAAACTTAGAATAGAAATATCATGTGGGTATATGTTTTTGGAGTTTAGCAGCATATAGATGCTGCTAAAAACTTAAGTCTACATGAATTTCTTTTCAGAGTGAATGAAGCAGCTACAGAAATATCATGAACTAGATCAAAACCTGTGAATACTGACACTTAGAAGAGGAGTAACGTAAGAGCTGTAAATATAAGAGACTGATGAGAGGGATCAGTTGTGAAAATGGAAATCCATAAGGGGAACATTTCCAGAAGGAGAAAGTAGCTGTTTGGATTAAATGCACTCCGAGGTTGAGACAGGTGAGCACAAAGTAGAAGCTTTTTATGTTCCAAACACCGGTGCAATTCAGTATCTATGAAATTGTGCTAACAGATGGGGGTAAAGGCCTAATTGCTGTGGTTTAATATTTAAATTATAGTTATTCAAGTGGAAATAGTCTTTCAAAAGAGGTATTTTGAGAATCTTTGTTTGAGAGGACCCGTGGTGATGTGGGACAGCAGCCATGGAGAGGAACGTGATGTCCAGAAAGAGTTTTATGGAAAGTTCAAGAATGTGTTTGAGGGCGGTGCCTGTGGCTCAAAGGAGTAGGGCACTGGTCCCATATACCAGAGGTGGTGGGTTCAAACCTGGCCCCAGCTAAAAACTGCAAAAAAAAAAAATAATAATAATAATAATTTGAATGCTGCTATGATAGAAGGAAAAAAATAAGGTACAAAAGAGAAAATAAATAATAGAAATTTTGTTTATAAATATCTTATCCCTCAGCTCCAAACCCATTCTTCTCTGTTCTGCTCTGTGATGGTGGGTGGGTGATGGTGGAAATTACATTTCTCACTTGCCTTCCTTTAGGTTTTACCGACCTCGGGCTCTAGGGGGGAGCCTGGATGTGAGAAAGAGGAAAGAGAGGGTTTCCTTTATTTCCTTGTCTGTGTTTGCCTACTCTTCTTATCAGCATCATTCCAGAAATACCAGGTTCCAATTTCTAGTACCCGCCACGCCCTCAGCACCAGCCTCTCTGCACCTCTCAGAGCCAGACAGAAACTTTCCTGGAAGTCAACAACTGGGAAATGCTTCCTCCTCAGAGCTGCGGTTTTCAGCTCCCTCTGGTTCTCATAACCCCACCTCTTTCCTTGGATCTTCAGCTGCGTAGAAGCTGCCCACGGTAAACTTTATGTACAGAGGCAAATGAGTGTTCACATTTGGCTTTTTCAAGCCTCCTGACACTAGTCTACCTGATTCACTGTACTATTCTCTCTGTTTGGGAAACTAGAATAATTTTGCTTTTACTGCAGAAAATAAAAAGCAGGAAAATGGATTTTGTCACAACTATAATAGGAGGTAAGGTAGATAGAGTTTCAGGTTGGCATATATGCAGCAATATCCCCAACTGAAAGTGAGAGAGGGAGCAAAGAGAGAGAGGAGGGGGGTTCAGAAATTTCAATGAAGAGGAGGAGGTTCAGCTTTGAAGAGGTTTGGAAGGTCTCTGGAAGAATGCCAGACAATAGTGATTAACCTGAATTTGGGATCAAAATTTTTAAAGACAAACTAATTCATTCATTGAAGATACTTTTCTTAGAGTATTCCCCTAATTCAGGGGTCCTCAAACTTTTTAAACAGGGGGACAGTACACTGTCCCTCAGACTCTTGGAGGACCCAGGATGAGTTGGCTGCTAAGCAGGACAGGCAGTGGCAGCAAAAACACCCGAAGGGCCGAATAAATGTCCTAGGCGGGCCGTATGTTTGAGGGCACCTGCCCTAATCCATGATATGTTGGGGCCAAGCAATGAAGGAATATCATGCTAAGGAATTTCAAATACATACTGGAAGCCCTAAGCCAGGCACGTGACACCAACCGTGAATATCATGCTAAGGAATTTCTAATACATACTGGAAGCCCTAAACCAGGCACGTGACACCAACCATGCACCATTTCCTAATATTGCTCATAGTTCATTGCACCGTATCTTGCTGAGCACAGTACAGTAAAGTCCTCACAACACAGTACAGTAAAGTCCTCACTCAATGACATTGATCTTGGAAGACACTGTCTAAGAAACCATAACTTTAAGCATAGTTAATTCAGCAGCATCTCATTATAATGTGGATGAGAAAAAAAAAATTGGTTCCCTGGTACTGTTTCACTTAAAAGTCATAGTTTTCAAGAACCAGCTGATGACATTAAGTGAGGACTTACTATACCATGCAACCACAAAATCAGCTCCATTTGCATGTATGTTAACTCAGGCTATAATAACAAAATATTATAGATTAGATGATGTAAACAACCTAAATTTATTTTCTCATAGTTATGACACAAGAAGTCCAAGGTCCAAGATCAAGATGCCAGTCAATGTGGTTTCTAGTGAGGGGTCTCTTCCTGGCTTGTAGACAGCCACCTTCCTATTGTGCCCTCACCTGACCTTTCTTGAGTACTTAATGTGCAGAGCACAGGTGGGAGACAGGGAGAAACATTGAGTTCTTTGGCGTCTTATAAGGATGCTAATCCTAACAAATCAGGGCCCTCATCTTAAGACCTCATTTAACTTTAATTGCTTCTTTAGAGGGCTCACTTCCAAAACAGCCACTCTGGGGGTTAAGGTTTCAATATATGTGTTTGGAGGGGTATAAACCATTCAGTCCATAACAACATTGGAAAGTTGGAATTTGTTTACCATTTCTAAATAGATGATTTTAAACTGAGAAATGACTCCATTTCATTTTTATAAGGGCATCATCTACTGTATTATGGAACATGAATCAAATGAAAGGCTGAAATAGCAAAAATTAGGAGGTCCTGGAGTGAGATAACAAAATGAAAAAAAAAATCATGTTTTTTTTTTTCCCAAACTTTAGTTAATTTTACATTTCATAACAGACTATACTTAAGAGGAAATGATTCATTAAATGATAAATCTAGTTTTTAATTAATTGGTTAACTTATTTATTAATTTATTTACGAGACAAGGTCTCACTATGTTTAGGCTGGTGTCAACTTGCTGAGCTCAAGCTATTCTCCCATTTTAGCCTCCAGTATAGCTGAAATGTAGCTGGGATCACATTCACCATGCCCATACTAAGTCTAGATTTTGAAGTTACAGTCCTGCAGAGAGAAATGAATGAAGAACTAGTCCGATTCTGGTAGGTATGAATATGAATGGGATTGCTATAGTAGCGTAGAGAAGGATGTTGTACTCAACATTTCCCAACCTTACAGAGTGGGGAACTCTTTTCTGTATCATGCCATGAAACTAGTATTTCACAGAATTGTACTTTGAAATATGTTGATTTGGAGAAATCTGATAGAATATCATCTCTAATGTAATGGTCTGATTGGTCAAATTTTACTCAAGCTTAAGGATGAGTAGTTTTCAAGGATTGACATCATATTAACAAAGTATATATGGCAAAAAAAATAGCAACAAAATTCTCATCTATTGGCAGTAGGAACTCTGTCAGATAGATGAAAAATGTAGTATTTTTGGCAATCATTCTTTGCCATTTATGTGGCATGAAGCTACATAAGTTTGTTTATACATAGGAACTAGTGTCGCGGGGGCCATATGACTGTTTGTCACTAGATAATTTACATTTTTGAACACTAACTGTATCCCTCTGATTGTGTTGCATCCTGTAATTCTCCCAAAACTCTGGGAAGTAGCCATTATTATTAGGCCCATTTGACAGATATGTAAACTGAATCGCAAAGAGGTCAAGTAATTTGTACAAGTCATACGGGTAGTGAGTGGTTGAGCTGGAGTATGAGTATAGATGGTTTTCTTCATAGGCAACACTTCAATCCTGTACTGAACTAGTTGTTAGTACTTACCTCATTCTCTTGGAAGGAAAGCGATATGGAGCTAGAAATTAGTTTAGAGCTGAAGGAATCAGACAAAGGCAGATTGAATGCATCATGTATTTAATAGCTTCCAAATAGCTTGACTTCTCTCCCAGAAAAGCGAGGGTATGGGAACTGCAGCTTTCTGATGTTCTCTGTTCCAGGATTACTTAGTAACCTATACTTCTGATGAATAAAATGAATCCTTTTCTTAAATACATTGACAAAGTAAAGCACATCTTGGTTTAGAAAGAACCATCTTATTTTATTATAATTTCTAGATTTGTATCTTAAATGATCAGAAGTTAACTATTTCCTTCTATTATAAATTTTTGCTATCCTACCATCAAAACATTTAAATACTTAATATACAAAATGCCTCTATTTTCAGGCACGTCCACATTCTATTATAGGTCTTTCACAAAATATCCTCTCATTACTCCATCTCATGAAGGTGGTTTGTTCTTTTCTTCTTCTTTTTTTTTTTTGCAGTTTTTGGCTGGGGCTGAGTTTGAACCTGCTACCTCCAGCATCTGGGGCCAGTGCCCTACTCCTTTGAGCTACAGGTGCCGCCCAGTTCTGTTCTTTAACGACTTTGCCTTTATAGTTAGTTTCATGTATTTATCAAATATTTGTCATATTAGTAATTTAATTGTCCAATCTTAATATAGAAACTCCCTTTCTTAATTCTGAGATATCTCCTAAGTCACTGAGAATAATGAACATGAATATGTAGTGTAAATTAACCATCTTGAAGATTGCTTATTAACTAATTGTTGAAAAGTTTATATTTTTAAATTGTTACTTCTGATAATACTGCCATACATAATATCTTGATTTTTATAAAAAACTTTAATGACAGTTCACTAAGGTTATATATTTGTTATATTTGGACATAATATTTACTGAATATTCACCTATACACTGTTCATAATGATTATATATATTTTGACCAACGCATTGATTATATTAGAATCAGAAGTCAGCATATTTTAATTTCTACGGAAGTTGGCTTAACAATTCTTAAGAAATATCATTTGCAATCAACATTCTAGGGCAAAAAAAATAAAGTTAGTGTCTGTGGAATTTGCAATTTTAAATTTGGTAATTCTACACAGATATACAGAAAGCCAATATATGTTTCACATTCAAATCAACTTAGATTTAGAATGTGTTGGTTTCTACATCTTCTCCAGGCTAGAGCATAACCTCTACATATTTATTTTAAATCAAACTCTTCAATGCTACTCTTGTCAGGGACTGAGATGTTACTTTGAAACTCATCTAGAATTCCTGCAACCAATCTTCTCTCTATCCCCACTCCAGAGGCTTTTGTGTCTCACTGCGCCATTTCCCTATCAAAATATATCAGTTGTTTATAAGGGAAAAATTACCTGTGTCTGATATTTCTGGTTGAGTTAATAAATATTTTATTGCCACAGATCCTCTATATCTTTAAAATCCAGCCATCATGTTAATTTCTGAGTCGAAAAAGAAATCATTATGGTAGTTCTTCATCTTAGCCTGTGTGTGACTGATTTCTATTAGGAAATATATCAGTAATCTCCTAAAAGTCCCAGCATTACAATTTGTGAAGTGAAACTACCCATAAAAACATTTCCTTAAACAGAATTTCTAAGTGCATCGTAAATATTTATACTTATCAGTTAACATTCTGAGTGTATACACGTAAAAAACGATACACACACACACACAAACAAGCATGCCCATACGTATACAGAATACTTACCAGCTTGTTTCTGTTCTATAGAACAAAATTCTACCTATTTCAACACATTTCCCAGGAAGAAATGACTATAAATCATCCATTTTCGCTTTTGTTGTTGTTATCCTGGGACTTCATACACATGGCCAGACATCTTGCCCTCTACTGCTCTACTCTGCCCTCTCCTTCCTTTCATGTGTCCCTCTACTAATTAATGGATAAAGTTACCAAGTCTATGGGGCTCGTAGCTAATCAGGGAATTTCATTTATTGGTTTAGGTAAAAGCTTTCAGAATGTTAATGCATCACCTGAGGTGAGCCTGGAAGCATACTTTTGGAAGAAAATACTTCCAAAGAGAATAGTCAGGAAAGAGCAGTTAGCTGAATCTTGGAATTTACCTCTCCAGGCAGCTCATATCTGCTCTTGTCTCTTCCTATTCAATTATTCATTCACTTTATATGCTTATATTTAGTCAAATGAATAATTTCGAGAAGGCTCGAATTTTTTAAATTTTGTTTACACTTGGATGCTCAAATGGACGCTTATTTTTCTTTCCGTGAGTGTGTCCCCTCATCCTCCCCAAACCAATTATGAATCTTTGGATGTGTTTTATTCTCCCTTTTGATACTTTCCTATAGCAAAGTGTTATATTCCAGACAGAAGTTTCAAATGCCCTTTTCACTGAAAGACCTTTACCTTGGCAGATGTCTCCCTAACCTAAATATTTGCCCACGATCTCTCCAAATGTTTAAACAATGCTGTGCAAAGTAAAATACTTTTCTATGCAGCAATATTAATATTTCTTTCTTTGGGCCATTTTGTTAAACTTTCTTGTTAAGCCCGTCTAGTAAGGCACTGAAGACTTGGCAGGTTATGAGCTCACTCAGTAGCAAACCTTATTTCAAGTTTATCTCCTCTTCTTTCTCCAAAGAAGAGGCATTGTTTAATGTGAACCCAGAAATGCTGCCACTCATGAAGTTAGCAGTTTGTTGCAAAAACTGCAGATTTTTGACTTTTCCGATTTTACGTGAGTTCTGCCGGGGGCGGAAAAGTACCAGGGAAACTCACTGCAGGGCCTGCTTCATGCACCTTGCAGGCTGCTGATGCCTCTTTGGTTTTAAAGTCTTTTCTAAAAGCGATGAGTTTTCCAGTTTATATCTCGCCACACCTGTTGGTAATTCCCCCCATTTAGTTTCCTTCCCACTGGGTTTACCGTTTAGACTCACAGGTAAAATACCATGAGACTGAGGCTCTTGCAGATAGCTGAAGACACATAGAGTAGGGCCCACCCACTGATTTCTTTGGTGTCTAAACTTTTGAAATGACTCTAGCTTGGAAAGTTTCCTTAGTAGGAAGTTTTAAGGAAGTTCTCTACTATATGGTTGTTAACTATTTTGCAATTCAAAGGTAAGACCAAATTTTCAGTACAAGGACATACAGGTGACCGGTTGCTTGTGGATTTTAAGAGCAGGTGGTATTTTAATTTCAGGCATGTACTTCAAACTCTGGGAAAAAGACAGAGTGATCTGGCTCTCTGTAACATGCACAGTTACAGGCTATGTCTCTCTCTCTGGGGACTTGCCCCACGGAGAGCCACATTTTAAATAAAGTAGCAAGTATAACATTTTGAAATTGAGCTAAGGATTTCTAGAACGGTTTCCTGGGGAGACAGACAGGGGGCTAAAAGAGAAAGCAGAAGAGTTTTGAGAATATATGGGAATGGATTCATGGAAACTTATTTATAGTCTCTCGAGGTTATCTTGATGCAGCAGCAAGGGCACTTGCTTAAGAGCTTCAGTTTATTCACTAGTTATGAAAAAAGGATAATAGCACATTTCTTACATAGCTGAGAATAAATCCAAATTGAAAACCAATGTTTATTGTTATTAATGCCTATAATGCCTACCGAGGAAATTATGGATAGATGCTTATTTTTATATGATCTGTCACCATGGCCATTGTTGACTGGGCCTTTAGTGGAAACCTGACTCAAGACCTTCCAACCATATTCACTGCTTCAGCTGGTAAATATAAGACTAGGTAGACTCTACTATGTATTGTCAAAATTAAATTTCATATCTGCTTTAGTCAGCCCTTCAGAGCTACATGCCAGCTTTGGCACTCTCTGGAATACAGATAGTTACCTAATTGTCCTGTTGCCCTGTTTCATTCATCTCACCATTAAATTTCAAGTGTCATATTTTCTCATGTGTCAGTTTTGCTAAGAGTCCCATCTTCTCCAACCATCTCTATAGCCTGAGGCTCGTTGCTAACCAAAGCTCTGACTGCATGATCATGCTTTCTTGTAATTTGTTTTAGACCAGTACTCCCTGGCCACATGCAGTTAAGTTAAAATTAATTAAAATTAATTATGTTGAACCTCTGTAAGTTGACCACCCAAAGGACTGTCACAAACTGATCCACATAAGGAACTTCCATTGAGGACATGTGGTAAATGTCTGGTCTTGAAAATTAGGTCAATTTAAGGAAGTGGTCAATGTAGGGAAGAGGTCAACTATGGAGGTTCTATTGTAATAATAAAAATTTAGCTCCTTGGTAACACTAGCAAACTCCAGGTGGTCAGCAGCCACATATGGACGTGACTACCATATTGGGTCATACTGACACAGAACATTCCCATATAGAACTTTCCTTACAATATTGGGTCACACCAAGACAGAACATTCCCATATAGAACTTTCTCTACCATATTGGGTCACACTGATATGGAACATTCTCATATAGCATATTTCCTACCATATTGGGTCACACTGATACAGAACATTCCCATATAGAACATTTCCTACCATATTGGGTCACACTGACACAGAACATTCCCATATAGAACATTTCCTACCATA